>NC_088643.1:10791797-10869297 GCF_964019385.1 Sycon ciliatum | reverse complement strand
GCTGTTATGTCCAGTTTTATCTGCTTATGTTTTTGCATGTCCGCTGTTTTTGCATGCTATAAATAGCTGGTGTTATTAGTGTTCATTGTTAATTATCAGATGAAGTGAAATATACTGTGTAAAGGAAAACAGTCGTCCTCGTGCCGTGTGGTCGTACGATCCTGACAATTTAGAGAATCTTAGAGGGTTCATAACATTTGGCGACCACGCCAGGATAGGAGCGAGCATGGCAGAGGAACTATGGAACAATTTGGAAGCCAGCTTTATCGACAATGGAGAGCGGTTAGGATTAGAAGGCGAGTTGTTGAAGGTACATGTGGAGCAGAGGCTCCAACAGTACGCGGAGCGTGAGGAGCGCAGTGCCAGACGGCGAGAGGAGGCGCTCCGCACCGAGTTTGCCAAAACACTAAAGGAGATTAACGAGCGCATCGCCAATGCGCAGGAGGGTGAGGGTAAAGCCACGATGGGAGGTACAGAGGAATCTCCCAGTCACAGCGGTGGGCGTCAACCGGTGATGAAAATCCCCTCATATGATGGAACGCAGCCATTGGAGCGTTATCTTGACCTGTTCGAGGACATCTGTTCCAAGAACGAGTTCGAAGAAAGCGAATGGCTGCTGCGACTGCGCATCGCGCTAGCGGGTAGCAAAGCGGAGAGGATATGTATTGGATGCAACAATTACGAGGAAGCAAAGCGAGAGTTGCTTGCCTCGCTCGGAAAGACTCCGGATAAAGCGTGGAAGACATTGCTGACAGGCAAGCAGCGGTCAGATGAGTCGTTTCATCAATACGTTGTCCGTGTTTGCCGAGAGGTAGAGGTGTGGGCCACACTCGCTATGACAGAAGATGGCGAGGTGGGCACCAAGTATAGCGCCGATATAGGTAAAATGGCCCCGGTGCTGCAAGCAATGGCAAAGCAGGTAATCTTGGAGCAATGCGGACCTGAGATGAAGACGTACCTGGTCGAACGGCAGTGCTACGGGATGTCACTGCGCCAGGTACAGGAGCACGGCGCGTCTTACCAGGTCGCGCACGGACGACAGGGTGATACTGCCAGGAAGCCAGTAGAACGATCCGTGCCAAGGCCCACGGCGTCGGCACAGTGCATGGCGATATCGGTCGCAGATGCAGAGAAGCAGCTAAAGTCGCTGCCACAGGAAGAGAGAAAGGGTTTTCTGCAGCGAGAGAGACTCTGCTGGAACTGCCTTAAGTATGGCCATATGGCCAGAGAATGTCGGTCAGGCTCGAGATGCACGAAATGCCAGAGGAAACACCACCTGCTAATACATGATGTGTTGGATAGAGCAGGTTACAGCCGGGAGAAACCGACTGAGATAGTTACGGAGAAGAATGTTGGGTCGTGCTGTCTACACTCGCCAAGTGTGCGGCTGATGACCGGAGTGGCACGAGTTGAGGGAAGAACTCGAAACGCGAAGGTTCGAGTGTTCCTGGACTCGGGTGCTGAGGCGTCATTCGTGACTGCAGCGTTGGTGTCAGCAATCGATGCAGAACACGTTGGGGTTGAAAATGTAGAGGTGAAGCCGTTCGGCGCGGAACCAACCCAACAGCGCATGGATAAGTACGCCATCACGATCCAGGGTAGCTCCGCTAGCATTCGGGTACGCGCGTTCGTGAAACCAACGCTTGAGCTGGACCTGAAGTGCGCAAGTCCGCAGACCATTGCGCAGTGGCACAGTTGGGGAGTAGAGCTGAGTGACAAGCCTCAACAAGGGACATCAGACGAAATACATATGCTGATTGGTGCAGACTATATCAACGCGGTACTGCACAGCAAGAAGGAAGTTAATGGTGAGACGGTGTGGAACACAGAGATAGGTAATGTATTATCTGGTCCAGCGTCTGCACCAAGTCGAAACAGTCAGCCGGTGACCGTGTCATGTGTCACAGCCCACATTGAACAAATATGGCAGTTGGATGAACCTCCAGAACAACATCAGCACCTGCCATCGTTCCCGCTATGTCGCCAGGGCAGCGGGTACCAAGTGGGTCTCTTGTGGCGAAATGAGCGCCGGCCAACGGATAACTTTGCTCAAGCTAGAGTCATCGCAACGCGGCTTCTTGAAAAGCTGAAGAGGAATGGGAAGCGTGCGCTCTATGATGATGTGCTGATCAGGGAGTACCGCGAGCTTGGAGCAATTGAGCTGGAGCCATGTGAGAGCGATGCCGGGTACTATGTACCGCATCATGGTGTATTCCGCGAGCACGCTGCAACCACGAAGTTAAGAGTGGTGTTCAATGCCTCGGCGACGGCTCCAGATGGCAAGTCGTTGAACGACATGGTTGACCCTGGACCGTCGCTATTGCCGAGTCTCGCAGGTATGCTATTACGGTTCCGTGAATATAAGAGCGCGCTACAAGCGGACATCCGCAAGGCTTTCTTCATGGTCGCGGTTAATCCCGAAGACCGTCCGTACCTGCGTTTCTTGTGGCCCGGTCGAAGCGACAGCGATGAACTGTTAACCTGGAGGCTAACGAAACTGCCATTTGGCGTAAACTGCTCGCCATACATGCTTACTGCGGTGATTCAGCATCACTTGAAGGAGCTACGGGCGTTGTCTGCACCCAAAGAGCGAGATCGTATTGATCTCTTGCTCACGAGTTTCTACGTTGACGATTTGGTCTCTAGTGTCTCAAATGCCTCGGAAGCTAAGGAGATGCAAGAGTTCAGCGTGCGTGTGCTTACGGATGCTGGCATGGAGTTACGCAAGTGGCGAGGCAACGAAATCCCGTGCGATCCAGAGGCCGGAGATAAAGTTCTCGGTCTGAAATGGAAAACCAGTGATGACTTGCTCAGCATAGCAGCGCTAGGCGAGTCCGATAGGCCGTCTGTTTGGACCCGGCGATCCCTCCTCAAGTGTGTTGCGTCAGTGTTTGATCCGCTAGGTCTAGCAGCACCGGCAGTTGTGCCGGGAAAGATACTGCTACAGCAAGCCTGGAAAGTCGGAGGCGACTGGGATGATATGTTGCCTGATGGCATCGCAGCCGCATGTGCGCAATGGTGGGGAGAGTTGGCCGAAGTGGTGAGCATTGACATACCACGTTGGATTTGCTGCAATCTTGACACGCCGATTGCGCTTCATGCCTTCGCCGATGCCAGTGAGAAAGCGTTTGGATGTTGTTTGTATGCCGTCGTCAATGGACAGTCGCACTTGGTATTTGCCAAGGCCAAAGTGCCACCTGTGTCTCCGCCCACGTTAGCCCGCCTTGAGTTACAAGCAGTATGTCTAGCGGCTCGCTACGCTGAGTTTGTGGTGAAGGAGCTGCGTGTGACCGTCACGCAAGTCTATGGCTGGACTGACAGTGTCACTACCGTTCATTGGATCAGTAATCCATCGTACAAATGGAAAACATTTGTGGCTAACCGCGTCAGTCAAGTCCAAGAGATATCGAAGAAGGTCGGCATTGTGTGGAACCATTGCCCAGGCCTTCACAACCCAGCAGATTTACCGTCGCGTGGGAGTAGTGCACAGCAGATCCGTAGTCCGTTCTGGAGGGGCGGACCAACCTGGATCACGGAGCCCAATGACTGGCCCACCGCATCCTCAACCGCAGCTACAGATGAGTCCAGTGTAGAAGTACGAGTGTCAGCCACCACCTGTAGTCGAGAATCTGATAAGGAATGGTGGCTCCGATTTAGTAAATGGTCGAGGGCACAGGGCATGGTGACTCGGATGTTGCAGTGGAAGCACACTGAGCCTCGTGCTGAACTCTATTTTGCAGCAGACAACGTATTGTACCGCATCATTCAAGCCGCATGTTTCGCTGAGGATCTTGAGCTGATCAAGCAAGGTCAACCAGTGAAGCCTGGGTCGAAGGTGTATCAGCTTGCACCGTTTCTGGATGAGCATGGAGTGCTCAGAGCCGGGGGACGACTTCAGCACAGCGAGTTGGCGTATGGAGCCAAGCACCCAGTCCTGTTAGGCAAACATCATCTGACCGAGTTGCTGTTGGAGAAAATGCATGTTGAAAGGATGCACCAAGGTGTAGAAGGAGTCTTGTCGTTCATCCGTCAGAAATTCTGGATTATCGGTGGTCGACGGGCGCTACGCAACATTACTCAGCGATGTGTTACATGCCGCCGCTACAAGGCTAAGGCTGCCTCAGAAGTCTGCCCGCCGTTGCCGGAAGACCGAGTTGTTCACGAGAGGCCGTTCGCAACTACCGGCATCGACTATGCTGGTCCGTTGTACGTGCGCCGTGGTGAGTCATCTCCGAAGGTATGGATAGCATTGTTTGTGTGTGCCACCACCAGAGCAGTTCACTTGGAGGTGGTCGATAGTTTAAGTACCGAGTCATTCTTGATGGCATTTCGGAAGTTTGTCGCGAGACGTAGTTTGCCGTCTCGGATCAGGTCTGACAACGCTACAACGTTCAAGGCGGCATCTGACAAACTGGGTGTGCCATGGATGTTCAATCCTCCAGCTGCACCATGGCATGGAGGCTTCTATGAGCGAATGGTTGGTACAGTGAAGAGTGCCTTGAAAAAGGTAATGGGAACAGCGTTTCTGAAGGTCCAGGAGCTTGAGACCCTCTTGTATGAGGTTGAAGCAGTGGTGAATAGCCGTCCGCTAACTTATGTGTCTGATAGCCTGGATGAGCCACCAGTAACCCCTGCAATGATGATGGGTGACATCTGGATGTCGTCAGAGAAGCCAGCAGGTACCCTGGACGCTGCGCAGATGTCATCGAGATTGCGTTACCTCAGTCGGACACTGGAGCATGTCAAGAATCGTTGGGAGGTGGAGTACCTAAGTCAGCTGAACAAACACCAACAGACCATGTCGCGCCCTTTAGCTGTGGGTGATGTTGTCTTTGTTCTCGATGATACCAAGCGCAAACAGTTCTGGCGTTTGGGACGGATCATCGAGTTATTCCCTGGTCGAGATGGTAAGCGTCGTGTTGCCAAGGTTAAGTTGAGTACCAGTACCCTGTTGAGGCCGATCCAAAGGTTAGTGCCGTTAGAAGTATCGTCACAGGACGTGGCTCCTGGGCTTGCAGATACCGCTCAACCTGCTATCGTCCCTCAGCAGCCAGCGTATGAACCGTCAGCACCGTTACCACCACCACGGCAGCAGGAGATAACGCGTTCTGGGCGCGTAGTCAGAGCCCCGGATCGTTTTTGACTTGTGTGCATTGTTGTACGGCGGTGAGAAGCCCTTTGGTGGGGAGAATGTTGTAAACCACCAGTTCTCAATTGGGAAAGGCCTTCGCGCTTATGGCATTGTATTCGTTGAAATGTTGTATTTCGACTCCGCCGTACCGCTGATGTTGCTGCATGGCATACGCTATATGCGTTGTGTGCGTTTTGCTGTATACGCTGTTATGTCCAGTTTTATCTGCTTATGTTTTTGCATGTCCGCTGTTTTTGCATGCTATAAATAGCTGGTGTTATTAGTGTTCATTGTTAATTATCAGATGAAGTGAAATATACTGTGTAAAGGAAAACAGTCGTCCTCGTGCCGTGTGGTCGTACGATCCTGACAATTTAGAGAATCTTAGAGGGTTCATAACAGCCTTTGACATGTCGACAAACACGATGCCGGTATACTTGCGCTCTGCCCGTGCCATTTGCCATCGATCAACAGCAAACGTTAAGGCATCTTCTGTGGAGTGAAGCTTTCGGTAGGCGAACTGAGTAGGCGGAAGAAGTTGCTTGGAGTCCAAGCACTGGGTGATCTGATTTTTTTACAAATGCTTCTGTGATGCGGGAGATAACTGGGAGCAGTGACACAGGGCGGTAGTTCTTTGGCAAAGTTGGGTCTCCACTCTTGAAGAGCGGACTGACGTGGGACAACTTGAAGGACAGGGGGAACTCACCGGAGGACATGGATGTATTGATGATGCGTGTAAGTGTGGGGGCAATGGTTAGATAACACTTTTGCAGGATGATGCTCGGAACTTGGTCACTGCCTGTTGCCTTGAAAGGGTTGACAGATTTAAAACTGCTTGCCACATCCTCGACTGTCACTACACTGAAGTCGGTAAATGCCCCTTCCGCCATTGGACCAGAGGGAGAACAGAGCTGAGGAGGACGCTGGGGATCATGGACAACATCACCAAACAGCTTGCTAAGATCCAATATGTGTACTTGAGCAGGGTGCGATTGTTTCTTCCGGCCAACCACAGTATTGATGACTAGGGTCCAGCGGATAATGCTCCGAAAATGTTCGTATAATGCTAACCATAATGCTCCACAAACTGCCTTATAATGCTGATTATAATGCTTCAGCAAGGGCTATAATGCTCTTGGTTTGGGATAAAAATGGAAGAAAGTCTGCACATTGTCAAACTTCCAGGAAATTATGCATATCGTCGATCTGCATCTGAAGTTGCCACCTTATCTCTCACGAGCTCCACTACTTCTTAGCACTATAAGACATGGTCGCTTCTCTATTGATTGCTCTCCATTTCAACTTTGATGCAGGGTTGTGGCAGAATAGTCGGTGTATCAAATCCCTCCCCTAATTATCCATGTAGTGAGAGATGAAACCATTATTGCAGGTAGTCATTCATTGTTGGGATGAAGTTAATCTTGGCAAATAGTATTCCTGCCTGCAGACAAGCTGTCATTGCGTCCACTCTGTGAATAATGTCTCCATCTGAAACACCAGACGTGAGGCCAGCTCCTGAGATCCGATCTCAGATGGAGAGCCCTCCCATTTGCGGAAATCCTGAAAACACGTGGTCAGAAGTTATTTTGCCACTCTACATCCTTTGCTTGTGCTCTCATCTTCTCTTTGAGATGGTGTGTAGACGTATGGCTTGCCACAATACTCTTCCTTTCTGATAGCATTTGACTGTGGGCCTGGCATTACAACCGTCCACAACTAACTGTACGTGCTTCATCAGGAAAGTAAGACAGGCGCTGATGAGCAATCGACTTGGTACTGAGTCCATGAGAAATTCTAGTTCTTTTCGAGCCTCCTGAGCTGGACTCGGCAAAGGCAGTTCTTTTGGAACAAGCTCTTTCTGTTTATAGCCGCTCCTTCATCCTGGTCCAAATTTAGCAATGCATCAGTGTCTACTTCAGTATCGCTAGAGATGCTATCGCCAGAGCCTCTGGCACAACTAGAAAACTGTCCTTCGTCTGTTTGATATTCACTTCGCGTATGTCTCCTCCATAGCTCTCCATTATTCTAAAAGTAAAAGAAACCTCGTGAATAATTTCTCCGGATTTGTGTCACTTGAACTGCCTCAGCCTCGGTTGGGCATGCTTCACAAATGGCTTGTATACATTTACCTGACCACATCGCTACAATCATAACGTTTTTATGTAGCTTATTGTAGCGTTAGTGCTAAAGGTGTTACCTGGTTACGTGTCTACGCAATCACAAAGTCATGCGCCGGTACAATGCATAGTGCTCAAATGCCCGGAATGGGCGGAGCGTAGTACTAGGTACACAAAAGGAGTAACATAGGGCTGTTTCGTTGTTACTCAGAGTTTCATGGCAAAAACCCGGGGCAATCATCAGACAACATATCTCATGATCATGATTGTAGCCGATTGTTGCCAAAAACCTGGGATTTCCCGATATTATCCACTATGAAACTCGTTATGCCGCTCAAACCTCACATAATGCTCGTTTTGTTCCTTTCTAATGCTCCATAATGCTCTGATGCTCGGATAGTCGTCTAATGCCGAATATAATGCCAGCATTATCCGCTGGACCCTATTGATGACTGACCAAAGTTTACGTTGGTCAGAAGTCTGGCACTGCTGGATGATATACATGTACGTGTTGTTCAGGCTCCTGTCCAGCTTCCTGGCCTTGGCACGAGCAGTGCGGTGTTGACTGCGGAGATCATCATTGCAGCGGTTCTTCATGAGCAGTCGATGGTATGTTTAGACAAACATGTAGCTACTTGTGCTGGGATTACACCATTCAACAGCTTGCAAGGCTGATGAATTGACCGCCACTATTTTTAGCCTGGTATCCACCACACAGCTGTTTGAAGTGGCTTTTTCTGGCCAGTGAATCCCTATTTTTCATTTTTCCATTTCTTTTTTTTACACATACACGTACACCACACCACATACTCCGGCGCGGTGCGCGCGGCGCGCACGGCATACACTGGCTGTTGGTAACCACCCAGGAGAATGAAAGAAAAGTCAGGAAGAGTCCGAGAAAGAGAAGAAAGACGTGTGCGACCATAATCGTCGGGAATTGAACCCGCAACCTCTCGATTGGAAATCGACTGCACATACCACTGCACCATATGGGACACACACTTTGATCTACACACACACACACACACACACACACACACACACACACACACACACACACACACACACACACACACACACACACACACACACACACACACACACGCACGCACCCACGCACGCACCCACACACCCACACACACACACACACACACACACACACACACACACACACACACACACACACACACACACACACACACACACACACACACACACACATACATAATTATTTTGTTAGATTGACAGCATGAAACAAGGAGGAGGACACTCTAATACTGGTTTTTAACCAGTGTTTATTTATACCACATACATGTACATACTTGTCATGTACATGTACATGTACACACACTTAGATCTTCTGTGACACGCTCATCCTCTCTGTCACAATACAAGTGTCACCATGTCTGTACAATACAATTACAAGATCAAGAGGATATCCCAACCACCACTCTTTTTATTTGTGTCATGCACCGAGTCTGTGAAGCAGGGAGTAGAAAAATTTAAATACACTCCCTGCCGGCATGCCGTGAAGTGTCACTGGGTCGTGCATGAACTACAGTCTGTTTCAAAAAGATTAGCAATCAAGTTTGGGTCTTAAAAAGTATGAAGATAAGGGAAATTTGGACAACAAAGTACATAAAATGGCTTGTTAGGGCATGGCAAATTTTTCTGTGAAGGTTTCAGAACAATTGGATCAACCGTTAAGGAGTTAGAATTTCGGCCAGGTTTCTTGCCTTTTCCCATGGTTTATAATTTGCCCTGGAAGCCAGTATCGATTTGTTATCAAAACCCACGATTTATCCCTTCCTTTTTGGCCTTGTGGTTATGAATGCTGTCTGCTGACCAAGAAGTTTTGAGTTCAAATCCCAGCAAATCTTCAAGTCAAACATTTTTTCTTCATTTTTTCATTGTTTTGGTGATCACGCTGGTACAATTTTTGTACAAGAGTCAAGACAAAGAAGGTGGCTGCGCCAAACGACTTGTTGTTGGAGCTCGAGTTTCCTGCCGAACTGACTGACACTTGACTGGCTCACGCCATGTGAAGTTGTGAACACACACAACACTGAAACCGTGTGAGTGAAAACGGAAGTCACTGCGCTTTAGCTACGTGTTGTTGAATGCACCGGCACATCGATCGATCGATTTCTGTTTGAGAATTATTTTAGTATTTCAAGTTCGCCAATTTATTTGAATTTAGGAGTCAACGCCGTCTTCTATCAGCTTTCACAGGCGTCTGCTTTTCTCAAAATGTCGTCGAAGTCACACGGATAGCTTTGCCACATCAAGGCCTTGGGAATGAGTCTGTGTCAATGCCGTTTTCGTCACATCGTGAGAGTAAATTGCATCCACGGCAGCTCAAAGAATCTATTTGGTCACAAAACGAATTGGGACGCATCCCGCTCGTCAACATTTACCAGACTTTCGACATGTCCTCTCTGACTCCATATCGATACGAGGAAGAACTCGTTTGTTGTAAACCAGACGAACACAAAGTCATGTACGAGTACCGACGTCAGTGAGTTGTCATTTTTCATGCTTTCGCGCGGAATATTTCTTCGAGTTCACAGTGAGTTTTTCCAGGCAGCCCTCGAGCGCTCATACGGTAAGACGGCAAACTCCCCGAGCGATCGCCAGGATTGCTAATCTTTTTGAAACTGACTTTGGATTTTGCATGCAACCACCGACACAGTAGACAGAGCACATTTTACATTTTGAGTTTGACCATTACTGGTCGAAATTGTCTTACCGGTTTCGCTGTCTAAGCAGCTCATCAGAGTAAAGTGAAGTAAAATGTAAAAACACAACAGAATTTATGCGGGTGAGAGTGGCACAAAATATACATAGATACAAGTAGGCCGCCAAAATGCTAGGGGCCCCAAGAGCGTTGGGAGTTCCTAATTTGGAAGTGTTGTATGCTGTAATTCTGTTATGAAATATATGTAGTAAAGTGGGCTAGAATTCCAATATGGGTGAATGCCTATATGGAACATGCTTTGTAATTGTACGTGAAAAAAGCATGCAAGCTTTGTAATTGTACGTGAAAAAAGCATGCAAGCCCAGTGTGTACATTATATCTGTATGGTAATGTGTACAGACTTATATTTTTGGCAGTGTCAATATATTGACACTGCCAAAATGCAGGCAAAATATTTGCCTGCAGCTAAGGGTTACACATGAGTAAGAAGGAGATTATGGAAAAGCATAACTCTAGTAGTAAGATAGAAAAGGACATATGGATACGAGTTTAGAGTAACTCTCCATCACTGTAACATGATACTATATACAGTCAGAAAGTGCAATAACTAGGCACAAAACTGACAGGTTAGCGCTACGGAGATGTGTTAAAGTTAGGTGTCAGGACGTCGAATGTCTCAGTACTCTGTCAGTTTTGTGCCTAGTTATTGCACTTTCTGACTGTATATAGTATCATGTTACAGTGATGGAGAGTTACTCTAAACTCGTATCCATATGTCCTTTTCTATTTTACATTTATTTATGGCTCAACATCCGAGTTTCTAGTAGTAAGAGACAACAATCTAGTGAAATAGTTGTTTTGTCTTTCTGAAGAACACGTTTACATCAGCAGTTGAAAAAATTGAAAAAATTGACTGTAGCAATGTTTTGGTGTGATGTTTAATGAAGAAGGGGTGATATGCAGTTGAAAATACTAGCGTATCATTGTTCTTCTTCTTACAGTTCTTCTTCTCAGGTACTGTCGGCAGTGGATTGACAGTGGAGAAAACGGCAGCTAGGAAATCAAATGGGTAGCCGCGCAATCTGAGTCGAGACCAGAACAGACGACGAACATGTAGAATATCGTCCAACAATGTATTAGTTCTATTGTATCGATGCAATTCAGCTATGATAAATGAACGAAAGTTTGATCTGGGGTGGTCTGATTTGAAAGGAATGTAGAGATATGCGTTTCGCGATAAACTTACTACATCCGCTGTTAGAAGTTTACAGTTGCTAGAGAACTGAGACTTAGAGAGGAGAGAAGTAAGAGCGACAGTATCAGCAAGGACAGTATTAGCTTTGCATTTGATAATAGATTTAAGATGGAAATCTACAAATCTAGATGCAGGTGAGGTGCAATAGCCTATGCAAGATACAATGGGCCTACCTGGAGCGCCATGTGCCAGAGGTTTTTTTTTTTTTTTATGTATTTTTGGTAGCATGTAAAACTTGGCTGGTTTAAACGGAAAACAAGCAAACATTGCTGATAAATCACGTTTAGACAGGAGGTCCGAGTGTTGAGAACAGATATCTTTAAGTGCAGACTGAATAGAAACGTCTAAACTAGATAACTGTGTGGTGTCAACATCAGAACAAGAAACAGAGTAAAACTTTTTATCTGCTAATTGTCTATATCCTTCAGCGATATAATCTTCAACATTGAGGATTACGGTTCCTAGATTTTTATCAGCATTGCATATCATGATATCATTGCAAGCTTTAAGCCTCTGCAGGGCGAGCTGTTCATCAATGGTAAGATTTGCTTTTCGATAAAGGACAGATCGAGCAATTTTTAAATCAGTTTGAACTGGATTAAAGCTGATTCTGTGTGAGGAAATGCTAAAGGAGGAGTTTTTGGAAGAATGTAGATGGAAGCCAGGAATAAAAGTAGATTTTGACACTGAAGTTCTAAAATCATTATTCGCAAAACAATCTTTCCATCTAATGTTCTGTTGTAGTCTATTGAAATCAGCTGTGATACCATCTAGACTAGGCAAGTGAGTAGTGTAACGGAAACTAGAGCCGTAACCTAATACTTGCTGTTCAACAGGGTCAAAGGAGAATTTGGACAAGTTATGAAAACCGGAATTAATGACATATTTGCTGTGATCTGAAAGTTTCAGCTAATGTCTTTTCGGCTTTCGGTGGGCAACAGCCTTTGGATTCTTGTTGCTCATCGTCACTGTCAACTTTTTTGACACATTCTTCTTCTTCTTCTTGATAGGAGTCTTGGTGTTCTTGCAATTAAACAACAGACGATTAACAATAGTATTGACATACCGTTCTACTTCAACTGCGGGCAATGGCGATGTTCCTGACATGATAGAAGATGATTCTTCATTGTCATCAGTGCCATCGGCGGCATCGGCAGCATCATTGGCAGTAGCGGTGTCGACGTCTGCTGGTGGCAGGTCATCATCTGCGGCGTCTGCGGCGTCGAACTGATCATCGGCGACGAACTGATCATCGGCAACAGTAGTTTCAGAATGGCGACGTTTCGCAGCCTGATGAGAAATACCAAGAGTCTTCGGAGGCATAGTGAATTACTGAGGGTGGTGCTAGGGTAACGAAATTGGATTTTGCATGCAACCACCGACACAGTAGACAGAGCACATTTTACATTTTGAGTTTGACCATTACTGGTCGAAATTGTCTTACCGGTTTCGCTGTCTAAGCAGCTCATCAGAGTAAAGTGAAGTAAAATGTAAAAACACAACAGAATTTATGCGGGTGAGAGTGGCACAAAATATACATAGATACAAGTAGGCCGCCAAAATGCTAGGGGCCCCAAGCTGCAAGAGCGTTGGGAGTTCCTAATTTGGATTTTATAGAGCGTGCACGTGCTGAACTAAACTAAAGTCCAAAGTGCACCCTCTTCTTCATACCTCGCACTGCATGCATTGTTTACTGGACGCGACCTTTTGCTCTGGTCCGTCTGGATGGATTTCTTTTCGTGCGCGTGTTCGTCAGTGGGGAAATCCCGCTTCGCACCACCACGGTCTGTGGATTCTTGACCGTGAGTCTTCAGGCTGTTCAGCCTTGGCTTCAGGTTAGGTAGACTGTTTCAGTGTTTGGCTATCTAGCGCGAACAACTACAGACAGTACAGACAGTATGTTACGCACTTGTGGTTCTTCTTGAGCCGTTATCAGGTTATCCCGGCCTTATCACAGACACTGCTAGGTGAGCTATCTTGACGGGCATGTCCAGGTCTGGTCTGTGAACGACACTGTCGAGTGTCGACACATCTACAGGAGTCATGAGTCATGACTCACACTTTACTTCCGCATACATGACCGTGTGTCTCGCGTCCACTCGGATTGCCTTGAGAAACGAAGGAGCTAGCTAGATCTACCATGCAGTAGAACCGAGGCAGGGACATGAGCGTGGCCGTCCTTTGCATTTTGTAGTGAAACGACGTGAGTACCAAAATAACACTTTACACGCGGCCAGAACTGTCCTGCATTTCTTGCAACTCTGCGGCAGCGCGCAGCAGCCGGGCCAGGACCCATCCGACAATGCCTTTCTGCAATTATTTGCAGCTCAGTTAGTAGATAGTGCCGGTGGTCGTTTACCATAACACCCTACTATGTAGGCTAGCTACTCCGTCTTCTTGCAGTTCAAGCAGTAGACTTGGAACAATAATCCGTCGCCGTCTGACGTGACCAGCTGGAAGCCTGCTTTCCCGCCTGAAGCGACCTGTCTTGCCTCTGAAACTTCCGATATCTCAGTCTGGAAACTAAGTTACTTCAAAGTAACGTCTGCCTGCAGATACCAAGCAGCTGCGGCCGAGAACGTAGCAGTGCACGGAACACAGGAGGAGGCGAGACTCTTGGTTTCGAGCACTCAGAACAACGCAGGACTCGCTGGCCGGCAAAGAGCAAAATAAACGTCGTCCGCATAGTATTAAACGTTAGCCAGCGTAACTTACGTAAGTAGAACGCATTTCATGAAAAGTGTGTGTGTGTGTGTGTGTGTGTGTGTGTGTGTGTGTGTGTGTGTGTGTGTGTGTGTGTGTGTGTGTGTGTGTGTGTGTGTGTGTGTGTGTGTGTGTGTGTGTGTAGCTATAGAGTATGATCGGGCGCCGTAGAACACTTCGCCGAAGAACACTTAACCTGGAGAATGGCAGAAATTGAAGAACAATCCAGGCTAGATGCCATGCAGATCTAGGAACACATGTACTGCTTTATACATGTAGGTGGTGTGATCGCAGCATATGATGCTCTCCATGATCGCGGAATGAGAACAAAACGACCAATATGCGATCATTTTATAACAATACCAGGCTACGCCTTGAGCCCCTCCATTCTTCGGCGCCTGATTTCACTGTACTTAAGGCCCTCTGCAGACTACGTACATAGAACATCCAGTACAAAATCACATAAAACCTGAAAGGCAACATTTTTCCATGCCTGCATTCAGACTACACATTTTGCATGCAATATACAGGCAACCGTTGACCCTACGCAATCGCGCAAGGGGCCTGGGATGTGTGAAAGCAGCCGGCAGTCGTACCCGGGTACAAAATGTGTACGACTGCCTGGTGAAAGTACTATAAATGCAGGAAACACTTGCCTTGTACATATACAAGGGTTCGCACCCTGCCTGAAAGGATTGAGCAGCTTTTTAGGCTCCCGCCAGATTCTTGTAGTTGTCTTGGAAACTTCTACAATATGTGACTTATAGGCTGTTTTGTGCCTAGTCTGAAGAGGGCCTTAACCAGGGAGTTGTACCCAAACCAGTTTGGGTACGACTTCCTGCTGTAAACACATACAAGCCAAATTCATGCCCTGCGTCTGAACAAAAAAACAACATTACTCTGCTGAACTTCCAACGTCTCAGTACAGTTCTGGCATATACCAAAGAACAGAGCGCCGTAGAACGTAAAAAAAGAGAAGAAAAAAAAGAATTTCACGAAGCACTGCATACGGTTCATAGTTATGGTGACTCCACTGTGCATACAATGATGTACATGAAACCAGGGAGTCGTAAAATACCGGTATTTTACGACTCCCTGCATGAAACTAAGAACGGTCTAGGCTACAAAGCTGATACCCCATGACTAGCTCTGCGGCACCTAGCAGTGCTCCGTGTAGTGTGGGGCTTGGCCGTACAGCTGAGGTTGCTCATAAGACATGATTGTATACATGTGTGTGTGTGTGTGTGTGTGCACGTGTGTCTGTGTGTACACGCAGGCGTGCGGGTGTGTGTATGTGCGTGCGTGTGTGTGTGTATGTACATGCATGGGTGTATGTTTGTGCGTGTGCGTGCGTGCATGCATATGTCAGCAGGACGCAACCATGACTCGATTAATCATGGTGGTAGCGCTGGCGTGGATAACATCATTGATGCGTTTCACGTCTTCAGGCATCCACGTTTACGTGGGGTTTGCGTGCTCGTTCAATGACACAACCGTCAGCTTGTGCCAGGGCGTGGATTCTTTGGGGCAGCCGGCCTACAATATCTTTGAGGCATTCTCGTTCTACCTGGAGAGCACAACCCTGCTTGGGTTTTTGCTGGTGCTAGGTTTGTGGGAGAACTACTACTTCAGCCGGCTAGTGTTGCTACACCTTGCACGTATGCCAAGCTTTTTTATATTGCTCATGCTGATCCTGACCTGCATGATTCTCGAGCCGTTCTGCACACTTGATACCCAGCTACACGGCATCTCCAGGGATATCTGGGTCCTGGGATATGAGCTTGAGCTGGCCATGTATTTCATGTCGGCCATGTGCGTGTTGCACGTCAGTGGCGATGTACTGTGTGCCACCATCAACAATGAGCCTGCTGTAGCCAGGAGCAGAGCAGGCGCCAGAGTGTGCAGGCTAGGCTGGCAACTGTTCCTAGTGGCTAGTGCAATACACAGCATTCTGCTTGCTGCCTACGATGCAATGAAGATATCGAGCACGCTGAGAAGACGCCACATTCCACACTCGGACTTCGACTCACTCTCCCTCATCGTTTCCATAACGACCCGCTCATTTTTAGCCAACACATTCTACACTAAGCTGTTTGACTGGCCACAGGGGGAGGAGAGCAAAAAGCCTGTTAACGTCATGAGCACTAACTTCCCTAGACCGCCAGATCGAGAAGTCGACACAGCAGTTACCGATGGCATCGCAGCTTCGGCAAGTGATACTGCAGAGACAGAAAATGATGATGCGACGACACATAGTATGAGTATGACTGCGAGTGGAAAGTTTACAAGGTCCGGGCCTGCTGCGGTGACGACGGTGGAGGATGACCTTAGAAGGAGCGGCCCGTCCGCCTCTCGAAGACTAACTGCATCGAGTGGACAGTATCGTACCTTTGGCCAACACACACCAAGTAAGAAATCCAGGGCAGGACAAGAAGAAGAAAAGCAAACGCTCCTTTAGTTGGATAACTAGGTCATGTATTTCCGCCGTCCAATTCGTGTACGTTTGCTGTTGGGCACGAGGAATGGAAAACGCTTGGCTATCCATTGTGCGTACAGTGAGGTTTGTTTTCTGTGTGAGGTTGATCCTGGATGCTGGTAATGGACATGTAATTCTCTGGTAGGCTGAGTACACACCCATTGGCCCACATTTATTGGCACAGCGTTGTATATGTATGTGCTACCAATCAAAATCATTCTATTTCAACGGCTTTCGTTTTAGGCATATGCGGTGCATTTCGACCTCGGAGAACATGAAAGCCCTTTGTAATTCTACTTGTACACATCTAGGTATGATTGTCCCGCGTTATTCCTCATCTCATGGCATTCTGCAGCTCAGGTGCGTGCCGGCATTCCTGTGCCTGTGGTCACTACCGTTATAAACTATTTTCCATTCTATTGTTTCTGCAGTGTGGTTACTAGCTAATACGATACTCCGAAGAACACAATCCCTTTTTTCTTCTCTTTTTACAATCATTCGGATGTTGTGTTTTCTATACCTAGTCCTACAGAACTAAAATTAATACACACACACAATACTGTCATGTTCTTGAACAATCCTGACTATCACTACCATCATCTCTGTCATCCATGGATGGGGATTCCATAATTTGTATTGCATGTATGTGGCTGTTAGTACATTTATTTCTGAGCCTGAATAAAATGATGTGTGTGTGTGTGCCGGTGTGCATGTGTGTGCGTGTGTGTGTGTGTGTGTGCCAGCTAGTTCGGTTGGTGGGTACACTTATGCCTGATTGTGTTGGGTCTGTTGCTAACAGGCTCGGCTGCTTGAAGGTGTATTGTTGTATCTGCCACCTTTGTTGGTTTCGTATACTTTCTATTTGAAGTATACATACCTGTTAACCATGGACTGCTTCTGGCTAGATTAACTCTTGTGTAATCAATGGTGCTAGTGACGCTTAGATCAGATCCACTCTGATTTAGCCACCCACACTAGTAGCAAGTATTACCTTCACGGGGGGGGGGGGGGGCAGGGGTAACTGCAGATGGATCCCAGGACGGATACCCTGATGCCGTCAATCCTTTTTCTGCACCTTGTCCTCACCCACTTACTGAGGTGTGGTGAGCCCATAAGTGGGATCATATTCAAGTCCACCCAGGGTTTTGGGGATTTCAGGAGGTGTCGGCCGTTGGACGGTTCAATAGCCAGTTGAGTCATCTTTTCAAGATTCCTTTTGAGTCTCTCTCCCCTCTCCCGGGGAGACCCACGTGACCAGTTTTGGCAGTGAGCAACAAGTACAAGCCTGAGTGTGTGTGTGTAGTGTGGCGTGTGTGTGTGTGTGTGTGCGTGTGTGTGTGTGTGTGTGTGTGTGTGTGTGTGCGCGTCACAGTGTTTTGTGAGTGTGTGGGTCCACCCAGAGTTTGGGGACTTCAGGGGGCGTTGGCCGTTGGGTGGCTCAATAGCCAATTGTCATCTTTCCACGGCCAGGCTAGAATTTCACCAAGCACAGCATGCCAATGTATACACACTGTGACAGTGACCCAACTGCGCACAGACTCTAAATAATACATGGAAATAAGAACGGTCTCATTATAATGTACTCCTAGATATTGCAGCCAGCCTTGCTTGCTACTACTAACCCAGTATACAGACTCAGTCAACCATGTACATCAGGGAGTCGTCAAAATTTAATACTTGACGACTCCCTGATGTACATGTACTGCAGTAAGTACTTATAATCGCCCTACACGGTCCAGACGCACTAGCACGCACAGTCCCTACAAATCCATGAGCATGACGACAGCATCTGATACTCGTACCGGTATTTTTTCCCTTTTTTCTTTTTTTGATTTTGCCTGCTCCAATACCACACAGCAATAGCGGGACACACTGGAGAGAATTCAGCCCCGTGCTTTACCATGTAGACCGCCTTCGGATTCCCCCCCCCCCCTCTTTGCACCAGTTCACCACAGTGCCCTCCTCCATCATGCAAAGGTTCCCATCCTTAGCTCACGACTCCGAGTCCTACTAGCATGGGACATCCGCCACCAAACCTCCCCACCACACCGGCAACAACCACATCTTGCAAAACAACGTCAACACCAACCATACACCCTTCGACAGGGAAGGACCTACTCCATAGGACACGCACACACAAACAGGCACCGAGATTCCCCCATCAACAGTGCCCTCACCCTCTACAACTCACTCCCTATCGACTTCACAGCTAGCCCGACATCGTGGAAATTATCAAGTTCCGAAACAATGCATCCAGTCTTCTTGTGAGCAGCACCTGTTCCTGGTCCCCCCCCTCGGTTTCTGATATTTCGAAAGTGTAACAGTCTCGATCACCCCTTCTAATGACCCCGCTTGTTTTTCATGGTGATCAGATCTATTGCTTACTGTAAAAGCAGAAATTTTCGGTGGTGTAATATTTTCGGTATTCGCCAAAATCGGCGGTTCGGTAGCGGGAAATTTTCGGTAAAACCCGTTCTCCAGGTAAGTGTGCTAGTACTACATGTATACAGTATCTGTTGTACCGAAAATTTCGGTGCGTTTTATTTTCGGTAAAAATTGTCGGCACCGAAGTTACCGAAAATAAAAACACCCCCGAAAATGTCTGCTTTTACTGCCTGCCGGCGGCCGGCGGGGTAATTTCCATCTACTAATAGCTGTTTCTGGCTATAGTATCAATTCTACCACACGTATCAATCTTCCTTATTGGCGTCACGCCATTGTGGAATAAAAAAATAATAATAATGACTATGTACAAGTAGGCAATGAGCGAATAGAAGAGGTATCCCAGTTTAAATACTTAGGTGGCGTAATCACGTCGGATGGCAAGTCCGATGTGGAGATAAGAAGACGCTTAGCACAAGGGAAGCAAAAGATCATTGAGCTTCAATTCATTTGGAAATCGCCATCACTTTCTTTGCCTACTAAATTTCGTTTTGTTAGGTCTATTGTGCTAGCGACTGTTTTATACGGATGCCAATCTTGGACATTATCTGCCTCATCATAGGGTACCCTGTAAAAAGGCCTTAGGCCTGTGGGGATTGCCCTATTCAAAATTTAAATAATAATAATAATCAATGAGAAGAATTTCATCCTAAGAGATGAAATGCTTCCGCCGACTCTTAGGAGTAACATACCACGACCGGCGTACCAACCAATCTATCCTGGAAGAAATCAATGACATCATCGGAGCAAGGATGCGGCTAGCGAACGAAGTCAAGAAATTTTAGTTGATGTGGTTTGGCCATGTTACGAGACATCACGTTTTCTCCAAGCCCTTCCTGCAAGGATCAACTCCTGGATCTCGACCGAGAGGAAGGCCCACGACATCATGGATTTCTAACATTAACAGTTGGGCGGGTCTTCCCTTGCATGCTCTCTCTCATGCAGCACACGATAGAGTTGGATTCAGAGACATCATTCACAATTCTCTCGCTGATAAATGCCTCTACGATCACCTTGTGATTATGAGTTATACATACATACATGTACATACATGTACATACATACATAGTCAGGTAAAATGGCGTTGCACCTCACGGCTTTAGCCGATTGTTGCCAAAAACCTTATATTTCCCGACATTGATATCCACTATAAAACTCGTTATGCCGCTCAAACCTCACATAATGCTCGTCTTGTTCCTTCCTAATGCTCCATAATGCTCTGATAGTCTCATAATGCCGAATATAATGCCGGCATTATCCGCTGGACCCTAATGAGGGGTGAATTCCCAGAAACACTGTGTATTAATATACATTGAGCAGGGAGTGGTGCTAGGCCTTGACAGATTATGCTAATATTTTCGTGAAATTATGCTTTTCGCATTGCTGAAAAAATTGCAGAATTATGCTATTTTTATGCTTAAGTTATCATATTATACCGCATTTATGCTCACATATGCTGCTAATGTACATGTATAATGGCTCTGTGCAAAATAACAGGGGATTTTTTGTAGAGGGCGTTGTACCATGTTGTACTGGAGTAGCAAAAGTTCAACGGGGTCAACGCATCGTTCGACTTAGCTACGGCCGTCACTGATTGTAGTGGACTGGACATGTTCTCAAGGGAGTCGTAAACCTACGACTTCCTAGTGCATCTACTTGTACTTGTACTTGTAGAACATGTACAACTGTATGGAATTTGATGCGAACAGGCGGATTATTACAATTTTATGCGATTCGTATGCAATTTGCCTCGAATTATGCAATTATTCGATTTTGGTAGGAATTATGCGAAAAATTATGCTAGCATAATCCGTCAAGGCCTAAGTGGTGCTTTCTTGCAGGTTTGCCGAGTGGAAGGTGCGACGTGCTCCTCGTGTGCTCCGGATGGCAGTCGTGAGTCAGTCAAGTGTCAAGTTGGGCAAGAAGCGTGTGTTCCTACATTGTAGTTGGAACAATCAACTTACTTCATGACTATTACCGCCGAAGTCGCAACTTCTAAGTTTATAGAAATGTTACATAGTGGCTGAGCCTTTCGGCGTTTCGCCTCTAGCTCTGTTGTGCGTGTATGCATGCAGAGCAGAGTCATGTACAAGTCGATGCCTGCAATACCAGGGTGGCGGGTGGTCAGTACTAGTACTTATTCATGATTTAAAATGTTTAACCCAGTTGACCGTGGCGTGGCCGTGGGTGTCAGCGCAGTTCCTTGCAAGCATGTTCACCCATGCATCACCGCATTTATTAGCACAGTCATTACACGTGGTAGACGTACACCATGATTGGTAGATGTACACGCTCCCTGCATGCTCCCACTCCCAGCGCGGGTCTCCAACTAAACCCGGGACCTTGTGATTCGCAGGCAAGCCTTTTAAGGTGGCAGACTACCCAAAATTCGCTGAAAAATCGAATTTGTAAATTCATATTGAGTGCTACGTCAGTTGAAAGAGCATGAATAGCTGCAAATTCTCTGAAAATTGTGTCCCGATCTGACCGGCCGTTCAAGAGTTATGGCCGAAAATGTGGCCTTGCAAGGAAAGATTTTTTTGTCGCACGCTGTCATTTGTTGGCAGCACTGTATTTGAATGTGAGCAGACCGTGCGCAACTTGTCGTATCATGGAAACACGTGAAAGTGTGCAGAATTTTGCTTTAAGTCCAAAAAATCAGGTTTTTGAGCCACGTACATGTATTGGGCTGCACGGCGGCGGGCGAAGCCCGCCGCCGTGCAGCAGGACTTTTGCCAGAACCCTCGTGACGTTGCAGATATGTGGCTTGATTATTGTAGTTGACGTTGATTTAGTGACTTTGGCAAGTATTAGTTTGAGTCGTGTCAATTGATCAAGAAGTCAGGTAGGATTCAGTACTAGCCAGGCTCACCGAAGCCGAGGTCGCACCGCATGTGATTATGGCGACTTCACTGCACAAATCTGTGCAGTCGTTGTCGTCATACAACCAACCTACAGAAGCTGCGAAGAAATCGAATGCCGCAATCCTGGATGCCATGCTGGAGCTACCAAAACCAGCTGACGAGGAGAACTGCGCTGGAAAGGAGTCCAGTTCAGTGCCGCTCAACCCAGCTTCAACAGTCGCTGCTCCAACAGCGGCTGTTTCGTCAGCTCCTGCTACTAGTACTACTGAAGGGTCCCGTCGCCAACTTACTTGAAGTCCCTTTCCAACCTACGTTTCAGAACTGCTCGGGCAATGTGTTCAACATGACATGCTAGTAACATACATGTATTTACCGACGTGAGTACGTTCTCTGCAGCTGTTTTCTTGTTGCCTATTTGGTGCGTTTCTTTCTGTACTGTAGTAACTTCAGTAACTTACTTCCGTAACAGTCACAATGTCACGCGTGATAGCTTGGACTATTTGTATTTTAGTTTCATTCTTTTGTTGTGAGGAGCAGCTACCGAACGTGAATGTCAGTTTTGCGTTTTTTATTATTAAGTCACAATCACTCCGACGTGGCCCAACTGAGTTGTTAGTTTGCTTATTATCATCTCCGCGTTGAAGTGCATTTTCATGATGAGGCAGCTGAGTCCAGTAATCATTACTGATTGACAAGCTTGATTGGGTCATTTTGTGGTCTGAAATAGGGAAAGTACACGGTCGGTTGTTGTGGAAGTCTCTCTTTGGCTTGGGTGCATACGGGAAACACTTTCCAGTCACTCATACTCGGTCAGTACCGCTGTTCATCCAGCCCTTGCCGCTATCGCGGCGCGGGCTGGATTCCGCGGTACTGCCCTCTTACTCGTGCAGGAACCTGTACATCTCACACTCGTACTCTTGCTTGATTCCATACTTGAAGGGCTTGGAAAGAGGCTACACTGTAAACAGGTAACAATACATGATTGTTTCACGATGACAGCGTGAACAAGGTCAATGCAGAGGACATACGGTCACTGGCACTGTATGGGAAACAGTAGCGACCTGTTTACATATGGCCATATGGGTAGTTGCAATCAGATCAGGAACACTGTTACCCATACACTGATACAGTGCAATGCCAATGGGTCATCCGCCTTGTTCACTTTTCGATAGCAAGCACGCATTGAATCAAAGCATCAAGAAGAGCACGTTCGCGTTTCTAATTCTATGACTTGTCTAGTTACACTTACAGCTGCTCACCAGACTAGCAGTACTGGTAGATCTACTGCCTCAGCTCAGTGCCTGCCTGTGCCTGGCCAGCTGGGTACCCGGACGGGTCATGTACTACTATTACAGTATACTAGTATTATTAGACCTACCAGTGCCTGAGAATCGACTACAATCAGGTGTAACAAGTGCCGTGGTGAACTGTTCATTTATTTTTATTTCTCTTCTCAGATAGTTCTGATCTGAACCGGCTAGTCGGCGGTACGCGGTGTAGAGAAAGTCGACCGAAGGACAGGTTCTCATCATGGACTACCATCGTGGATATCTCGGAAATGCAGTAGAATTACTTCTAAGGACTGATCAAGTCAGCGAACCGGAACATGAAATAACGCTGGATATCTATATCGCTACTGGAGCAAATTCGCAAAACGGTTGCAGGGACTACTCTGAAATTTTAGTCTTTCTGCGAAAGTTGGTGAGCAATGAAAATGTGGCGTCCGTCGAGCAAGTCCTGCAAAATTTGAACAATTCTAAGAGGATGGGTGGACGTCGAGAGACCGCTACCGAACCTTGGACTGCCTCAGCCTGCCTTGGCGGTGACACAACTATGGCTTCTCATGAGAGAGTGACGTTCTCGGCCAAAATTGGAGGCGGTGTTTCTAAGCTAGGTGCCGAAGAATTAACCGGCAGAGACACTCTCCGTCCACCAACGCTGTTGTTGCAAGTGTCTCCTTCTCTAAATCAGGGGAAAAGAGTCCTTTACGCTCCACTAGATATTCAAGAACTTGTGAACATGGAGTGCGGTGGCGAACACAACTTCAGGTCAACATTGCTGTACTGTGCCATCTTTACTGGTAATGAAGAGATGGTACGATGCCTGTTGAAATGGGGAGCTGATGCAACGCTGGCTTTGGACCGTGTTGGAGATCGGTGGCAATTACACCATGTTTGGAACCATACCCCAATATGTGTTGCAGCAATGCTAAAACATGCTGGTGTAGTAAGGTGTCTTCTAACGCACGGTGCATCACCTTATCTTGGTGCTAGTCGAAATAGAAGTGGCTGCCTTGGAAAGACTTTTGCTTCGACACGTCTCTCAACTTATGCTGGATGCAGAGACGATGCTACAACTTGTGAAGCTCTGTGCATGAACCCCAAGTACCCTCCACCCATTATGGAAATATGCCGGGTACAGCAAGAAGGTAATGACGAAGGTGCAATGCGAATGATGCCGTACTGTCGCTGGGATGCAGCATGCTGCAATTCCTCCATTGCATCCTTACTGCAGAAAGTATCCATCCCATTACGAAGATCCCTGCTGGACATGCCTTGCTTCACAGATGCTGAACGGGTATGCAAACAGTTTTGTTGTTCGCTGATAATGAGAAGTTTTTGCTCGAACAGTGAGTGTGTCAAGGACTTTGAAGGCAAAGAACTTGTTACGGTGATGAATCCTACCGAACTCACTGCTATTGTAGGACATCTCCTGCAAGAGGGTGCAGAGCCGGCTGGTTTGTCAGTCTCCAACGCAGATGCACTGTGCAAGGCATGGCTTAGAGTGGAGAATGCTGAGGCAGAAATGCGTGGAACACATCCTGTTAAATTTGAGAGCAGACGAGATGTTCGTTTCCTCTTTGGGGGATGTGTGATTCGTCAACGCCCAATGCCTCCACTTGATGTTCTCGCATCATGTGTCAACGAGGCGACAAGGCAGCGTGTCGGTGAAATACTCCCGCCGGGCGCTAGATTTCTAAAAGCAAGATCAGCAGCTGGATATTTCAGTTACGGTACACCGCCCGTTGTTGACAGACTTCTGTTAACAAGATCAGTGAAGGATCCCATGGTCAAGCTGCTCGTGGAACATGGTGGTTTACCTGGTATATCAGCGGTGGATGATATTCCATTTGTTGAGGGATATCTTCATGATGGTCCATCTTGCCAATGTGACGTGGAGCTAACAGCTGCGCAGCGGAACGTGAGTTTGTTCGACATTCTCACCCCACAGCCAACACCCAAGTCACTCGCGCGTTTCTGTCGCTCTGCTATCATCGAAGCATGTCATGGACGTGGTGTGGTCAAGACGATTCAAAGTCTTCAACTTCCTCCTAGATTGCTGAACTTTCTTTTCTACGAATAAGGTATTCTTCAAGTGCGTCTCTTACGAACCAGTGCACATGTTATTAGGTAAGACCCTTGTGTGTTGTTTGGTGCATGTCTTCATGTCCAGTTATGTTTCTGCCATGCACTTGCAAATACACTTTTTTGTATAATGACAGTATATTTATTGTATTCATGGCGTTCATTGCCTGAGTTTGGAGATGGTATGATGGCATGCACTACGCACATTAACACAATGGATTAAAAATACAAAAATCATACACTGGAGAAGAAATTAGAAGAATGCATGTGTAAAATAAAGAGTTTCAAACCCACACCAAAAAAAACTTCAAATCAATTTTTTATAATTAAAAATCCTATTCATAGCTATATTGAAATTACTACGCACTGTTATCACACACCAGAATTTTGGCACACTTCCTAGATTTCTCTCATCGCTATTTCTATACAGGATTGGCACGCTGTGAAATTGCCTTACTCCAGATTTTACATCTACTACTACTACTGGCATTATTTACAAGATTTTCTACTAACTGCTGATGGTGAACGCGGTCAAATGCCTTACTCATGTCTGCAAACACTATTGCGCATCGTTGACCATCGTCCAATGCTCGATTCCATCTATCAATGCAGAGAGCAAGGGCATCCTCACAGCTGTGGTTGGAGCGATATGCAAACTGTTCCGGTGGAAGGGCAGAAAGCTCATTGTGATCACTAAAGAACTCCACAACCTGTCGATGAACGATTTTCTCCAATACCTTGGAGGCAAGTGGCAAGAGAGATATGGGACGGTAGTTTGTAGCTGACAGTTTGTCTCCGGATTTGATTAGAGGACAGACATGTGCGTGCTTGTACGCTGTAGGAAACACACCCGAGAGGAGAGACTGGTTGATAATTGACGCTAGCGGGGCGGCAATGGACTAGGGTCCGGCGGATTCTGCCGGCAGAAAAATTGGCAGAATTCGGTACTTTTTTCTGGTAAGTTTCATGCATGTTTGGTATGTGGATAAAAAATGGAGCAGAATTCGAGGAATTGCCCGCCATAAGGTTTGTATGGTTCTGCCGATTTCACTGCTTTTCGAGCAGAATCTGCCACCTTTTCGAGCAGAATCCGCCGGTCCCTACAATGGACGCCTTACATGACTTAAACATGCATGGAGGAATGCCATCCGAACCAGCAGACTTGTAGGAGTTAAGATTGGTCAGTATGTTCATAACTGTCTCCGCATTTACTAAGGTGAAATCAGTCAGGGTGCTCGTTGTGGTAGCATCTGTCGAAGCAGGTATCTGCAGTGGTTGTGGCCGGGTTGGGTCATGAACAACTGCTGCAAACGTATCTGTGAGTTCTGGAAGTGGTGCGGCGGGAGTAGACTTTACAATGGCTCGGCCAGATAACTTTTTAGGAGGGACCACTGTCCACGGGGATCACGCGTCATATTTCTAAATTGCTGCTTGAGGTACTCTGACTGCAGGCGCCTGTTGAGGAGTGTCCCTGCCCTTCTCACGGCTCGATACTGTTGCACTAGCTGTTGATCCGAGGGATGTAACCGGACCTTTCTGTGGAAATGCTTGCGCTGCTGCAGAAGGTATCGCAGGTGAGGGGTTAACCAGGGTTGAGGCTTGGGCTTCGTGAAGGACGGCAGGCGAACACGGCGTATGGGACAGAGTTTATCATAGGTTGTGGTCAGTGCGGTTGATAGACTATTTGCCATCTCGTTGACACCAGTTGCACAGTGGGAAGACAGCAGTTGCCCTTCCAGGTCTACTCGCAAGGTATCCTGGTCTACCTCGTGGACACGAGGCTTCCTGATAACCTTGTAGATCGGAGAGGCTGACTTAGCATGCCTCGTTCCTCATTATTATTCATTTCCCCTCCTCCTCCCCTCCTCATGCTTTTACTGCATCATGGCGCGCTTTGTCTGCGTAGATGCCGAGACTTTTAAGGTCGGCGGAGCAGCCTGGCCCCACCACCACTTCTCGCACACATTCGGGAATATAGTGGACTTTCGCATAAAAACAAAACAAAATAAAAAACAACAACAACATCTTCGTGAACGTAGCAAACACGCCATACTATTCCTCTCTTTCTTATCCAGCCGCCGACCGCTGGAACTCAGTTCCGGCATCGGTCCGCCTTGTAGCCCTTTCCCAAAGATGCTCGCCACTTTTTCGCAACTTTTCGTTGTTTAGGAAGAAATCGCAACTTTCGCAACTTCCTTCTTTTTCGAACTTTTCCGCAACCTTGGCCCCATGGGCCATGGCATGTGATCAAAAGGTCAAGTCACGGACTGCATGTCGAACAAATGCATACTCGCTCATTTCTCACCTGCCTTCAGACTCATTTCAGAGAAACAGTAGATCTCGTGAGTGAACAAAGACCACACTACTACTGTGATCTGTATCTTTCTGTTGTGTGTGGGTGTGTCTGCGGTGTACGCAGAGGCCAGCTAGCTGGCAAAAAACGGTAGTTACGATAATGTGCCTTCCCTTTGGCTTGCACTGGAACGATGTAGGATACATGTACATGCAACAGGATACTGGCATTGTGTAAAGTGGTGATTCACAGCAGGAAAAGATGTACGAGTTTGACTTCTGCTATTTCTGCTCCCTTTTTGGTGGTTTTTGCACAAGAACTCTCCAATTTTAACTTGCGATATTAGCAAATTTTGAGCTTTTTGCACAAGAACTCTCCAATTTTAAGTTGCGATATTAGCAACTTTTGAGCTTTTTCTGAAAATATGGATGCGATTTCAGCAACTAGCACCTGTTTTGGCACGGTTGCGAAAAGCATAAGTTGCGAAAAATCATGGCATCTTTGGGAAAGGGCTACCACCTTCGTATCGCAATCCTAGATTGGCTAGGGTACCAAGTAAGGAGAAATTACCACATCCCTAATACTACATCAGCACGGGAAGGGTAGGCAAATACAATACGAACAGCTCGGCGGCTCAGTCCTAGCTACTACTACCGGCAGAAACATCGGCAGAATTAAGTACTTTTCTGGTATGTTTCATGCATATTTTGTATGCGGATAAAGAAAAGGGGCAGAATTCGAGGCCCGCCATAAGGTTTGTATGGTTCTGTCAATTTCACTGCTTTTCGATCATTATCCGCCAAGCACTAATCAGGAGGCACCGACACTGCTGATCTACCGCAATGGGATGTGGTAGTTTATTATTACAGTGGTCCCTCTATAATCCGGCACCATTTGTGCCACGGAAATCTGCTGGATTAGGGAGGGTGCTGGATTAGCAAATCGGATTTACTGCTGCAATGTGCATGAAGAGGACTTTTTGGCTACTGAAAATTGTGCTGGTTTATAGAGGGTGCTGGTTTATAAAGTGCTGGATTAAAGAGGGACGACTGTATTATTATTCTTTATTTCCACGATGGCCTATGGCCAATAAGGAAGATAATAATTATGATTCAAATCAGTCCAGAATCATATAAAATCAGTCTAGCAAGTAAGGAAACCAACACATTGCAGGGGGAGTTTGCTATTATCCCTTTTTCTATTATCCCCGCATTGTATTTAGGGACCATGCTGCAGCCTGTGCAGCAAGGGCGGAGGCGGGGAGGACGGACGGGGCACATGCACTGAACTGACCATAGACACTACACATAATACATTCATAATGATTACAAAACAAAACAAAAAAAACAAAAAATAATTACAGGATCCAAAGCTCAGTGCAGCTGGTTCAGTAGCCCGGTTATGATGCCGCCAAGACTGCACGTCGGTGTAGATTAGGGTTGCAAGGAATATTCGAATATTCGATTGATGCTCGCTTGGAACCCGATGGAAGGACTATTTTTCCCCTGTAGAATATTCGTTCGTTTTGACACGTGCACACACTCTGCTCTTGAGTCGATCTATTGTAGTAATTCTAGAAGGGACGGAGTGATATATACATCTGTTATGTGTTGAGAAAGGGGACTATGACTCACAAGACTAGTGGACATGACTCCACTACACATCCACTTGGTCTAGAATGACTGGGGACTAGCCAAACTCTTTTTACGGTTCTTTTGGTATAGACTATTCGATTCGTTTACAAAGAAAATCGATTTCGTTCCTATTTAAAATAGTTGTTTCACCCTTAGAAACAATTCAGCATTTTGAGAGAATATTCGTAATTCGTTCGTTATGGGTGAGTATTCGTTCGTTTGTGAAATAGAATACCGGTATTCGTTGCAGCCCTAGTGTAGATTAGGCCTTGGCGGATAATGCTCGAAAAGGTGGCAGATTCTGCTTTTTTTGCACCGAAATTGGCAGAACCATACAAACCTTATGGCGGGCAATTCCTCGAATTCTGCTCCATTTCTTTATCCACATACCAAACATGCATGAAACTTACCAGAAAAAGTACCGAATTCTGCCAATTTTTCTGCCGGCATTATCCGCCAAGGCCTAGTGTAGATCATCCACCGGTTCTGCAGGCTGCAATGGGCGAGTGTCAGTTGCCCATGATTGAAGAGAAGCACACCCACAAAAATGCCAGGTGACTGTCCTTCAGGCTTCACTGCGGCTTGTGAGAAGAAAACATCGCCCATGGCATTAGTCCGGGGGCCAAGTTAGGAAAAAGCCAGGTCTAATAGATTTCGCTCCGAGTGAGAGGGCACCAAGTTTTTGCGATTTGAGTGTCAAGTATCTTCAAAATGCTGCAAGATGGTATGCCATTCAATCAAAATTTCCATCGGGAAGGTCATACAATGAAGTAGGCCTTGGCGGATAATGCTCGAAAAGGTGGCAGATTCTGCTTTTTTTGCACCGAAATTGGCAGAACCATACAAACCTTATGGCGGGCAATTCCTCGAATTCTGCTCCATTTCTTTATCCACATACCAAACATGCATGAAACTTACCAGAAAAAGTACCGAATTCTGCCAATTTTCTGCCGGCATTATCCGCCAAGCCCTACAATGAAGGTGGAAAGAATTGATGATGGTTGCCATGGCAAAAAATCAGTTAATTCAAATGTACAGGAGAACTATGCAATATTTTGACAACATTCCTGCTGGATATAAACATATCCAATACGTATGACTGGTTGGCCAAGTTTGACTGAAAACAAATAAACTTCAGGGCCTCAAAGGTGAATAATCGGATCTACTGCAACTATACATTACTGTACATACACTGTACGTAATTAAATATGCGTGCATACACCGACAACTGTACAAATATATTGGTGACCAGTGTACATGTGACATTTATAAAGCCTTTTAGAAAAGAGTTAGAAATGAATAGAGCAATCTGTGACCAATGGTGATCTAATGGATATACATGTACATGTATGTATGGCGAAGAGGAAAATGTAGAGGGAAACAGAGCACGCCAAAGCAGTTCTCTCTAAGTACCTATCAGTTGGTAGCAACAAAGAGGATCTTGTGGCATTCTTTGGTGGTAAAGTGGCAGCTCCCGGACAACCTGAACAAGGTGCCCCCAGGCAAGGAACTGGTTGTCACTGCGGGCCAAGAGTGCATAGTGATGATATTGTCAAGTCGGCTGGTGCAAGCATGGCGTCTACTGCTGTGGAGGAGTTGCTGTTAACCCAGGAAGCGGCTGACACCAGACTGCTCCTTCATGCAAGGCATGCAGCTGTCAGTGGGTATGAGACCGTTCTGATAAGAACACGATATACCGATGTTGCCATTATTGCTTGTTCTGTTAGCCATGTTATCCCTTTTACGTTGCTGGTGGAGGTTGGTGCAGGTTGGTGCCCCCCCCCTTTTTTTTTACTAAGGCCACAGCTTCCAATCATGACATGCAAACCAGCGGTGCAGCATCGCAGGCATGAATTGCGGACGTGGTGACGGGGTCTGATGTGCTCCACCGACCTAGGGTCTCGGCTTCACTGCACAGCAAACGCGTCGAAAGAAAACGGAGGCTAATAATTATCGGGAGATGGGGGGGGGGGGGGAGAAGAAGAGAAGAAGGAGAGAGAGAGAGAGAGAGAGAGAGAGAGAGAGAGAGAGAGAGAGAGAGAGAGAGAGAGAGAGAGAGAGAGAGAGAGAGAGAGAGAGAGAGAGAGAGAGAGAGAGAGAGAGAGAGAGAGAGAGAGAGAGCGAGAGAGCGAGAGAGAGAGCGAGAGAGCGAGAGAGAGAGCGAGAGAGCGAGAGAGCGAGAGAGCGAGAGAGCGAGAGAGCGAGAGAGCGAGAGAGCGAGAGAGCGAGAGAGCGAGAGAGCGAGAGAGCGAGAGAGAGAGAGAGAGAGAGAGAGAGAGAGAGAGAGAGAGAGAGAGAGAGAGAGAGAGAGAGAGAGAGAGAGAGAGAGAGAGAGAGAGAGAGAGAGAGAGAGAGAGAGAGAGAGAGAGAGAGAGAGAGAGAGAGAGAGAGAGAGAGAGAGAGAGAGAAAGAGAGCTGTGAGATAGAAGAGCACAGTGCTCTTGGTGATGGGGACTGCGAAGGATAGCAGGTTCTGGGACATGTGCATGGGAATCAGAATATTGGTGATGATGGCAGCAGGGTTATAAGGTAAGCAGCTGAACACTAATAAAAACAGGGAAAGCGTTGGTGAACCGATTCAAAGTGCATCTGTAGCAGAGAGCCAGTCCTGAGCAAGAAGGTGACGGTACGCCTTTTTCTTAAAGCTTTGCATGTGGGGCTGGGCGGGTGGGTGGTGGAACGGGTGGTGGAACAGGTCTGGTGGCAGGGCATTCCATGTTGCAACGGTGCAAGCAGGGAATCCTTGGAGACAGCTATTCCGGGTGTTGGCAGGCAGGCCAGTTGTCATCTGGTATGGATGGGAATCATGCAGCTGGAGAGACTGACGGGTAGGTCTTGTCTCCGGGGCACGGTGAGTGGCTGGTTTGGGCAGCATCTGCTTCAGAGGGCTGGATGCATCTAGATAGCAGAGCTTGTAGGTATAGGCAAGTGCAGCTACCAGGCGACGGAGTGCCAGGCTAGGGAGCCAAGCACCTGCTCCGATGATGTAGAGGGCCCTTCGCTGGATCTGGTCCAGCTTCTTAAGATGGGACGAGGGTGAGCCCATCCACACTAAGGGGCAATACTTGAGTGTGGGTCGCACAAAGCCGTTGTAGACGCGTTGGCGGCTCTCGGCGACCAGAATGGGAGACGCTCGCTTCAGGAAGCCAATCCGCTGGTTAGCACGGGAAGCTAGGGAGCGGAGGTGGAAGGAGTAGCTCAGGGTGTCGTCAAAGGTGACTCCCAGGAGTTTCAGCCGACTCTCTTCACTGACCGGTGTGCCGTCAAATGTTGCTCGAGGGAGCTCCCAGGGCTGGCGATGGTGGCCTATAGACATAGCCTGCGTCTTGGGGGGCTCAAATTCTATCCTCCACTTATGTCCCCAACGGGAAAACGCATCAATGCCCTGCTGGAGGAGCTCGGAGCCACAATCAATGTCAGCTCTTGATGTGAGGCAGTGGAAGAGAGTTCCTGGGTTAACAACAACTCCTCCACAGCAGTAAACGCCATGCTTGCACCAGCCGACTTGACAATTGTGACTCTTGGCCCGCAGTGACAACCAGTTCCTTGCCTGGGGGCACCTTGTCAGGTTGTCCGGGAGCTGCCACTTCACCACCAAAGAGCCACAAGCTCTTCTTTGTTGCTACCAACTGATAGGTACTTAGAGAACTGCTTTGGCGTGCTCTATTTCCCTCTACATTTTCCTCTTCGCCATACATACATACATGAACATGTACACACTAGTCAGAACAACAGATGGCTTGATCAGTCACAACAACATCTCAGGCATGTACATGTACATGTACATGTATATCCATTAGATCACCATTGGTCACAGACTACTCTATTCATTTCTACCTCTTTTCTAAAAGGCTTTATAGATGTCACATGTACACTGGTCACCAATATATTTGTACAGTTGTCGGTGTATGCATGCATATTTAATTACGTATGTACAGTAATGTATAGTTGCAGTAGATCCGATTTTATTATTCACCTCTGAGGCCCTGAAGTTTATTTGTTTTCAGTCAAACTTGGCCAACCAGTCATATGTATTGGATATGTTTATATCCAGCAGGAATTTTGTCAAAATATCGCATAGTTCTCCTGAATATTTGAATTAACTGATGTGTTGCCATGGCAACCATCATCAATTCTTTCCACCTTCATTGTATGACCTTCCCGATGGATATTTTGATTGAATGGCATACCATCTTGCAGCATTTTGAAGATACTTGACACTCAAATCGACAAAACTTGGTGCCCTCTTACCCGGAACGAAACTTCAAAAATAATCCCCCTGGCCCCCAGACTACATGGGCCATAGCGCCAACTTAGCGGTAGATCCACTACAGACACGCCACTACAGACACGTGACACCTGACACCTGCACGACCGGACCCTCGGCCAGATGCACGGTAGAGGTCTACGGCCGTACGACTACGGGCGTCTGTAACTAAATCATGCATGGCGAACATGGTCGAGCCCCAGGGAGTCGTAAAAATACTAAAAATTAAAATACTGTGTTTTACGACTCCCTGGCCTGATCAAGTATGGCAACTAACTGTTTGCGTTCATATTGATATTCATAAGTCGCATAGATCACTAGTACAGTACTAGTACTAGTACTACTAGTACTAGTAGATCCACACAATCATACACGTGTGGATCGTCAACCATGGTCAACTCACTGCGTTTATGACATTGTAGTTTGTAGCAATGATTTATGACTGTGAGATAGAAGCTCTGTCTCGCGATCGACTCCTTTGACCAAGCTGCTCAAGCAATAATCTTCCCCTGAAATAGTAGTTGTTCGAGGAAATGGTCTACCGTGGCTACATAATTGTATGTAGCCCTAAGCCGAGCGGTTCAGTCTCTGTACTGGAGCACGTGGTGGGACAATGAATTGATTGGATTACTCGAAGAAGATTGCGGCCGATGGTCCTGAAGAAGAAGCTAATTTCGGACCGCTCTTGTCAGTAGATTGACGGTAACAATGGACTGGCCATTTCTAGTCCTGTGCACGGTTCTGGCGCTCGTGTTCTATTTCTGGAATTCGTTGAGCAATGCCTTTGTGCTCTGGACTGTGGCGTTCGGCGGCGCTGATGGCCGCCGCGATGTGGCCTGCTCGTCTCGAATGCACGCCTACATAGCTCGCAGTGAGCTGTTGGACGAGGTCAGTTTCGCCGAGCTGTTCCAGCTGTGTCGGGAGATCGTCGACTCGGAGCCGAACGTCGGGATCGAGGCGCTGCAGGACGTGGTCCTGTCGTACAAGTTCGTGTCCATGTACCGCGATCGCGTTGACGGCTCGCTGCGCGGTATGCTGCTGCTGGACGAAAGAGATCGCACGCATCACGGCCGCGACATCATCGTCTTTCGCCTGGGACTGGCGCTGTTCAAGCAGCAGTACCAGGGTGGCGCGCTTCCGTATATTTTCTTCCTGTACCGCGCCCTGCGCTGCTTCCTGCTGCAGCCCAACCGGCAAGTGTACGTGCTCGTGAAGCTGTTCAGCTACAAAAGCTACATGATCGCGATGAACAGCAGTGAGCATGCGTACCCGCGCTACGACACGAAGACGCCAGAGTTTGAGCAGTCGCTGATCGATGAGTACGGCTACTCTCTGGAGACGAGCATGGCGAAGTACGACCCAGAGACGTGCGTGGTGACGAGATCACACGTGCGACTGGAGCGGCACGCGGCACCGATACGGGACAGCGACCTTCAGAACCCGCACATCCAGCACTTCGTCAAGCTGAACCCGGGCTGGCAGAAGGGACACTGCCTGGTGGCGTGCGCCAAGATCACACCGGGCGTTTTCCTCTCCATCGCCAAGAACAGCTTGATGCGTGCCATCTTCCATCGCAGCCGACATGCCGGGGGGAAGCCCCGGCCGCGCCTCTCTCGGCAAACATCGCTGGCCGACGCATTGAATCGGCGGCGCCTGTACACGTCCAACATCGGCGATCCCAGCTCGTTCATAGTGACGAGCTCCAACGAATCTGCAAGTCCGGGAGAAGATGGTATGGCGGTAGATGACCTTGACACAATCGACATGGAGGATGCATTTAGTTGACGAATAATGGTGGGTTGGCACAACCACACTCAAATGCTTTCTTACTCTACACGCATACAAGAACTGTGATGTTTTATGGAGTTGGAACTAGGTATTTGAGGCAACATCACACCCATAGCCACTGCGTTAAAACTCTGACCTTGATACCAGTACAATGCATGCATTCAGAGGCGCGTCCTTGATTGATGAAGCAGAAACAGATCGAGACTTGCACCAGGCAGCAGTCCAGTCCACATAACTGGCAAAACCATAGCATAGTCATGCCTGCAGCAGTATTATTAATCACTGGCGCATAGATCTCTGGAGTTCTAACACTCCTAGATGCACGCTAGTACAGGCACCTGGTCACATGATTCCAGAGCTGTTGATATTAGTCACAGTCGTATGATTGTGACAGATCTCAAGTATTGTTCATGATGGGAACATTGATTTCAAATATTTGTGCATTTAGACCCGTTCTCTCATGTCTACCAGTGAGAGTGTGACGATTATGATCAACTGTGATGTGAATGACGTCACCAAGTTTGCCAGCGCTGACCAAGGGCCGTGCCGGTGTGGAAGTGCTGAACGCTAATGCCATACCAAGCAAAACACTGTGCCTTGTCCTGTTGGTAGGCGCCTGTCAGGTTTGGATTACTGGATGAACAGGCAGCGAGAAAGATTTCACCGATTCTGGTTTGGTCAATCCTCACCGTCAGTGTACTTGAAGTGCTGCTACCAGTGCCAGTGACCATGCGGGAAACATGTGTGGTACTATTACTACTAATGGATAACCAGATGGATGGGCCCAACTAGCTGTACGGTGTGGTTGTTCGGATCTAATAAGAAACCCTTGACCACTCTTGATCAATTTCAGGCAAGGTTTGCTAGTATGGTGGTAAAGACACACCTGGCAATATGGCGGTAAACACACGCCTGCCCACACACGCTCTCTAGGCTGCAAAGTTCTGGCACAGAGCTCTCCTTCTCACCACCATCAGTTCGCGCCTGGCGCCTGGTCGATGCATGGCTGGCGGTTTGCTAGAGCTCTACTAAAAAGAAAAAACTGCATTTGATTACACTTCTTCTAAATCTGTCTTAATGCTCCCTAGAATCACTAGCCTATCGTCGTCAAATCATCAGTCTCACCACTTTTCACAGATATGTTTTCCATCATCGTGATTACCTTGCTGATTTCCATTTCAACATTACGAATAGTGAGCGACGACCAAATAAAATCATTCTTCCCAAATTTAAATCATTGTCTAAGTCTCTCTTCATGTTCCGCACTGCTATTCTATGGAACTGTTTACCCTCCCCCCCCCCCCCCCCCCCCCCCCCGTCTAACTTCGGAGTCCTCTCTCTATAAGTTCCCACACCCACCTTCCTCACTGGACCCACATGCACACCCGTTCTTTCCTACCAGACACTCCCTTCCCACTCACCAGCATTCTGGACCACCCCAGTTCACACTCCTATCAACAAACTGTCGTTCTGTAGTAGTGTACAGAGCTTACTGTAGTCACTGAAGAGTGGCAGCCTGACATAATCTGCCTAACTGAAACCTGGCTCGACCCGAATATTGCACTTAATATTATGCATTATGACACCTTCCGGAGGGAGAGGCCCCTGCAGAGAATAAGTCCGGGACAAGTGCAAGAGGTTATGGTGATGTCGCTATCCTTGTTCGACAGAATAAGTTTAAGTCTGTTGCCGCGCGTCCCGACCTAGCTCGCGATGTGTGCGAAACCTTTTGGGTTCAACTCCAGCCGTATCCGGCTGCAGCTGAGCCGATCCTCCTCTGCTGCAGTTATCGTCCGCCTTCTGCTAAGACAACAGATATAGCAAGGTACTGCCAGACTCTCGAAGACGTACTCATTACTCTTCCTCTTTCATCTTCTCACGTTATCTTGACGGGTGATTTTAACAGCAAGCACACTTCATGATGTTCGACAGATTCCACCAACACTGCCGGTGCCGAATTGTACCGCACGCTCAGTTCATTTGGTCTTCACCTTAACACATGTACATACTGAAGTACACGTCACCCTCTGGTGTCCAAGCCTGCCTGGCTTTGGTGTTCAGTAACCGTGCCAATCTCTCGTCTTGCGTCGAAACTGACTGCCCTCTGGGCGCCTCGGACCATGCCATTGTGTACTGCCAGTTCGACATCCCACTGCCTCAGTCTTCCCGCGAAACAACGTCTCAAGCTCAGGAGCCTAACCCTATGTCTTTCAATCTCCGATACGTTACACCTGCTGTGTGGGAGGCGGTCAATGCAGACTTTGACTCAGTACCTTGGAACTCATTTATATCCTCAGACGTGGACAGTGCACTTAGTAACCTGCACAGTGCCCTGCAGACTGTGCTGTCCAAGTATGTTCCCCTTCATAGCTCCCGCAAACCAAATCGTTCTCCCTCAACCCCAGGGGCCACACGCAAATATCATCCATGGGTTTCCACTGAACTACGCAAGGCTGTCAAGTTAAAGCGTGACCTATTCAGCCTCTCCAAGAAATTCCCTACGGACTACAACCTATCAGCATATAAGGCACAGCGGAACAAGGTGAGACATCTCTCCCGCTCGTGCCACCGCCAGTACATTCGTTCAATCACAACAACACTTACCTCAGGCAGCACTACGCTTCACCTATTTGTCCGCAGCCAGCGGTCGCACAAAGTAAAACCTGGCATCCCTGATATTGCAAGCCCTGATGGGCTGCTGGTGTCTGACAGCTCCCAAAAAGCAACCATCCTCGACAAGCAGTTTACCTCTGTCGCGATGCCTAATGAACCCACCTTTGAGGTCAGACGGATCACTATCGCCATATTTTCATTATATGCCTGTCTGTTGGCCTGCCTGCCCGTCTCTCTCCCTGTTTCTCTGACAACCTGCTTGTTAATTCATGCGGTTGTTTTCAGACGTAAAGCCCTGTTGTAGCGGTCTCAGCCCTCATTTGTTAGTCTCTCTGTCTCTCTGTCTCTCTCTCGGATCTCTATCTCTCTCTCGCTCTCTCTCTCTCTCTCTCTCTCTCTCTCTCTCTCTCTCTCTCTCTCTCTCTCTCTCTCTCTCTCTCTCTCTCTCTCTCTCTCTCTCTCTCTCTCTCTCTCTCTCTCTCTCTCTCCTCTCTCTCGGATCTCTCTCTCTCTCTCTCTCTCTCTCTTTCTCTCTCTCTCTCTCTCTCTCTCTCTCTCTCTCTCTCTCTCTCTCTCTCTCTCTCTCTCTGTTTTTGGTGGACAAAAACATCTCTGGGGTTGATTGCTTTCTTGCTTCGACTTCTGCCGTGCCTTGTTCTCGTACTCCCCTTTATGTACAAGTGTTGTGCAAACCCTCCTTTAATAATTATAGTCTGTCTCATTTTGCCCTGAGATGTTTTGATGCATAGTGATTATGACGCTCATCATTCGCTCCCTTGTCACTGAACAGTTCTGTCCGTTTGGTTTTAGCGAATTCAAATAAAGAAAACAACAACAACAACGTTTAGTAATACCCCCTCTCCAATATGACACTCGTCTTACTCGCCAATTCACCCGCGTTCATACCACTACAGCAGATGTTCGTAAAGCAATCTCAAACCTGAAATCTGGGAAAGCGCCAGGGCTAGACCCCCGGTATCACGAACAATAATTATGATAAAAAAGCTAGCCCCTGCGATTTCTTTTCCACTTAGCCGCCTATTTAACCTCTCCTTTACCACAGGCAAGTTCCCTACCGACTGGAAACTGGCTACAAGTGTGCCTATTTACAAGTGCAAAGGCAGCAAGTCGGGGCGGAAAGTTGCCATGTGCTTTTTTGACCTCGAGAAAGCTTTCGACACCGTGTGGCACCGTGCAATACTTGCTAAACTCTCCAAAGTGTTCGGTGTGTGTGGCGCAGCGCTGGAGTGGATTACAGACTACCTATCCGACAGAACGCAAGTTGTCTTTGTAGGTGGACTTCTCTCAGATGCTTCACCTGTTCTGTCCGGAGTGCCCCAGGGATCCATCCTAGGGCCTTTCCTTTTCCTAGTGTATAGGATATTGTTGATCTTCCCAGTCATGTTGAAGATGTGTCCTTGTTTGCTGACGATACTGCACTGCTCCGGCTCAATGAGAGTCTAGACAGGCTGCGAGACAGTCTCCAGCGCGGTATCAACGAAGTCCATCAGTGGATGACTACCTGGAGACTAAGAGTAAGACCTAATATCGCTAAGCCTGACTGAGATACTGTTCCTGCCGAACTCAGAGTCAACCGCTGCATTCACTCTTCCCGGATCCCTCACAGACCTCACAGTGGTAAAGCAACACAAGCACCTTGGTTTGGTCATTGACTCAGACTTATCGTTTAGTAGACATGTCGACTATATCTGTAGCAAAGTCAAAGTTGCCTGATGATCGTAGTAATACGTGAAACTCAGAGTTGTAACAAAGCTTCCAATCTCTCTCTTGTGTAGCAAAGTCAGTAAAGCTGTTGGCTACCTCGTGTCTCATTGCTCCCACCTACCGCTTGAGTGCATTCACCTTTTTTTATCATTGCTATAAAAGCTTCCAATCTCTCTCTTATGTAGCAAAGTCAGTAAAGCTGTTGGCTACCTCGTGTCTCATTGCTCCCACCTACCGCTTGAGTGCATTCGCCTTTTTTATCATTGCTATATTCTCCCCATTTTTCTCTATTGCTCAACCGCCTGGTCATCCCTACTAAGTAAATCGTTAATGAGTACCCTGTAAGTCCACAATAAGAGGATACTGAAAGTCCTTTTCCGCGAAACCATCATACATGTACTTTCCTTCTGCCGAGCTGTATGATAATGTTTAACACCTTCCCCATCTCTAGTCAAGCAGATCGAAAACTGTGTATTGTTGTTCATTCTATTCGTCTTGACAAAGCCCCGCCACACCAAGAGCCAGCGCCTGATTTTGTGCAATGCTCGAAAGCGCCCTGACTTTCCACCAACCACCTTTGCCGGCGAGATTATTCCGGACTCGGACCACCTAAAGCTGCTTGGCGTCACATTCGACTCTAAGCTTGGGTTCCAGCGCCATATTCATGCTGTCGCTGTCAAGGCCAGCCACCACCAAGAGCCAGCGCCTGATTTTGTGCAATGCTCGAAAGCGCCCTGACTTTCCACCAACCACCTTTGCCGGCGAGATTATTCAGGACTCGGACCACCTAAAGCTGCTTGGCGTCACATTCGACTCTAAGCTTGGGTTCCAGCGCCATATTCATGCTGTCGCTGTCAAGGCCAGCCAGCGCCTGGGATTCTTGCGCCGTGCTGCTTGGCTTCTGGGTCATGAGGGCCGCCTTGCCGTGAGCCCAATTCCCACCTAGCACGCTATGACAGGGTGCAGGAGAAGGCAATGCGAATCATTGGACCTGACACGATCCTTCAGAGCCTGCAGCTCCACCGTCGCCGCCTGCACCTACTCCTAGAACCCGCCGACAACTAGCTTCTCGCCACCCTTTCCAGTTGCAATGGCCACTTGCTCGGACAGCACCGAACTACCTACTGAGGTCATTCCCCTACACCCTCATTGCGGCATGGAACGACATTCCTGAGCAAGTCATCCCGGAACCTCAAGGGAATGCAGGCCTTCATTCAAGTCTCGCATTTGTCAGCACCTGATGCGCCAGGATTGGTTGCGGGCGACAGCATTCCATGGCTACATTTGACGATGTTCCATTCTCCGGTCCCACAACGATCACCTTGTCTTCACCCCACTGAACTGTACCTTGCTCCCTAGAGCTCTCGAATCACCTCAGTGCAGAATGTTTTGTTAATGTTTATTTCTTCTCTTCCTTCCTTTTTTGCTGTTTTTCGTGGCCCCTTTCTCGCTGATCCAGTGCCTGCACACTACTCTGCCTGGCAGTAGCTCCGATCTAACTTCTCCGTATTGCCCCCCCCCCCCCACACTGGAAGCAACGCAGCTGTTGGTCCATTGCCATAGTTTCCTGAACTAATCTGGCACTCACTCACCCCCCCCCCCCCCATCTCTCTCTCTCTATTTCTCTCTCTCTCTCTCTCTCTCTCTCTCTCTCTCTCTCTCTCTCTCTCTCTCTCTCTCTCTCTCTCTCTCTCTCTCTCTCTCTCTCTCTCTCTCTCTCTCTCTCTCTCTCTCTCTCTCTCTCTCTCTCTCTCTCTCGCTCGCTCTCTCTCTCTCCATCATTGTCTGGCTCTCAGGTTCTCACTCTTCACACATTTAATAATAATAATAATAATAATAACACAGTCTTTCTTCTCTCCCTTTCCCCCATGGTGCGTGATGTGCGCCTTGATCCCGAGACCATTGGTCGGGGGAGCGCACTTCACCTCACCGGCACAGCTCAATAGCACCTACACGCCCATTGTAGTCTATGTTTTCTTGATGTTGTTGTTGTTTTTATCTTCCATTCTATGATCAATGTAGGCATATGTGCACTTTCATAAAAAATAAAAAAATAAAAAAACACTTGCGTAAATGTGACTGGTTTCTTCCCACTCGTCCTACACGCAATTCCTGCACTTTGCCTAAAGTCCGAACATCAGCTTATACCAGATCTCCGTTTTTCGCTGCCTATTCTCTCTGGCTGGCCCTGCTTCTATCAGTAAAATCGTCTTGTACGCTAAGTGATTTCAAGGCCAACATTTTTTTTTTTTTACTAAGTACACAACCTAGGGTTTATCGGGTGTTAGCGGCCGTCGTGAGTTCCCTTCGGGAACGGATACGATAATTTACTTTTTTTTTTTACACAACCTACTCGTCAGAACTAGAAGGGGAGAAGACAACAGAGTATACAATAACAAGACTTCTAATTCTTCACCCGGATTTGTTTCTCTTTGCCTCGCCCTGTGTAGGTTATTGCCTCCAGTAATTTGTAATTTTTTGCATTGTTTTTGCTTACTGCCATGGCTGGCTATCGCCCCCCCCCCCCTCCATTATTATTGGCCTATATTCCCTGGCCACGGGAAGGTGAAATAAATAAAATAAAATAAAAATAGAATAAGTTCAAAGCTGCCCTCAGGAAATTTACCGCTAACCATGCTTATGCAATCAACGGAATTCCGCCACCTTGCAGTTGATACTGCAATACATGTATCCCTTACCGGTACAGCAAGTTCAGCAACTCCGCCTCCTGCCAGCTGGGACCAGGGCACATCGCATGAACACCTGTCCCGGGACCCCAGCAAGAGCGCTGCCGCTGTGATGTCGGCTTGCTTGTTCAAAGTACTCCGGCTAATTTCTATAATTTAGAACTTTCCAAGTTGGAAGGCTGTTGTAGTGCGCATCCCAGACGTGCTAGAGCTAATTGCCAGTTAGGTGTAGAACGTCAGTACCGTCGGTCAGTGTCGTGCAATGTTACTAGTATCACGTGAGCTGATTGTAAAGGAACTGGTGGTGTTAGTGGACATTATAGCGTAACTTGTAGTTCCTTGGTCCTCTTTCTTCTGAAGTTGGTTGTACCAACTACCGTAGGCCTTGAATACACGCTTCTCGCCGAACTTGACACTTGACTAACTCACGACTGCCATCTGGAGCACGCGGGGAGCATGTTGCACCTTCCGCTCGGCAAACCTGCAAGAAAGCACCACTCCCTGCTCAATACACCGTGTTTCGGAGAATTCACCCCTCATCAGTTGACCTTGAGTAGGCTGAGGACGATTGTGCCTGAAAAGCACCACTTATATACTGCTCTCCAGGCCAAACCATCACCATCGTCTAACTCCCAAGACGAAAATGATAGTAGCCGACTGGCCGAAATTAGAAGAAAACCATCACCAGGGATAACAACTTACAGAGACGCTTTGTTTCCGGCGCGACAAACACCTAGTGAGTCAGTCAAGTGTCAAGTTCGGCAAAAACGTGTGCTCCTCGTTGGAACAACCAACTAACTTCATGTCTAATACCGCCGAAGTCGCAACTTCTAAGTTCGTTTTGTTGTCCCTCACGCGGACGTGCGATTAGTTGTTGGAGGTGACAGCGTTGTGAATAGCTCAGACTGGCTTTCAACGTCTGTTTAGCACAACTCCATGAGCGACTTTGACTCACGCTGCTACCTGGGGCTTCACGAGGTGTTTGTTGCGCTGGAAACAAAAGTGTCTCTGTAAGTGTGTATCCCTGGTGATGGTTTGGCCTGGATTATAACTACTTATAAGTGGTGCTTCCAGGCACAGCCTACTCAAGTCCAACTGATAAGGGATGAATTCCCCGAAACAATAATACATTGTGTATTGAGCAGGGAGTCGTGCGATATGCTCCACAGTGCTCAAACTGCAATGTGTTGGTTTCCTTACTTGCTAGACTGATTTTATTATGATTCTGGACTGATTTGAATCATATTAGGCCAAAACAAATAATGACCTTGTTTCCGGTCGGCCGACCGGGCCACTTTTTCCCAAATTCTGAAACTATTTTTTGGTCCCAAATGTATACAAATGGTGGCATTGCCATGTGTGCAAGTGCACTCAACGAGTCATAACTCAGTGAAATCTCAACCGAATTCCACAATCGAAACACCTACAAGGTAGCAGAGATTCTCAGCTGTCGGCTCGAAACCTTCAGGGTCGATACGAGCTAGAATAACGGAGCTGGAAGGACTCGAACTGTTTGCTTGATTTCTCAGGATGTACGAAAACAGGAATACACCACATGCTGTACAAGAACAGTGAGTCCGTCAACTTTGACATTGATCCTTGCCATGATGTACAATGTACATGTGTAGGTGCTCTTGTCCATCAATACCACAACGATTGAGGAAGCAAAAAAAGTATCCAAAAAAAGTTTCATTCCGCCGACCGAATCTCCTTTTTCAGGGGTAAAAGTAAGTAAATAATTATCGTGTCCGTTCCCGAAGGGAACTCACGACGGCCGCTAACACCCGGTAAATCCTAGCGACAGATGCAGCGCCTAACGGTGGGGGTGAGTGGATAAGTCTCACAACCACTGGCACAAGTGCCGAGTAGGCTCCGGCGGATTATGCTCGCGAAATCATTGAATTATGCTTTCATGGATTCTCGCATTATGCTCGCGAAATCCTCATATTGCGTGCGTGGTATTACCCAGTACCACCAGTTCAAACAAGCCTGCCTCCCGTTCTGTCTTGCTAGCGGTAGCACCCACTACTGAACACTACAGGAATCTTTGAACGTTTGCGGTACTCCACAGTACCAGTCATGTGCTGTTTACCGCCTCCCCGTTGTTGTATTCTAACGTTAACGTTATTCATTGACTGAGCGTTCTTTGCTTTGTACTACACCCTGCTATCATGTTAGGCTATTTCCTACAATATTTTACTGTTTCCATTCGCTTCCATGTAATTGGGCGACACCGCCCGTTTGGTTCTGCGAATTCAAATAAAAATGTACCTACCTATATTATGCTTTGGCACGCAGGGATACATACTCACTTTGTTGTACTTATGGAGCCTCAAAGTTCGGAAAATTGTGCCTTTTCGTACTTGCAAGTGGCCATTAGTACAACAAAATACATGAATATCCCCATACCAAGATGACCATGCATATTACATGGAAAGAGAAAACATGACTCCTTCTATTCATTAGTTGATTTCTTTTGTAAAAAGAATTTTTCATTCATTGCTAAATTAGTTTGAGTTACCTTTGTCAAGTAAAGAGAACCAAGACAAGAAAACAATCGAATGATCCCGAAATTGAGAAGCTGTCAAAATATCAGAAGGAACTCAGGTTGAGCTGGATCAACACCCCGGATGGAGATAAAAGGTCAAGGCTTAAGCAAGATCGCAACGGGGTTCAACATGAAATTAGACAGAGATGCAAGAGGGACGCGGAAAGGAGACTGGACGCAATGGCTGAGGAAGTTGAGAAACTGAAGGACGGAGCAAAGATGTTCAAGGCAGTTGCTCTAATGACGAGGAAACGTGCCCAGCAGCTGGTGGTGGAAGATGACAAAGGTAGACTTGTAGCCTCTATGTAGGTAACACTACTGAGTCCCTTGACATCATCAGATCCCACTTCAATACACAGTTTAACCGGCCTGATGCTTCACCGGTCCTCCCGTTTCACGGAGATCCCCGACCTCTTCAAACCCCAATTGCAGCTCATGAAATGTATTCGTGCATCGAGAAACTCAACAACAACAGAGCCTGCGGACCCGATGGGGTTAATGCAGAATGTTTGAAGTACGGAGGTGAGACGCTGGCCCAAGCGCTGGCTCAATGCCTGAATTGCATGTTTGAGACGCATCATCCAATTGAACTCGGACAAGGCACGTTAATACCCCTGCCGAAGCCTAACAAAAAGAAGGGACCTCCCGGAAATCTTAGGCCTCTTGTGCTGCTGAATTCAACCAGAAAGGCCCTTTCTCTCCCTACACTGCGACGCATCCAGCCAGCAGTGGACAGCTATCTGAGTGCATCCCACAGTGGCTTCCGTCCTGGCAGATCCACGGCTGATGCAGTCTGGACGCATCGCTGGCTAGCCGCTATCACCCAGAAGTACCATGCCACCATCGAGATACACGGAATAGATATGAGCAAGGTATTCGACACAATATCGAGAGAGAAGCTGCTCACGGTGGTCAATGGCATCGTGAAGGAGGATGAAGTCCGACTTATCCGAGTGCTTCTCTCCAATGCAAGCCTATCTGTGCTCGCGTGTAAGCAGCAGTCATCGGAGTTTGAGACCACGATCGGCACCCCCCAGGGCGACGGCCTATCTCCAGTTCTTTTTGTCATTTACTTGGAATCAGCGCTACGTGATCTCAGGGCCACGTTACCTCCCAGGCCGCCAGCTGATGATCTCTTGCCTGGGGAAGTTATCTATGCAGATGATACGGATTTTCTGAGCAGCTCACGGACATGGTTGGACAGTATCAGCCCGAGCATAACTGAGGTCCTCAGAGAATGGCATCTCAAAGTGAACGAAGAGAAAACTGAGCAAACAACACTACGCAGAGAAGGGGATCGTCTAGCGGAAATCTGGAGAAAGACACGTAAGCTTGGGTCACTTCTGGGTGATGAACAAGACGTGATCAGAAGGAAGCAGCTCGCAACAGCAGCTTTCAGGTCACTCTTTGTTGTATGGTGTCGACGAGAGCTTATTAGTGAGAAGCTGCGCCTGAGGCTCTATCAGGCGTTTGTCATACCAGTACTGACCTACAACGGCGGAACATGGGGCTTGACGGTGGCTTTGGAGCAGAGTCTCGATTCCTTCCACCGTCAGCAACGGCGATCACTCCTTGGCATTAGTTGGCCTCAGAAGATGACGAATGTCTCTTTGTACGCCAGGTGCAAAGCTGAGCCAATCACCAACATTCTCAAGTGTCTGCGGTGTCAACTCTTTGGTCACATTCTCCGCTTGCCAGAGGACACCCAGCATCATTGGCAATCGCGGCGTATTTCACGCACGATGAGAAGACCTGGCGAGGACGCCCACGTGTCACAATTGTCACGAAGCTGTCGGGAGACCTGGCGGGAACGGATAATGGAAGGCTTGTGTCGCTTGGTGACTTGCAGCGCCTACGGATCCTGGCAAGGGACCGTGCAGGGTGGAGAGGACTCTGTGCCGTCGTATGTTCCTCTTGACTGGATTACACAGAACGGATATATATGATGTCATTTGATTTATGTTTTTGGCAGAGCATTCTATTTCCGGCATATGCGAATATGTGGGTTGCCATTGTGCGGCTGACATTGCCGCGGAAATGCATATAATAATAATAATAATAATAATAATAACTGGTTTGAGGGAAAGAGACAAACGGGAAAGGTCTGAAGAAAAAATTGACTGTCACCACCAGGACTCGAACCAGGGACCCTCGCTTGTAGCCAGCGATGCTCTAACCACTGAGCTATGGTGTAGTCGTCATCCCAGCAGAGGCCGTTCAACATTTTCTTCAGACTTCGTAACTCACACTTCCTGTGAATCTACACAGGCGGGTGGGACGCAGCCCTCACTGTAACCCACACACTTCACGTACAAACTAGCACGCGGGGAGCCCCAAGTCATAAAATATTAACTGGTTTGAGGGAAAGAGACAAACGGGAAAGGTCTGAAGAAAAAATTGACTGTCACCACCAGGACACGAACCAGGGACCCTCGCTTGTAGCCAGCGATGCTCTAACCACTGAGCTATGGTGTAGTCGTCATCCCAGCAGAGGCCGTTCAACATTTTCTTCAGACTTCGTAACTCACACTTCCTGTGAATCTACACAGGCGGGTGGGACGCAGCCCTCACTGTAACCCACACACTTCACGTACAAACTAGCACGCGGGGAGCCCCAAGTCATAAAATATTAACTGGTTTGAGGGAAAGAGACAAACGGGAAAGGTCTGAAGAAAAAATTGACTGTCACCACCAGGACAATAATAATAATAATAATAATAATTTGTAAGAAAAGGGTTTGCTCCCCACACCGGAGCTCGCGCTATTCCGCCGACTTTACTTGACACTTGACTGACTCACGACTGCCATCCAGAGCACACGAGAAGTCCATCGAACCTTCGACTCGGCAAACCTGCAAGAAAGCACCACTCCCTGCTCAATACACAGTGTTTCGGGGAATTCACCCCTCATCAGTTGAGCTTGAGTAGGCTGAGGAAGATTGTGCCTGAAGAGCACCACTTATATAGTGCTCTCCAGGCACGACCATCACCAGGGATACAAACTTACAGAGACGCTCCGTTTTCAGCGCGACAAACACCTCGTGAGCACCAGATAGCAGCGTGAGTCAGTGTCGCTCCTGGACGGTGAGACTAGACTAGTTGCGACTAGTTGGTTTGGAGGTGACAGCGTTGCGAATGACCGAGGGTCCTCGACGTCTGTCTCACCGTCCAGGAGCGACACTGACTCACGCTGCTATCTGGTGCTCACGAGGTGTTTGTCGCGCTGAAAACGGAGCGTCTCTGTAAGTTTGTATCCCTGGTGATGGTCGTGCCTGGAGAGCACTATATAAGTGGTGCTCTTCAGGCACAATCTTCCTCAGCCTACTCAAGCTCAACTGATGAGGGGTGAATTCCCCGAAACACTGTGTATTGAGCAGGGAGTGGTGCTTTCTTGCAGGTTTGCCGAGTCGAAGGTTCGATGGACTTCTCGTGTGCTCTGGATGGCAGTCGTGAGTCAGTCAAGTGTCAAGTAAAGTCGGCGGAATAGCGCGAGCTCCGGTGTGGGGAGCAAACCCTTTTCTTACAAATCATCGCCGAGGTCGCAACCACTACTTAATAAGGCCAAAACAAATAATGACCTTGTTTCCGGTCGCCCGACCGGGCCACTTTTTCCCAAATTCTGAAACTTTTTTTTGGTCCCAAATGTATGCAAACGGTGGCAATGCCATGTGTGCAAGTGCATTCAACGAGTCATAACTCAGTCAAATCTCAACCGAATTCCACAATCGAAACACCTACAAGGTAGCAGAGCTTCTCAGCTGTCGGCTCGAAAACCTCCGGGGTCGATACGAGCCAGAATAACGGAGCTGGAGGACTCGAACTGTTTGCTTGATTTCTCAGGGTGTACGAAAACAGGAATACACCACATGCTGTACAAGAACAGTGAGTCAGTCAACTAACTTTGACATTGATCCTTGCCATGATATAATGTACAATGTATATGTACATGTGTAGGTGCTCTTGTCCATCAATACCACAACGATTGAGGAACCAAAAAAAGTATCCAAAAAAAGTTTTATTCCGGCCGACCGAGTCTCCTTTTTGAGGGGTTGCCGACCGGAAACAAGCCTATTTTTTGTTTTGGCCTAATAATAATAATAATAATGTAGACCCGTCCAGGCCCCGTAAACGGGGGCGGCCCAAAGCTGCTTGTGTCGCCTGCATGTCCGGTTCAGGGGCATGCACGGAGCGAAATGTTGTATACCACCTCGAGTGCAGGTACTAGGTGTGGTGATAAATATGTTGGAGAGACGTACCGCAGCCTCGCTACCAGGACAAAAGAACACAACGACGACGCACGCAACACAGTGAGCGGCACCGCGCTGGGTGAGCATTTCGCGGCCAAGCATGCATCTGACCCATTGCCATTGGGAGCAACGGCTTTCTCAGGTATCCGGGTTCTCGGTTCTGAGCGTGACCGCCCCAGGAGGAGGATCCGGGAGGCCATCAATATCAGGGAGCGATCCCCGGAAATTAACAATAACAGTGGCTGGGATCTGCTATAACACCACCTTACTGCGAGTGGCGCGGGGCTCTAGACACCTCACTGGTGGTGTGAGACTGGAACTGGGCTGTTATCACTGCTGTGGCGCAGTATCTACTTTCCTCACCGTTTGTGCGTGTGTTGTCATGTATATGTAGTAATGCACACCCGCCATGACGCGCTTTGCACTTCTCTACGCGCGCTGTCACTATGTACCGCGCTTTGCTTGCTTGCCTCCTTCTTTTATACTGCTGTTCTTTCCATGTCCACTTCATTCCTGATGATGGTCATAAAGACCGAAACGTTGTAACGATACCAATGGATTTGTGTGAAATGCAGTGCTCTTTTGAGTGTAGGCAGGTTGCCTGCAAACAATTCAAGAATAATAATAATAATAATAATAATAAGGAGAGGAAAACCAGATGAAGGATGCTCTATCCAGGTTGGCGATGAGACCATTGCAGAGTCGCTACGACTCAATGAAACATACAAGTACCTTGGAGTAGTGCAAGCAGCCATGATACCTCACCCGCAGCTCAAGACGCAACTCACTGCAGAATACAAAAAGAGATTGTATTTGCTTCTTAACAGTGGATTGAATGCGCGAAACATGATCAAGGCCATCAATACGTATGCTCTGCCGGTTATGACATAATTATAGTTATGGAATCGTAAATTGGACCGAGGCTGAAATCAAGACCACAGATCGAGTGACAAGATCAGCCTTGACTGCGTCTGGATTTCACCACCCCAAAGCCTCAGTCAACAGGCTCTACATGAAGAGGGGAGATGGAGGCCGGGGCTTGGTCTCTTGTGAGGATATGCACGGCCGGAGCATGTGTGGCCTGGCCCGCTACATGACTACCAGCCCAATAGACAGAATAAGCCTGCTTTATCAGTATCATCAACAAAAACCTACAACAAAAAGCCACTCAATAACTGCAAAGGCCGCTAAGTTCCTGTCGAGTTTGGATCTGCCAGCAGCTGGACCAGCTTTACCCAATAAGCATACCATTAAACAAGCGTGCGCTGAGCGAAAATCCAAAACACTTTCCACTATGCCGCTGCATGGGAGATATTGGAGCCGATTGGAGGAGAATCGCCTAGATAAGGAGCTTACCTTCATGTGGTTGAAATCAAGGACACTGAAACCTTCAACTGAAGGCATGATTATGGCAGCACAAGACCAATCCCTCAAAACGAAAAATTACCAATACGCCATAATGAAGTCAATTGCTCGAACTGATGCCAATTGCAGGCTTTGCAAGGGCAGCTTAGAAACAATTGACCACATTGTCAGTGCCTGCCCAGTTCTTGCTCGGACCAGTTACATCAATTGAACGACATAACCGGATAGTAAAGTATGTGCACTTCGAAATGTGTAAAGCACGAGATCTACCTACTGGTGCTTCACGATTCGACCACCAGCTCAAGGCATTGGTCAAGAGTAATCAGTATCGCCGCTATTGGGAGTATTCGGTCCCAACTGACCTGAAACTATCAGCAAACAGGCCCGATCTGCTCCTTGTTGATGACAAGGAGCGCATCGCCTACATTATAGACATCAGCGTTCCTGGTGAGAACAACATCAATAAGAAAATGGCTGAAAAGCGCTCGAAATATTATGATTTGAAGCGGGAGATTTCGAGGATTTGGTCCCTCAACCAGGTTGACGTGGTCCCTGTGGTTGTCGGTGCCCTGGGAGGCTTGGTGGGGGAGACTCCTCAATGCCTTCGGACTGTGCAGGGAGGAGACCTGGCTATTGTGCAACAGCAGGCTATACAAGGTTCGATTAAAATACTGAGAACTATCCTTAACATGTAGATGCACCTCTGCTGCGTTTGCATGTTCAATAGCTAAGAGACTTGAATAACGACTGATAAAGACTGATATTTCCTTTGTTACTACTCCCTTCATTGGTTGATGTATTTTGCCTGTCGCTGCAAATTCTTTATTATTGTTTTGATGTTGGAGTTCGGATTGAGTTTCTTTCCTTTCTTCCTCTTCCTTCAACTAGTTCTTGTCCCTTTGGTTTTTAGGTTTTATTTATTTATTTATTTTTGTTTTTGTTTTTTCACTTTCTTTTTTGCTGTCCCACCCATGCAAATATTTCCCGGTGGGTCTGGCTTATCGCCTTCGAAAGAAGTGAATAAAGGAGAAATAATACCTTTGAAAATTATCATGTTCAACTGTCTTCGTAATCGTCATACTCGTCCAACCGATGTCACCCTCACCCTGCGAAAAATCAGCTCATCTCTCCCGTAGCTCCACGCACCTCTCCTTCCACCATGACCGAACATCACCTATACCTCGTTGTTTTACTTATTATAACAATAACCATAGCCTGCACAGTCGATGGTCTCGATCCAGCGCGCTTCTCTGCACACCTTTTCGGAAAAGTTGCGAAGTAGTTTGTGAAAATGAAGAAAATTGCGATTTCTTGCAAAACAACGGAAAGTTGCGAAAAAAGTGGCCAGCATCTTTGGAAACGGGCTACTCCCGGAACCCTTTACCATGCGGACCACCAGCAGTGATCAGCTGCATTGTGCACAATTGTGTAGCTTACATACTGGAATTGTGGTACAACCATGTAGTTATGCTCCGACCTCCGAAAGGATGCCTCATTATGCTCCAAATTTTCAACCTCCAAATTATGCCAATAATTATGCCGGCATAATCCGCCGGTGCCTACTGCCGAGAACGGCCCCATTACTGCATTAGCTGCATCCATGTACCCCTTGTGCCTGGCCACAAGTTCCCAGTTGACTGTGGGTAGCAGCACGGCTGGAAAAACCGCTCCCAGGCAGAACTTGAACCAGGTGCTGATCGCTCTGCTCTCCCTCCCCATGCAGTTCAGTAACCCGCACGTAGTATCACAGATACATCGAATTCTCTCTCCCCCCCGTTTACCCGCAGTTATTAGTATCCTATTCTCTTACTATGTGCTTCCATAGCTTTTACTATGTTCTTCCATAGCCACTTCTAGGCTAAGCCTTCGCCGTCATTTTATTGGGTCGTCATCCCGTTTGAATGTGCGAAGTGAAATTAAAACCAACCAACCAACCAAGGTACCTCTCGCATCTCAATCATGGTCTTTGACCAACCCACTGTGCCTGCCTGGGGTTGCCGACCGGAAACAAGCCTATTTTTTGTTTTGGCCTCATCTTCCTTATTGGCCATGGGCCATCGTGGAAATAAAGAACAATAAAAAACTGTCAAAGGCAGAAAACTACGGCTGTTAGGTCCCCCACGGGGATTTCGCGAGGAGCTCTAAAAAATAGGCGTCCACTTCAAAACTTGTGATCATCGGCAAGGAGTGATTTGTAGTGTACATGTATATCTACTGCCTACTGTACTGGTAAGCGAGAGGACATACATGTACATGTACATTATTATTTTTATTCCACAAGGCGTGACGCCAATAAGGAAGATTGATACGTGTGGTAGAATTGATTTGATTTGATTGATTTTATTTTACTTCGCAAGTTCAAACGGGTTCCTGGCCCAGTTATATGAAAGCGAAGGATAGAATTTGCCAAAATCCTAATGAGCAACAGCATAGGCAATATTATCATAGAAGTGGAGTACTATGCGAGCGAGAATAGTGAGAAGAAAGGAACATGTCAAAACCTGACGAAACACAACCTATTTCAGGCATACAATCATAAGGAAGGCAATCTTGCAATCTGGATACGGTGCGCACCTCTCTAGACTCTAGGCAAACTGTTCCACAGCAATGCTCCTGCGGTGGCGAATCTCGTTTGGCCACACCGACTGCGAGCTGGCTGGCTGAGCAGACCATTGGCATGCTGATGGCGCGTACTTCTGCCGCTGCATGCTGCTGGTTTGAGAAGCTGGGCTAGAGCAAGGCTAGTGGAGTCATTTAGACAACGCCAGATGAAGATCAGGAGCTTTTGTTTAAAAAGTTCAGTGACGCGGTAAATCGAGTTGGCAGCCAGGAGGGGCTGCATCGCGGAACATGGCGGGCTGCCATCATGATCAATGCATCGGATCGCCCGGTTTTGCATGGCTTGCAGACGCTGAAGTTGGGTCACGCGGAGGGCTGCAGAGAAGCAGCAGGCACCATTTATCATATCCGGCATGACAATAGCCTTTACATTATATCTTGCGCGAGCTGCGGGAGAGGCATCGACGGGCTCGCCACAAGGCGCCTATCTTCCTCGCAACTTTGGTCACTATGGCGCTGACGTGTACATCCCAACTCAGGCGGTTGTCAAGAAAGACACAGTACTAGCCAGAAACAGCTAGATGGAAATTACCCCGCCGGGAGGCAATAAGCAATAGATCTGATCACCATGAAAAACAAGCGGGGTCAATAGAAGGGGTGATCGAGACTGTTACACTTTCGAAATATCAGAAACCGGGGGGGGGGGGGGGGGTACGTGGAGCAGGAACAGGTACTGCTCACAAGAAGACTGGATGCATTGTTTCGGAACTTGATAATTTCCACGATGTCGGGCTAGCTGTGATGTCAATAGGGAGTGAGTTGTAGAGGGTGAGGGCACTGTTGATGGGGGAATCTCGGTGCCTGTTTGTGTGTGCGTGTCCTATGGAGTAGGTCCTTGCCTGTCGAAGGGTGTATGGTTGGTGTTGACGTTGTTAGTTGGTTGGTCTTTATTTCACTTCGCATATTCAAACGGGATGACGACCCAATAAAATGACGGCGAAGGCTTAGCCTAGAAGTGGCTATGGAAGAACATAGTAAAAGCTGTGGAAGCACATGGTTGTGGTGCAAGATGTGGTTGCTGCCGGTGTGGTGAGGAGGTTTGGTGGCGGATGTCCCATGCTAGTAGGACTCGGAGTCGTGAGCTAAGGATGGGAACCTTTGCATGATGGAGGAGGGCACTGTGGTGAACTGGTGCAAAGAGGGGGGGGGGGGGGGGGGAATCCGAAGGCAGTCTACATGGTAAAGCACGGGGCTGAATTCTCTCCAGTGTGTCCCGTTATTGCTGTGTGGTACGAGTATTGGAGCAGGCAAGGCTGCCGCATGGCATATTCGAGAACGGGTCGGATGTACATGTATGTCGTGTACATAATAATAGGTTGAAAGCGTGTGCCATGTGTGGTGTGGAGTTGGTGTATACATGTAGTGTACTACTACTAGTAGTTTTTGGCTTCAACAGTTGGTAGTTCCTATGTATGATGTGTTGCCTGTTGGGTACATCGCATATCGACTCGTCTTGGAGTGTAACGCCAAGGTGCCTGTGTTGGTGGACCTGCTGCAGCAGAGTCGAGTGGATCATGGAGTGTGATGCGGATGTGTTGGGGTTAGAACTTGAAAGGACGACGGTTTTCGTGGTGTTGACGAGGAGATGCCAATCCTTCAACTTTCGTCCTGCCGCGTCCACGCCATGTTGGAGGAATTTTTTTTCATGCAACTGATAAATCCCTGGTGTAATCATGGCAATGCGTCGCGATGAGTGCCATGTCATCGGCAAACTGGCTGCATTTGGTGTGCGAGTTTGTACATGCCTGGGGGAGGTCGATCGTGTGCACCAGGAAAAGAAGAGGGACCAGGGCAGGAGGACCAGGACAGAGCTCAGTGTATTGTCTCGTAACCGCCAAGCAAGGTGACCATTGATTTTGACTGTCTCGGCCAGCACTCTATGTGGTACGGTATCTGTGCACCGTATGTGCCGGATACGGTATGCATATGGAGATTCCATACATGTACGCCACCCTGTTGGCACCAAGACTCGCAAGAGTATGATCATTCTACTCTTGCTACAATGCATTTGTATGCATGTAACTTTGTTGCAAGATATCGAAATGATTATGTAATTCACGAATCAGGCTGCCAGTCTGTGCCAGAGCGAGCCTGGATCTTGCATGCTTTCTTGTGCATGCACTGGCCCAAAGTAGACTAGATCTACCGAATCGAATGAGCTTGAGGCTCTCACCATGCTCACCGATCTCGGACCTAGTACCTCGACGCTGCAGATAAGATCTAAGAGTGCAGAGCTACAAAAAAATATGTAGAGACCAGAGTGAGACTGCCTAGCCTGATCACATGGCCTGGATCAGGCAGTCACTGAATGCACCCTGGCCTGGCCTGACGCTGTCTAGTCTGGACTGACACTTACTTACTGAGTACCGTAGACCTACCGTAGCGTTCCCTATGAATCATTTGTGGCTCTACATACGAGCAGCGAAGGAGAAAGAAACAGAACACTTTTTTGGCTGACTGTTCTTGCTCACCATGGCAGACGAAAGTGAAGCCAAGTCCATGGAGGTAGCATATAAGTATTATCCTTTTGGAGAGGTTAGAGGTAGCAATCCTCTTCCCAGTGCTTGGAATTCGAAAGACAAAGGGTCTTATATTGGACTCAGCAAAAATTCTCTTCGAGTTCACTATAAAGGTAATCATTGAGTATTTTCTTCAATCTTCTGATTTCAACTGTTGTCTCAGGGTCTACGTTGCTGTGTCTGTGTGTGTGTGTGTCTGCACGCAATTTGTGCCTTTCTCTTCCGTTTAGGGCCTTCAAAATCAAGCAGAGACGCATCTTGTGCTCGCACAAACTACCATATTCCTGTTGCCTGTGGATTGTACTATTATGAAGTGAAAATTTGCAGCAAAGCGAAAGAGGGGTATGTCCATTTAGCTTGTGGCGCTCACGCATCTCTTTCCAAGTGTCATAATGCTATTATTATTTTGGAAGCACTTGTTTCGTCGTGAGTGTTTCACATGGGCTTTCCCGTGTCCACGAGCTGAATATCAATTTTGATGTTTTTCAGTCCATGTATTAATTTTGAATTATGTCTCATGGAGCATGAGTAGCACAATTCAGGTGATTTATATGGGGGAATTTTTCGTCTTCCACCGCGTGCTTAATTAAAAGTAAGGGTGAAAGGAATACCGGTATCCTAAATCGGAACGAATCAAATATTTTTTTCACAGCCAGCAGAAAATACAAAAGTCAAATGGGTCATCGATTGGCGTAGAACCCCGAATTCCGACGTCAGATGCAGCTCGCGAGCCAGATAACACGAGCGGAACTTTCAAAAATAACATGCAGCTTAGTCTCTCTAATAAAAACGTACCCACGTCATGATTGGCGCTGCTGCGTTTGAACTTTAAAGTAGCTGGTGACAGTCTAATAGGGTTCAATTTTGAAGTTGGTCGTGACATTTCATCATGGTAGCGGAGAAAGGGAAAGCTGCATCACCAACAAGAACAAGATACGAACGGATGTAGGTGCCAGATGTGGTGATGCTCTGGCCACGCTCCTCGATGGTGAGCCATGCCTTGTTGGCAAATGTTTGTTGACAAGATGCTGGACTGGAAAGTGGCCGCATCACCCGGCATGACCCGCATTTATGCATGTGAAGTGGCCACGGTGACCAACGGCTGCAAGTATGATGATGGCAGGGTACCTCTGGTAGCACTAGTCTGTCCCTCCAGGAAATCGCGATTCCACGGATGCAACAAATTTCGCGATTTTCGCCCAAACCCGCGATTTTCAGCAAAATCCACGATTTCCCGCGTTTTTTGTTGTTTTCTGCACTATATCTCACTTTTTGTGCACTTTCCACGCAGTGCTTTCCATGATCCTGTAGGTTATTTGCATAGTACGACTCGGACTACTCCCGAGTAGGTATACGATGCAACAAATTTCGTGATTTGGCCCAAGTCCGCAATTTTCTGTAAATAATTCCGCGAATTCCTGGCAAGTTCTGCATCATTCCGCACTTTTCGTCGCCTTTTTTGTTGTTTTCTGCCGCAATTTCTTGCGCAAGTTTTCGAGAGTTTTTTCCCGCAAATTCCCGCATGGACAGACTAGTAGGCGTCATCGTGAACCACAGGCTTGCGAATGCGCATTCATATTCCGTCAATAGCTCCAGCGTATCGTGACAGTCCACTTAGTCCCTTGAGCCCTTTCATCACATTGCGCGACTTCTTTCTCGTAGGGAACTTGATGGTGTTCGGGCTTCGGCACAGGCATGAATTTCAAAACATCCACAGTGTCATTAATAACAGCACCTGCAGTAGACTTCCCGATGCCGTACAGCAAGGCCAAGCGTGTCATTGCGGTGTCACGGGATAGCCAATGAAGACTGATCGCCAATCTCTTTGTAGCTAATACTTGGTTTATCTCAGAAAATGCGACCCATCATACATGACGATCACAACATCGGAACTTGGAGGACACGGTAAGCCAGGAGAAATCGCATGCTAAAAGAGTTAGAGCGCATGCTCCGAAACAAAACAAACACACGCTGTACACGACATTGTACTTGCGTCATAGCAGAGAAAAGATACGCCGTGAATAAGCTGCTATGGAGAATTCGCGTCCCCAACGTCTTTCAGCGAACAGGATTATTTTCGGTCTTTGACCACTTTGGCGTCTCCCACCGCTTTAGGATCTGCATCTGCCTGGACCTTGATCGTTCAGAGTGGTGGCGTTCCTACGGATGCGGAAAACGCAGTCTAACTGAATCTCGTGCCAACCATGTTTTTAGTGTACAATATGACTTGTCTCGGTCTCAGTTGCCATGGTTACCGACTTAAAAAGGAGGTTCTCTGTAGCGTGGGTTATTCTTTGATAATCTGAGTACTGTGTGATGACACTGTCATCTTTGGTTCTCCTCTCTCTCAGGTCATTCTCCATTGGTTTTGGACCGAAGAAAGCCAGCATCGAGCGATTACCAGGTGAGTTACCGGTACCTGCCAGCCGTCTCTCCCATGAGTACTGTGGTGTCTTGTATAAAGCCTGTCTCGTATAGAAGCCTGTTTTGAATAAAAGCCTGATTTTGAAGATACACTGTCGGCACATAAGCCTGGTTTTAGTAGTGACGTACATAGAGGTAGGTGTTTTGAATAGAAGCCTGACTTGAATAGAAGCCTAGCGCTGACATCGGCTTCTACAGGAATAAGCACGGCGTTTATACGCGACATTACAGGTATGTCGGTACTTTGGTTTTTTGGGGCCTGTCCTGGTCCAGAAGCTGAATGATACACTCATGTGGCTAAGTCAATGGAGCCTTGTAGTTGTGTACTTGCTGATGTTGGAGCAGGATTCTCCAGTTCGATTCGAACCAAACTTATGGCCCAGCGAGCTGCATGAACGCCTGCCACCCGTATCATTGCGAGTTGTTCTAATGTGCTTTCGCTCTTTGCACTTCTCCTCGTTATGACAATGCACTGCCCGTGTTATGCTTGGCTGTTTTCAGGCTGGGAGGACTGTTCGTACGGATTTCACACGGACGACGGCCAAGCGTACAATTCGAACACGGCCAGAGAGGGATACGGGCGGAAAGTCGGTGCTGGCGATGTGGTCGGTTGCGGACTGGACTTTGTGAAGAAAAATGTTTTCTACACCGTCAACGGTGCCAATTGTGGTGAGAAATGGCCAACTGTTTTCTTTTCTTTTCTTTCAAGTTGCTACAGTGCTGCTCAATGAAATCCAGTCGCATCACTCAAGTACACGCCGGGCGTTGCGCAGCCCTAGGCCTGCTTACACTGGGCTGTGAAGTGGTGCAAGGCGCAAACCCGAGTGACGTGACTGGATTTCATTGAGCAGCACTGTAGTATTTGAATATTCTACTATACAGTGAGACTTGCCTTGCTGTCCGACGTGGGAGCAGATGCACTCTGCAGCCAGGGTCTGTTCTTAGCTCTGAACTCCCACGCATTCGCCACCAGAGCTTTTTTTTTTCTCACTCGGGGGCAACACCCGGTACAGTCATACCCAGCACTCCGCTTGACCGAGAGACCATCCGCTTGTTGGAACAATCGGGGGTGGGGGATGTGTAAAGGGAGTTTGAGCATACACCTGGTATCAAGAGTACATAACCCCCAGAGTGTGCAACGCCGATCCAGCTCTGCATAGGGTCTTGGTCGAGCGGAATCGGATCTTCTGATGTCATGTGTACACTCCACACCAGCGCAAGGCCGGTCTCGAGGCAGGGCACCATTGTTTTTGATCCAAGAGCACCAGTGACTCCCCGGGTTCCCCTCAGATGTGTACGGTATTATGACGCAAAGATCCGACTCCGCTCGACCAAGACCCTATGCAGAGCTGGATCAGGCGTTGCACACTCTGGGGGGTTATGTACTCTTGCTGGTATGCTATGCCATTTTCTTTTGGTATTTCGACTGCCGAGTTTGCTTTTCAAACTGCTGGACATGTCCTGTTGTGAACCTGACTACTTGTAGCAAACGTGTGGATGTTTGTGCCTGGTGGTTGGCTGGCTTCTGAGGATGCTATAGGATCATTCAGTTTTCTTCCCTTTGTTGTATACTGTACGATCGTCCATTGGTTTGTTGCTTATGCTTCTTGTATGCGCGCACGCGTGCGTGTGTTTCTAGGTCTTGCCCATACCAACCTTCACCTAAACAAGGATGTAAGTTCTCCGCAATCGTGCTGCTTTGCAGTTTTTCCTGCGTGCTGCTCCGCGGTCTTTTCTGCGTGCTGCTTCGCGGTCTTTTCTGCGTGCTGCTTCGCTTTCCTGCGTGCTGCTCCGCGGTCTTTCCTGCGTGCTGCTCCGCGATCTTTCCTGTGTACTGCTCCGCGGTCTTTCCTGCGTGCTGCTCCGCGGTCTTTCCTGCGTGCTGCTCCGCAGTCTTTTCTGCATGCTGCACTGTGCCTGTGCGTGCTTGTCTTGCTCTGGCCTGCACAGCAGTTGTATGTACTTGTGGTACTACATGTTAGTTGATGAGTCGCTATGTAGAGTGTTGACTTTGTGAATGACATTTGCCGTGTGTTCTGCTTTCTGGTGTGCATTTGTGCCGACGTGTCCTACTGCAGACAAGGATCTTCCCAATGATTGGGCTGACCTTGTCGAGTGATGCAGCCGAGGCCAACTTTGGAGATCGCAAGTTTGTGTTCGAAATCGATGCTCTCCACGAGGTGAGTTGAGCACTGGGAAGTTGTATGATATCCGTATCGGCGGAAACAAGTCTCCGTGTCAACAATAATTTTATTTCGGCTTTCATTGACATTTTGACATTATTTTTATGATTTTATTTATTTCAAAGATTCTCCAAAGACAATTTGAGGCCTATCAAAGGGAGTCTCCTAAAGAATGTTCCAAGTATAGCGTCGCAGCTAGGCAGGAAGATGTGGAATTGCAAACCATTACCACACGTACATGTGCCATGTACAGTGCACGTGTGTCGTCAAGAGTGCACCACTGCCAAGAGTGTGCAACTGCCCATACAATCTCTAACCGGTGATGCGACGGCAGAACTTTACATCGCGTGACACGGTTCAATAGGCTGCGCTGGCAAACAGTGCAAATTGACCACCAGAGAGCTGAACCCGAAATAGAGCCAGGTTGCGTACAACCCTGTATCTATCATGCACAGGTCGTGCAGAACCGTCGCAGACTCCATCGACTGGAGTGACACACTCCAGGGAGTTATGTACTCTTGGTGCTGTGCAATGCCTGGATTTGTATTGTGTTGTATTGTTTATTTACAGATTCTCCAGAGGTAAATGAATAAGGGGTCGTCCGTAATTATCGAAAAATTAAAAAATCCGTCCTCGTGCAAAATTGTCTCTGACCCACCTACCCACCCCCATTTTTTCCCATTAATTTTTTGATTTTTACAATGCCCAGCGAAACATTAATAAGAACTCTTGACCCCATGTTCTCTGACTGCACCTACATGTACATGTATATGTCAAGTACTAGTACAGTAGTAGCTACAATGTAAGTAAAATGAGTAGTAGGTCTACCAACGGCCATGCACATCCTACAACTACATGAAGAGTCATGTATCATACTGGTGGTTGCGACAATCGATCCTACACTACAATGTCTACAGACTCGGTACACTACACACAGTCATATCAGTGCAACAAGTGTATGAAAGTCACTGATGTAAAAAAATCAAAAAAATCAAAAAGTACAAAAAATCAAAAAAATAAATTCCGCCAGCGCTCTTGACCACCCACCCCCTTTTTGCCTGAGGACGGATTTTTTAATTTTTTTCGAAAAATAATAATTTTTTTTATTTGCGTCGATTCGCACTAAACCTTCCCATTGGCTGCGTTTGACCTGCTGCATGCATGTTTCCATGTACGTGTTGTCCACTCAGGCGAGAAAGAAGCAGTTCTGTGCGCAGAGCTTTGGATTTCAGCTGGGTGAGGAGCATGCCATGGCTGTCGCGGGCATGAGGACGTAAGTAGTTTTTTCTGGTGCAAGCTGAGTGAATTGCTGGCGTGCAGCCCTGCCGCAAGCCGTTGTTGATGTTGGACGTGAGGTTGCCACCCGCCCGCACTTTCACCTGCATGGACTCATGCAGTGACTTGATGATATTCAGCATGGTGGGTGGGCCGCCGGACTTTTGCTGGAGGGCCCAGAGCGCCGGCCTCGGGATCGAGTCATATGCCTTCCTCAGGTCAACAAACAGAGCATAGTGGCACGCCATGCTCAATGGATTTTCCACCAGCTGACAAGCAACATGGACCATATCCATACAGCCACGATCCCTGCGGAAACTGCACTGTGAGTCGGGAAGAACGGACTCGGCGATAGTCTGCAGGCGGTCCTGGATGATGCGGGCGAAGAGCTTGCCGACAACGTCCAACAAGCTGATCCCCCTCCGATTGTCGCACTGGTGTAAGTCGCCCTTCTTGGGGATGGGGATGATGACTGCACCACGCCAGTCAGCGACAACATTGCCCTCCGACCACACAACGCGTATAAGTTCGACATGACGGGTGTGTAGTTCGCCAAGGCGTGTGAGGATGTCAGCAAGGACTGTGGATTTGCTAATGGCTCGCAGCGGCATTGTTTCATTGGCTGGGTTAATTGTGCACTCCTACACGTGATTTTGAACATTTGATAATACAACGACTGCTGGACATCCACAAGTCTATGCGCGGCCCCTTGTGTGCAACCACCGTCTTAGGGATTGAAATTTCCCGTGCTCTCTGATCTCTTCACGACTCTTTGACGAAAGGGCACAGATGTAACGTACGGTTGGGTGAATGGTTGGGTCGTCACTACTGACATCGATGTGGAACACGTTCTCGAGGGCTTTTTTTTGTAATCAGACACTGGATACTCTAATTTTCAGGATTTCGGTAGGAGGGCAAACGACCAGGTTAACTTACTTCAAATAAATGTTAGGTGCAATGAAGCAGTTCCCTATTGGATGACACGTGTCAGTATGTGTGCGGCTATTGAAATATTTGGTAAGCAAGGGATGTAAGCAAAGTACCGAAAATACAAGTACATACATATACTAGTATTCATTATAAACTACACTGAAAATCTGTGAAATTGCAGTAGCTTGTCTGTTGGGGACATGAAGTAAATTGGTTGTGCGTTCTTAAAGCCCCCCCCCCCCCCGACTCTGTCTCTCTTTCTGTCTCTGTCTGTCTCTCTCTCTCTCTCTCTCTCTCTCTCTCTCTCTCTCTCTCTCTCTCTCTCTCTCTCTCTCTCTCTCTCTCTCTCTCTCTCTCTCTCTCTCTCTCTCTCTCTCTCTCTCTCTCTCTCTCTCTCTCTCTCTCTCTCTCTCTCTCTCTCTCTCTCTCTCTCTCTCTCTCTCTCTCTCTCTCTCTCTCTCTCTCTCTCTCTCTCTCTCTCTCTCTCTCTCTCTCTCTCTCTCCTTCTCTTATACTCCTCGTTTGCATTCATGCATGTTTGTGTGTGTGTGTGTGTGTGTGTGTGTGTGTGTGTGTGTGTGTGTGTGTGTGTGTGTGTGTGTGTGTGTGCATGTGTATATATATGTGTGTGTGTGTGTATACATGTGTGTGTATACATGTGTGTATGTATGTTCAGCATGGTCTTGTCCTACCTCACCACCCACGGTTACCTGGACACGGCGCGCAACATGGCCCACGGTGCAGGCAACCGACTCCACGAGAACAGTGCGTTTGACCAGAACCGTCGAGGTGAGCTGGTGCCGCCTAGCCACTCCTTTGTATCAAGACAATCTCTGAGAACAGACGCTATGTGTGTGTGTATATGTGTGTGTGGCCAGAAAAAGCCACTTCATAGCTGTGTGGTGTAGTCCGTGTAGACCAGGCTGAATAGTGGCGGTCAATTCTTCAGCCTTGCAAGCTGTTGAATGGTGCAATCCCAGCACAAGTTGCTATGGCGTCTACTGTAGCATCGCTATGTGTGTGTGTGTGTGTGTGTGTGTGTGTGTGTGTGTGTACGTGTGTGTGTATGCGCGTACGTATGTGTCGGAAATGACAAGCCCATTCAATACACTTGGGAGTGGAATAATCGCAATAGATTATCACTACAGTAGAATACGGATAATTCGAATATGGTGTAGTTCGAAGGTCCTGCATATTTCGAACATTTTCCATGCACCGATTTCTGCGTGTACAACATCCATATAAATGATTTTGATAGTTCGAAGTAGGTACGAACAGCAGTACTCGTTTTTTGAAGTGCTTCACGAGCACAGACGATGCCTTCTGCACAGAAACTAGCACCGATAATTCGAAGTTCATGACATTCTTATTCGAACCGACTAGCACGAGGACTTGTACCGTGCCTGCTGTGTTTCGCTGAAATCAGTTCTCATGTGTGTATTGCCTTGCATCTGTATGCGTGCAGAGATTGTTGAACTGATTCTGGGCGGTCAAATCAGCTCGGCTCTGGCTGCCATCAGCGACAGCTACCCTCAAGTGCTGACCGAGAAGAGCGAGCTTTCCTTTCGCCTGCACTGCCAGCAGTTCATTGAGATGGTGAAGCAGGTGGACGACGGCCGCGGACGAATCGCGGTGACGCCCTACAACCGCCAGCAAGCGTCCACGGCCAGCGCAGGAGGAGACATGTGGGGCACGAGCAGCACGGGTGTGTCTAACCAACGCCCGGGCCGCGTAAGGGCTACCACCGGCAGTGATCACTCGCCGCCGTTGCCCGCGAGTGGCGATGGAGTGATGGACGAGGATCGACTGACCTTGCCATCTCTCAATGGCCATTCTAAGAGCACCGACAGTGGTGGTGATCACGGAGGAGAAGCAGAGTCGGTACTTTCGCACCCCACAGCCTGTGCCAGTCCGCGTAACGGCGGCAGTGACACGTCGATGGAAGTGGACGTGGTCGGCCTGGACGACTCCGATGACGCCAGTGTTGTGAGAGAAATGCCAATGGATGACGGAGATGGGGCGGCGGTTCCTACGGGCGGCGTGCAAGCGGCTACCAGCAGTAGTGGTGAGTTGCAGTATGTCCCGATATAGCCTATCCAACAACCAACCCCTCCCGTTCTAGACCTGACTTTGCACGTTGGCCATTCATGACAGCGTTGTGACTTCAGCCAGCGATGGCGCACACGGCAATCCCGTTGGAAAGTAGAAACTTTGAAAGAGAAAAAAAGGTGCAACGTTTCACCTCTGCGCACCCGGAATGCTGGTGCTTGTGAACATGCCCACAATGACCACAGTACATGTACATGTACTGTGGGGTGCCAAAGAGCTGGGAGGGGGGGGGGGGGGGCGGGTCAGCCTCCTAGCCTAGGCCGGTCTTGTTTTCATGTACTCCGATCTATGCACAGTTGAGGCACCGTGTGTACATCGGTAACTTGTGCTGTGCCTGGTGAAATCCTAGCCCGTTCGTTCTTCGGCACGCGACTGTACTGTACACCACTAGTGGTAGGTGGCGGCAGTATTTGAAAACTGTAAAACGACATGTTACGGTCATGGTGCGTGTGTACGGCGTGGACCTCCAAAGCCAGCAGCAGAGGGTGGTATTTCCAGCCCAATGTGCTCGTGTGCAATGACCGCCTGTATTCAAGGAGTGCCCGTCCTCACTGGTGGCTCCCGCTAGGCCAGGTTTCAGTCCTCTACCGTAAAAAGTCCGTAAATAAGTACGCGCTCGAAATAAATACCCCCTTCCTTCTTTTAACTCTGTCTGTTCGGAGTGAGTCTGTTGAAGTCAAGTCAAGCCCGATAAACATACTGCCCGAAATACGCACCGGTGCGGTTTGCACATGCAGCACACCGCATGTTCATCTACATGAAAATGACTTCTCCACTACACACAAGTCGGGCCCGGAAGTCAGTGCCTGCCCGAAAGTTAGTACGTGCGTGACCACTAAATTCGAAAGCAAGGGCGTACTCAGGCGCATAGCCCGCATAAGGCACGGGGGGCACGACCTTGGGTCAGCATGCACATAATGACCATGAATGACGTGCGCCAGTCATCCTACATACACATCATGTACCGTACCCACGGGATTAGTGCCCCTGGGGCACTATTTTTTCAATGTCCATCACAGATGGGGCACTAATCAAGAGAGGGCGCTGTTTTTTCCATGCTGGTACATTTGCGTCATCCAGCATAAAACAAAGCAAACCAGAGCCTAAAGTTTACTGTAAACTATCACAACTCGACATAAACGGTAACAGGAACTGGTATTTTGAATCTTTGATCCTGAAACCACCAGAGCAGTGAGATGGACAAGTACATTAGCAAAATAACACCTAACTACTTGCACATGCGCTTGGTTACCAGCTGGGGGGGGGGGGGGGGGGGCACTATTCAAGAGGGGGCTTTATTTTTCACTGGCTCTTAGAGACTGGGCCACTATTCAAGAGAGGGCTCTAATCGCGCGAGTACGGTACATGCTTGCGGCCGTGCCCCCCCCCCCCCCTAAAAGGGGGACCAGCTACGCCCCTGGTGCTTATTTCCGGACTTTTACGGTATTGCTTGCAGCGTAGTACAAATACTTCAATGAGCTCTCGCACTCGCGTGCGGCCTGGCATCCGGTCTGCCGACATTCTTGTGTTTGTTGTTCGCATCCTGCGCAGGCCCTCAGCTAGCGGGTAGCTCAGATGAGTGTAAGGGCAGCGACGACCCCAACGGCGACGACTCTATGAATCGGATTCTCGAGTACGGCGTCTCTCTTCAGAAAGAGTTTGACGATCTCCTGGTGGTTCGCGTTCACCTGGACGAGCAGAAGAGAGTGGCCGAAAGCCTGCGGACGTTGGTCAAGGTAAGCCGTTGCTATCCCTGACTGTCTTGCACTGACATAGTAGTAGTATTTATTTTATTTACCATCGGGGGATGCCTCAACAGTGATATACACGCATAGTCTTTGGTTGACAGTGTGCCCGGAGGTTGGCAACACCGTATGGCTGGCCTTTTTTTCTTTTCTTTTTTCGGTCTGAACTTTAAAGAAGAGTCGCAGTTGCTTTGTCCTTCTGTTGCACTATGATACTCATAATCTGTGTGTGTGTGTGTGTGCGTGCGCGTGCATGTGTTTGTTTGTCTGTCTGTGTGTACGTGTGTGTATGTGCATGCACGCATGCGTGCCTACTTGTAGGATGCATTCAGTCTAATCGCGTACGAGGACCTGAGCAAGAGTCCCAAACAGCATCTCCTGGATCAGAGTCACAGGGACGACCTGTCGTTAGAGGTGAACAGCGCTATCTTGGGTAAGCCGTGATCACTAGCTGTTTGCTGTGTGTAGGTGTTTGAACTTTGAACAGCACAACAGCTTACAGTTGTGTTGTATGTGTGTGATGCACACCTTGAGCCCCAGTTACACATTATTCAGGCCAACCTCTTTAGGACACACACACTGACAAGGTGAACCTGTGCCCCGACTAATCTGGGTACGCGTGCTGTACCTTGCAGTCTCACCATGAACCAGGAGAACATTCGCAGTACAACGGGTACACTTGCACACGATAGTAACATACACAGCCATACGCAAGATCAGACCATGAATGCCATAAAAGTGATCTTCACGCTGTGCTGGCGTGTCAGGGGTGCACGCACTGCTCGCCACAATCCGTTTCAGCTCCCAAAAGCATTCGCACGTAAAAACCCACGAGTCGCATATCAGTTGCCACCACTGAGCCAGTGTTGTAGCAGCACAGGCCTCCGCAATCCTAAGCCACACTCTCTGAATCAGTAAAGCCGTAAAGTTCTGTAGGGTACGGTCATGACTAGGAGTCTACCCATGCCAATCATCATCCGTACAGTGACTGTAGATTGTGCTGCCTTCCTCGCTGCCTGCTCACGCGCACGGCATTTGCAAGTGAAATCCCGACCGATGTGAAGGCCACTCAACCTCCACATATTGGGTGGTCTATCTCTCTCTATCTATCTATCTCTCTATCTCTCTCTCTCTCTCTCCCTCTCTCTCTCTTTCTTTCTTCCTTTATCCTACACCCATCACGGGGTCATCACAATCAGTATGGATTTCCCTTACCAAAACTGTAGTACATGTGTACTTCAAGCAGTATGTTACTATGATGCAAGTGTGATGTGAAAGTCTACGCTTTTTTTTGTATTCATTTCGTAGTGTGCAAGGTCACACGTCTTGCAGTACGCTTTTATCATGGAAATGCGTTCTCTAGGATTCAATTGCTTGCTGCCTCTCCAGTACTTGACACAGACCTCTCTCGTGTACTCCTGCATGCTGCTAACTCTCGTGTACTCCGGCATGCCTCTAACTCTCCTGCTCCAGAATCTCAGAAGATCATGCCCGTATCCACACTAGAGTTAACAACGCGTCACTTGCGCTACTGCCTGCAGACAAACGCAGACAACGGCACGATACCGGTCTTTCCGCTTGCCGTCGACGATTTCAGCAAGGGCTCCCTGAAGGAGTTTACGGAAACGGAAACGAAGCCGGAGTCGTAGACGGCAGTGCTGCTGGACTGACCTAGTGTGTCCAATCTATCAGCCTTGCTGCTATTCGCTGACATCCGGCACTGCGTGTTGGTGAGCCACTGCTGCTGATGCCGCTGCTGATGACGCCGGTGCTGCTGATGCCGCTGCTGCTCTATCAAGTTGGGGTATCCCCTAGTGCCCGCTACCAATCTATCTGTTTTTATCATGCATCGAAACTAGCATCTGTATCCGTATGTCCTCGCTGTTGTTCTTGTTTGTTGTCATTGTCGTCGTCGTTACTGCGGTTGTTGTTGTCGCCATCTGTAGCAGTGGCAGTAGTGCTGTGGTTGCCCTCTCCCTTCCCCCAGAATCACTGCCCCTGTCCGTTTCTTTTGCTGTTGCTCTAACCCATCGGTGCATCCTTGACTCTGGTCTATCAAGTACCATTCAAACTTATAATCAATATCAACCTCCGAAGTCATTGAAGCTTGTACATACGACATGCTAATATCCTAACCCTCATCAACCTCATTCATCAAAATTAATTTTATCATGCTGATCAGCTGTGAATAGTGACGAAAATAAATTGCGTTCGCTCTCTGTACAGTGTATATTTATAAAGAAAAACGGCTCGCTAGCGGGCAATTCCCGAACGGCGGCGGCCATCATCTTCATTAGAAACGAGTATCCGGTAGCTCGACTCGATGGAATGCTGCTTCATCTGCAGTACACGCAAACAATCAGTTCTTTTTTATGCTTTTTATTATAGCGTTATCTCTCATATCCTCACGTCACTCATTTCATTTGTTACCTCGTCGCCATCAGTAGGCGACATCTCACGGTGTATAGGTCCATACTTATATAGTCACCTGCTCAATTGCTCCTGCATCACTCATGCCCATGTAAGTGGCAGTTGCCAAATGCTACCATCCGTCTTGTGTTTTTTTGCCTTTTTTTAGTGCAGTGTGCATTGTGTTTAACTGTCTTTACTCTGTGCGTGCGCGTATGTGTGTGTACGCGTGCTGCTGTACAATCATGGATATTTCATCTTCTGCTTTGAGGGTTCTTTTAATTATTGCATGACGTTCAGAGAAAATTAAAGAAACGATTCTGGTCTTATCTTTCGTATCGATACTGTGTGTCTGCGCCTGTGTCTGTGTGTACATATTATGTTTGGAGGAGTGGGTGATGTGCGTGATGTGTGGTGTTAAATCTAGAGCCAGGTTTTTAGCGGCATGTCTGACTGGTTTTAAGGTTATTGGCAAGATGGAGATAAATCTTAATAATCTCTCCAACAACTTCAGAAATGTAGTCAAAATGGCCCCAAAGAATTGAGCTGGACTACTCCAGCCACCTTGGCGCATGGCTCTAGAACTACATGTACTAGTACTACAACAAACTTGAGCACGATCATCATGCAGTCATGCATGCTAGAGTCTGAAGACAATTCCAGCTTTTGCTGAATCGGAAGAGTCTGAAGAGGTAGCATTTGGAACTTGTGATTGTGTCTACCTGCATTTCCTGGAATTGCCAGGTTACACGACTTTCTAAACATGATATTGATAATGAACCGATACTGCAGAGAGAACAGGCTACTGTACCATGCAGGGGTATTTTACGACTCCCTGGTACCATGCGTACTGTACTGTCCCTACAGCGGGAATTTGCGGAAACATTCTCGAAAACTTGCACAATAAATCGTGGCTGAAAACAACAAAAAGTGCGGAAAGATGCAGAACTTGCCAGAATTTTGCGGAACTATTTGCAGAAAATTGCGGATTTGGGCCAAATCACGAAATTTGTTGCATGAGTAGAATCGCTATTTCTGTTTGTGCAGTAGATCTACTCGGGAGTAGTATGAGTCGTACTGTGTGAATAACCAACATGATCATGGAAAGCACTGCGTGAAAAGTGCAGAAAACAATAAAAACGTGGAAAATCGCGGGTCTGGGGCAAAATCGCGAATTTGTTGCATCCGCATGGAATCGCGATTTCCTGGAGGGACAGACTACGACACTATGGGCTTTACTTCCGTACCACGGCCTAGTGGTAGACGTCAATGGAACGGCTCTTACACACGTTCAAGCGCGCATGAGTGTGACACCCTCCCCCCCCCCACACACCACTTACTCATGGACAACATGGCTATTAAATTTTTATGTTTGAATATACGAAAATGGTTCAGAATGTGATGCGAAAACTTTCCGAAAGAAGAGAAGCAAGAACGCGCTCAAGCCAAACAGTGCTCATACAAGCATTACATTGCAGGTATGCTTGTGTGGTACGCTTGTAGAACACACAAGCATGCACAAGTACACACACACACACACACACACACACACACACACACACACACACACACACACACACACACACACACACACACACACACACACACACGCGCACGCACACACTCATCATGCACATGTATTTACAAGGACATTGGGGAAAGAGCAGGGACAGCATTATATACAAGCAGAAACAAACAAAAAACGTTTTTAGAGAACTACACACGCACAAAGCACAGAATTTTTTTACATGGAGCACAGAAAGAAGCAGTAAAAGAAAGAAAAGCATGGGTACCGGAGCCAGCCAGCCAGCTTAGCAATAACTGTGTACACAGGATGGCAGGGGGTGGGAAAGCACAGCAGGGCAGACGTGTGGGGTGACGGGGACATGATGATATAGATAGAGGCGCACGCTCTCATAGTCATGGTTATAGCGTGTTGCTGTGGTGGTAGAAGAAGCGCATCTTGAAGTCGTCGCCGCAGGAGATGAACGCTGGCATGATGGGCGAATGGGCCATGTACGATATTGAATTTGTGTGGCCTGCACAGTCAGTCAGAGGACGAAATAGCAAGACGAAAATAAGTAAGTATCAGTAACAGATAGGCCTACTTGTACCGTAAAGTACCGCCAGAGCGCCCCACCATCTCGTCCTTTCGTGGCCGCCTTGTGGAGGTGGATTCCTGTCTGTAGGTCATACGACACGGACCTTGTACAAACATTGAACATTGTGCAGTCAATCCGTACCCAGTTTACCTTCGAGCGCCACATAAAAGCATACCAAGTGTGACCTTAGTACACGAAGGTTCTCACATCGTACAAACTTGGTAGCATTCTGCCATACGATCTTCTTCCCTTGGCTGTAAAATCAAGGTGGGGCGCTCTCGCGAGACGGGCCGCTCTGGCGGTACTTTACGGTAGTACCTGAGTAGTAAAATGCCGGTATTTTACTACCCCCTGATTACTGCAATACTGCTATTTCCTACAAAGGTTTTATCCAAACGAACAGGATAAACCCGTCAAGTTTGAGTTTCACTAATGCAGTGGACTGAAGCTGGGAGTAGAGTGAAGTACCACAAGGGCACCTCACCACTTGGACCCGCTCACGGTTACGCTTGGGAAGTCCGGTGGACGAGTGAGTGTTGACTGTGCATCATAGTCACACGTGCTGCATGTGCTGCAGTCAATCCACACTGAGTTCACCCGCAAGCAGTAGCAAACTCCACACAAGCACAGCGGGTTGTGCATGGTCACGTGCGATCCCAGAAATGCTCACACATCCTTACGCCATATGACCTCAGGTGCAGCATGCACCCTACAGCATCACTAGTTTGTGCATTGGAAAGATAATGGACTGGTGGTTCTGGTTCAGTATTTCTGTGGGGCGCGTTGCACTTTAAATTAATGGTACGAAGTTTGTAGAAGTGCAGTTCGAAATCACAAAGGGTCCTAGGATTTTTCCAAATTTAAGGCAGGTAGCATAAAGCAATCTGGTGGTGAACAAACAGCTACAGAAGAAAATACTGTTTTCTCTGTTTTGAGTTGTTCTCTAACATGCGTAGACCCCAGAAATGATACTACAATTTGGTAGTATTCGTATACGGGGATACTTTGAGAGAGAGAGAGAGATAGAGAGAGAGAGAGAACAGAGCAGGAAAACAAGCTAGTCGTGATGGGGCTGCTGCCCGGTAGGTAGGTCTTACCTGACGCAAGTGGTCTCTGCATTTCGCCAGTGCGAGAGTCCCAGGATGCGAACGAAGTCGACGTCTCGTCCACCATCATCACTGTAGCACGCATTGAACGACACATACAGAATAGGCACATCACCACACAGACATATGTACACATAGCCACATATACTATACTTGCTCACTGCCACCCCCCCCCCCCCCCCCCGCCCTTCCCTTTCGGAATATAAACAATCTAATAGGCGATTCAGACTACGGCCAAAATCACGTCTGAACTTGAATTTCCATGGTGATGCAGTCGTGTTTCAAATACAGTTGAACATCGATTATCCGACCACCTCTGGGCAGACAACTGTCAGGCGGTGTTCAGATAAGGCAAATGTTCCGGATAAGAAAAAAACTGTCACTCACACACTTTCAGTGGTTATTACTAGCCGCACGACCTTTTTACTTTTCAAAATTTTCGTATTTTTTGAATGGCTCACTACATGCACAGTGCGTACTCTACGGCACGTGCGCCCAAAAAAACTGTTACGGATAATCGAATGGTCGGATAGTCGATGTGCGGATAATCGATGTTCAACTGTAACACAATCGCTGATCAAACACGTCTGAGGCGTAGAAACGTGGTCACAGTTGGTCGTAGTCTGAGTAGCCTATTAGGGGGTCTTCCCTCACACCACACCATTCAAATTGGTCCATCCGCCCAAGTATTTGCAAACACTTGAAGTATAACCATGCTGCAAACAGCAGTCCTTATAGCAGGCTGAACGTGCTACTCAAGATACGCTTCATTTACGAGTAGCACGTTTTCACTATCAAAATTAAAATACAAGATGGGCCACAGCGAGTTAGACGCAAGCACCACACACATGCGGCCAGTGGCCGAGGCGGCTGGCACAAAAAATCTAGCTATTTCAAACCGTGGCTGTGGCGCGTGCACACACACAGTGACACACACACACACACACACGGAGAGCAGCCTACATTACACACGGCGTCTCTCGAATTAAAAAGCAGGCCAGCGGTTCACTGACCGAAATCTTCCGTGTGGTTGAAGACGGCGGGCGAACTGACCAATGCCTGTGCTGCTCCCTTGTACGCATTCACAACACGGCCTGGATTCAAAGAAAGCAGAGACATCACTGAGCTATTCACTATGACACCCACCCACAGAAAGTAACACTGAAGCATGCTTGCTACAATGCTACATGCGAATAAGGCTAGCACTTTGAAAGAACAGGACATGCGGTCACAATACGACATGTACATGTACTGTTGTGGACATGGTTATCACCCAGCAGGCAGGGTTCTTACCTGTTGACAGCTCCCATAGCAGAACATTCGAATCTTTTCCTGCCGTTAGAAGATACTGAAAGACAAAGAAAAGCAACGGGATAAATAGTATCCGACTTCCTCTCCTGATGTGACCAGGGAGAATACCAAACGTGCTACTACTACTCTGAGCCAATAACACAGAACAGTCTGGATACAGAGTAAAAGTAAGGTTCCTACATCCGTGTTACCACCGGCTTACAATTGTGCTGAGAAACACAACCGGCTTAGCAAAGTTTCGCTCGTGCCAGGCCACCACCATGCCTGCTTATACCAAGTCTGGGTGGGCAGTTGCTATTTCCTGCTGAGCAAGAAGGCAACGGAACATGTTCAGTAAGTGTGTGTAGGAAGAGCGTTCAGACAAACCTTTCCATTCTTGGTGAACTTGGCGGACGAGACCTGCAAGCAGCAGCGGCAGCAGCACACACAGGCACAAGAGATCAGCATACACCAATAGTAGATAAATAACTACTCGGCACGGAAGAGACAACACTACAAATGTTAACGCCTGTGTCAAAAGAAGACGTGACAAGGTGGAATCTTGTGTGCGTGGGTTGCTAAGAAAAATATGAGCCACAAAAGGTTCAAGACAAAGATGTGGACACCACTACAGCGGGGAAAGGAGGACGTAAGAAATGCCTCACTGCATTTTTTCCTGACCACACATACCTCTGCTCCGCCGTGCGCAGCTGCCCACGTGCTGATACAGCGATTACTGACAGCGTCCCACAACTGAAAGTGTGCACACACACATGCACACATACACACACACACACACACGGGGGAAAATACGGTATGCGCATTGACAAAAGTGAAGAAAAAAACATCCCATGACCAGCCCATTCAACAAACACCACATTCCAACTGACAGGTCAGGTTTATACTACGTGAAGGCAAAGAACACTCATTCGGTTCAGTCTATTAAACATGCACATCAAACCTAAAAGAGACCCTCAGGCATTCCGTGTGCACGTGGGTGTGTGCGCTCACCTTCACTGCACCATCTTTGGATGTACTTGCATAGACATTATAATCGGACGCATAACCAACCTGCACAGAGGACAAAGACAGCAGATGCGTACCAAAGAAGTCAAAAACTTACTCTTCTGTTCGAAATAAAAACTCGTGCGGTTGCTCTGTTGTACTCAACCCAAGTACTCAATTACATAATATGTCACTACAGCAGCAGCAGCAACAGCAGAATTTGCAGCAGTAGTAGCAGCAGCAGTTGTCATATTTTCTCTGTTTCCATCCTATGCTCTTCCTGCATTCACAGATTGTTTTGTGCTTCCAACAAAACTCATTTCAGTAGCGGCAGTAGTAGCGGCAGCAGCATTGCGTTGCTGCTGCAATTCATATCTTTATCAATCAATTTTGCTGTTCTTTTTTTGAATTCTTTACTCTCCCTGCGTTCATATCATCATCATCGGTTCGTGCGTTCAATAAAACACCTGTTAGCAGCAGCAGCATTTGCAGCAGCATTCGGAGCAGTAGCAGGCCCCTTACCGATGTGACTGCTCCGTGATGCTGGTCGGCTGCATTACACGATACGTAGCATTGCGTAGTCGCGACGTTATACAGTCGTACTGCATGGCAAGACGCAGGTGGAAAGAAGTACAAGACAAACAATTTACAAAGAATAGACGGGAATTTGCTCACACTACAGTCCATTCAGAAAATGGTCAGACTTGTGGTGTTTGAGCAAAAAATCATGAAACCGTGATGTTTTCGCAGTGTGGTGCATTGCAGAGGGGACGAAGAGTACGATTTATCAGCCAGTAAACAGGAGAGAAATACGTACGTGTCGGATGTTGCGTGGCTACGAGCATATAGTCGCCGGAGTAGTGGAAGGAAATAGATGTTACGGGCAGCACTTCCTGACAGGCAGGAACACGAACAGGAGCAAGCATAGCACACAGAGCACATTGCAGTCGGCACGTCATGTACTTGCAGCTCAACAACGACCAGATGGAAAAGAGTTCAAAAGACACAGCATGTCCTTGCTTGGTAAGGAAGAATAGGGGCCAGCGTTGGACGGGACTTTGCATGGGTATACACGCCCCCCCCCCCCCCCCCCCCCAGAACATTGCACCAATATATGCCAGGGCTTTAAAGAAAGTAAAGAACAAGGCCTGCCCAGGTAGCACGTTACGTTCTTTGAATTTGAATGAATCATGATTTCACTAGGCAGCCTCTTACATCGTAATGCCAGGTGTGCGCCACAAATACAAAATTCAAAGCAAACAGAAATCTTTCTCAGAAGATCACTAACACCAACATGGAGAACAGTTTTCAAGAGAGAGAGAGAGAGAGCTGGGAATGGCAAATACGCATGCCCCACACTGACAGTAGTTCCCATGCAACATAAGCCCCCAGAGCAACACGACCGTGCACATGACCGCGCTTACTTGGATTGTCTTAAGTGCCTTTTTCACCGCCGACTTTGAGTGATCAAACAGCTTGACAGTGCAGTCACGGCTGCCCGCTGCTAAGATCTCCTGCGTCGGGTGAAACTGCAGCGATGTAACCGTCTGCAGGGGCAGAAGAATTTTGCGTGGAAGAACAGAGGAACACGTGATTGCAATCCAAGGATCAGTCACAGGCGGATTGGGGGGAGTGTATGCCTTGCAGCAAATTGCAGATCAGCCGAGCACTACATTAACATCATAAAGTTAACTAACTGCTGATGCTTTGATCAGCCGAGCCAAACAGAGGGAGAGGTGGAGACAGGAGAGAGAGAGAGAGAGAGAGAGAGAGAGAGAGAGAGAGAGAGAGAGAGAGAGGCGGGGGCAAAGCCAGGGATACTTGTGCAATTTCAGTCTGTTTCTTAGACGCTGGATATGGTGGTGCTTTCTGCTTACCCAGAGTGGGGGGGGGGGGGGGGGGGGGAGACAAATTATACAAGATCTACTGTAAGGAGTCCCATCTACCAATGCTATGTCAAAAACAGAAGCAAGACAGATACCCAACAGCAAGCCAGTGCCAACAGAATTCAAGTACTGGCAACATTATCACAAAATCACACAAGCAAATCCCAAGCCGGTCCATTTCTTCAACTTCTTACGTCTGTGTTGTCATAGAAAGTTCGTACTACCGGATGGATATCATCTGTGCCTTTGTGCATCTTAGCCAGCATCCTGTCAACATCTAAAACCTGAGCAAGAGGCACACAAACACCAGCAGGTAAACAACATACACATTCACTACACACACATACACACTCATTACACAGTGAGTGTTTCTCAACACTGCGGTGATACTGAACTGAATCCAGCTAACTTTACTTGTGCACATGCATGCAGGCACGCACTCACGCACTCACACGTGCACAGGTACCAGTTGAGCCGAAACAAAGCGACGGTGACGAATCTGCAGCATTCTAACCAATCGAGTGAATAGCTGGAAGAAAACAGTTCACAGGCCTCCAATCTATCTTGGTTCGTTGTGTTGAAGCCATTATCTCGAACGGTTTGACCGCATGCATGATGGATGACATACTTCAAAATATGATTCTCTACGGCTCACGTGAGACTCAGTCAGACTGAGTTTTCCGCATCTGCAGGAATGCCACCACCCTCACGGATCAAGACGCAGACGCAGCTAAGCAGTGGGTGTGTGGGTGTGTGGGGGGGGGGGGGGGGGAGTAGATCAGACACGCCACAAAGTGGTCCAAGATCGAAAAATCTCAATAAATTTGCATGTCTGATTGAGAAGTAGTGAAATACCTTGATGGATGAATCTGCAGATCCTGTAGCAGCCAATCGACCTGCATAGAAACAAATAGAGGCAGAGCATATCAGGGCACATTCTTGCATGCGGGGATGACAATACTGTCACAATAGCGATGGGTTGATACACTTGAAAGGCCTCAGGAGTTTCAGCAGCGGCTCCAGCGATCTCTACAGGGGGTTCCAGCATACTGTACAAGCAGAAATATTAGTCTGGAATTTAATTTCGTCTTTTTCGTCCAACGAGCTGTTGGACTAAAATAAATGCCGGACTAATATTGATTTTAGAATTGCGATCAACAGAACGAGCTGAACCGACATTTCACAAAGGCTTTTATTGTTTTCAAAAAAACGAGTGGATACGAAGGCAGTGAAGAACGTGGAAGAAAGAAAAAATGTGATATGGAAAAAAATGATGAACAAAAATTTGTACTTCGAACTAGTTTTCGCACAACACTCCTCAGGAAGCTACGTTGTACTAATGAAAAACAATCCAGAAAGATACTAATAAAGAGAAATGGAGTGAGAAGAAACAACACCTATGAAAATGATAATCCTAGCACTAAGGTAATAACAGGAAAAACTGCGAAAGCAATTAACGAACTTGTAAGGACTACTAGTATACTGTGACACAAGATATGACACCATGGCCAACCAGAGCCAAACCGACAGAACAAGCTGCCCCTAAAACAATTTCAAACGAATAATGCTGTCCTTCTGGACACACAGATCAGGCTTATGAATACGTTGACAAACAGCTTCTAACACACTCAACTGCAACTTATAACCATGACGAGCACGGCACAAAACAGAAAAAGAAGAA
>NC_088643.1:10766797-10789297 GCF_964019385.1 Sycon ciliatum | reverse complement strand
CTCACATCATACCAGGTGTAAAGAAACACAATAGAGTTGTTTCACATCAGTTTGTCATGTGACGAAATTTGTGTAGAAAGTGATCATGTCATGTGGACAGTGGAACCAACATGGCCGACGTCATGTGATAGATGTGAAGCCACTCTATACCACACCACACGGGACACAGAAATACCCAACACTGCTCAATAAACTACACAGAGCTATCTATATCTCAGTGCTGCTGCTATGGCACAGGATCACTGATCTTATGCCAAAGATACCGTTGCGGTTCGTAGTAGACAAAATCGTCGCGAACCAACACCTCACGCCGACCTACACCAAGCACACGTTCCACACTCAGGCTCCCATTCGCACCAACTCTCTTACCTTCACTGTCAAACTGCAGGTCCAGGCAGGCTTGCGTGATGGCCTGGCTCGGCTTCTCCTTCGGTGGACCGCCGAGCTCTGCACGGGAGCAACAGTTGAAGTGCCAAAGGGGCACAAACAAATCAAGAAGATCGAGTATTAGTAGGCAGCTAAGAACCTAGTCCTAAGTACAATACTGCCCAAAGAAATCCAACCTCATGAATAAAATAGCACCGGGCGCTACACAGCTCTAGCACTGCACACACTGGTCTGTGCACTCGAACACGGCGCTACTTTATTCATGAGGTTGGATTTCTCCGGCCAGCACTGTACAATGGACACTAGTGCCACACAGACTTTGCGTGCTACCACAGAAATACTACAGCGCTGGAAAGGAAAAAGGCAGCCTGGTGAATAAAATAGTGCTGGGCGGTATTGAGCAGCCCAAGCACTATGCACATGATTTGCTCCCGGCAGTGAATATCACTGGGCAATGCTGTAGTATGGTAAGACCATTGACTGCACTGCATAACACCAGCCTGCAGAATTCAGCAAAGATACCACTCCAGGCTGTCCAACCGTCCTGGTTTGGACCAAAACATTTGTATACATTTACATGGGAGACAATTGCCTTTGTATACATTCTATATAGGTGTCCTGCTTTGGAAAGGTGGCAAGGTTGGACAGTCTGCCACTCTGATAAGGCAATACAGTCAGGCCTCGCTTAAGGAACCGGATAATCGAACACACATAGTGTATGTGTGCATGGCATACTAGTATGCTCTAAATTGGTAACCAACGGTTTTCATCCAGATCGCGAGGGATCCAGATAAAAGAGGACCGGATAAGCAAGGTCTGAGTGTAATGCAAAGCTGTAATTTCTATAGAATGTGGATCATGCATGCGAACAGACCATGATGTAAGCGTGTATCTTCTATTCCCAGAGTAAACAGAGTCCTACAGTCCATTTCAAAACTATAGACGCGTACCTAGGCAAAAACCGTTGTGCCAGCATCTATACCACATAAAATCTGTGATCACTTTGTGCATCATTTTTTCCAAATTGGGCGTCTGTTATCCAATCGTTTAGAAACTATATGAGAGCAATTGTGGAGCGGACCTGAGCAATATTCCGAAAACTATTCTCAAAAAGTTCAAGCCAAATTTGAAATATTTCAAAAACACTGCGCGTCTATAGTTTTGAAATGGACTGTAGGGGAGAGAACTTAACTCCAAAAAGTGCGGCTGTCACACTTACTTTCATCGTCGGCTTCGAATCCCCGCTGAACGGCCGTGAACAGCCGCTGAGACGGCGCAATGCCTGGCAGCGCTCCACACGCTTGGAGCAATGTCGCAGCAACGCCTTCGTAACCATCATAGTGCAGTTGACTAAGCAAGAGAAGTCAGAGAGGTAAGAGAGAAGCAGGAGAGAAGTCAGAGAGATAAGAGAGAAGCAAGAGAGAAGTCAGAGAGAAAGAGAGAAGCAAGAGAGATAAGAACGAAGCAAGAGAGAAGTAAGAGAGATGAGAAAGAAGCAAGAGAGTGCAGTCTTCCTCTTATTCTTACGAGCTGACTCTTTACACTTACAGTTACGGGCCATAAAGTACTATTTCTGACGACCCTGCAATATCTTTTCCAGTAAAAATTTGACCTCAGACATACAGTACCTCAGCTACAAAGTACAGATTCCTACGGCCCTTGGAGGCACGTTATACTGAAGTTCCACGGTATGTATATGCAGGGGCGTGCTCGGCCCCCCAACTAGGGGGGTGCACGGGAGCCGAGGGGAGCCCCCCGGCAATTTTCTGCAATTTGCTTGCAACCTTTCTTGAATTTTAGAGCATATTTGCATACATTACAATTGCAATTACCCAGATTGAAAATTTTTGGGGGGTGCACGTGCCCCCCGTGCCCATCGCCGAGCACGCGCCTGATATGGCCGGCTCACATTCAGAAACTCGGTTGAAGCCTGTTTCAATGTTTGTCAGTGCGTGGCAGTTTAAAACTCAGCTGCACTCTTCTTTTGGACTATGCTTCTACTCTACTTGCTATGCATAAGATTAGGGAGTTCAGTCACGTGACAAATCAGCTGAAAACAGCCTTCACGCGGGTCACGTACATTAGCATGGTAGCTGTGGCACCATGGACTTCGCTGCAGTTTTTTTCGAATTGCTATGTCCTGCTTTCTTTTTCAAAGTTGAAAGTTGGTGCGTTTGATAGCTGAGGTCTTCCTGCTCGTTTTGGTGCCGCACTTGCTTGGGCAACTGTAGTTGGAGCTTTTTGTTGTGAGGAGTGTAGTTTTCAATTGGATTTTTCATCCGTTTGGAGGGAGTACACGGCCAGGAAACACCCACCATCGTGTTCAGCGACCTCGAATTATGTAGAGTAGTGCTTTCTTCTCGAGCTGGGGGATCGCTCTTCATCGCGCTTTCAAGACTTTCACCTCCTGGTCGCACAAAATGAATGAATTTCTGGATCCAATATGTTCAAGCGCTAGGAGTGTTTCAGATGATTTATTGGCCCTAGTGAAAGATTGCACCTGACGGAGACTTTCGCTATTGCGACAAAGTGAGCTATGATTTTGTATTCGACTCGTCACCTTGAAACCAGAAAGAAATTGCTATGGAGTGGTGCTCTGACATGGATCGCGTCAGTGATTGGATTGTACGCATATTTCACTATTGTACATTTTACATGTAAAATGTACATATACATGTACATGATTGATCAACTGTGTGACAGCCGCAGTAAAGTTGGGCATCTGAAGACCAAATTGCTGTATTTATTATTTGTACATGTATAATGCAACCATAGCCATCAGTGCTCACTTCAATTTCATAGTAATGGAACTCGTGTTCAATGGATTTAGCATTGTTGCTATGGTGGTTGCTACGGGCACCGCGCTCGTTCTTATTGGTCATCGCTTGCCGAAATATTATATTTTGGTCAACATTAGGACTAACCAACCTCTATTGCACCTATATAACACCTATATTGGACCTACAGGCCAGATTTCATAGCATTCTGACAATATTGTAATGTTGCTAAGCGTTTGCTAGGCTTTCCGGAAAACCCTGTTGGTGCCACAGCAGTATGGCATTCCGCATACATCATGATGAAGGTTGGCGTATGACTTTGACGCCTCATATCTCTGGTATCCTTCAAGATTTTTCATCCAAATTTTCTGTGCTATATCCTGTACTGTAGTTCTTCCCGAAAACAAACAGTTTTCTTGGTATACTACGAAAGAAAAAAACACGGTGATATCCCTAATAAGATTGTGTACATTCAGCTACATTGTGTGGAGTGGTACATTGTATGTCGTGCCCTGGCCTTTTTTCCGTCTTTATGATTGGATCACCGCTTCTTCACTGTCAGTTGTGCAAACCTGGTGAGAACATCCATGTGCATGTGATGCAGGCATGTCCTTTCACATAATACTGAGGCAGATTTGCCGCTAAAAAACAATACTCATTTAGACATTTACACTAGATTTGATTGATTGGTTTTTAACTTTTTATTCAAATAATTGAGACACTTGACTGACCTGCGCCCATATAAACGAAGTAAAATAGAATAATACAACAACAAGGACAACCTGAGCCGAAAAAGGCAAGGTGGCACCTGCTGGCTCAGGTCAGTCAAGTGTCTCAATTTGAGTCAAATCTACCCTGAAAGTACCCTACTGAGTTTTCTAAATAATTATGCTGGAAACATTTTTTTCTCCATACGTTGATACATTTTCGCTACTAATTACCTGATCATAAGGCGGTACAGGTGCTCTCTCTCAGCAATTCCACCCATCTCCAATGTAATCGCAGCCTACGCAGCTCTACAAACTATGTTCATTGAAAACGAAGGAAAACAACCTATAAGCAACGTCTTGTCATCAGTGGTCCGAAGTACCCAAACTCTAAAAAAAGGTTGTAGATCACGAAGCTCCCGAATGCCGAAGCTCGAAGAAGTGAATCATGAATGTTCGAAAATCCTGTGTACACGTGATGCCAAGATCAAGAGTCATGTTTATGCCAGGTATTTTACGACTCCCTGGTTTATTTATGCACTCTTGCAGACTCCTAGATCCTATAATATGTAGGCTACAGTGAGTTGTAAATACTCAGTAAATCAAGAGTACAGTCATGTACTCTTGATATAATCGATCTTGGTCTTGGTGATGCTTCCGTAGGACTGTTTGCAGGAACTCTGTGGAACGACGGACGTCGATACGACGACTACTGTAGATCGTCTTCAATACTTCATGTCTTGTATTGTGTAGAGACTGTAGAGTGGTGCATGTAAAATGTACATGTACAGTGCTGGCAACTGAAATCCGACCCCTTGCTGGCGCGGTGCCCCGGCAAGGGGGTCGGATTTCAGGTGCCAGCACTGTAGATCTACAGAGTACAGTACAGTCGACTATTGTAGTTACGAGCAGGGAGTAGTACAATACCGGTATTGTACTACTCCCTGGTTACGAGGCAGGAGTAGATCTACACCTACATGTACCTACGCCTACGGCCAAGTGTTTGACTGCGCAGCTGGGTCAACTGCACTCGCCCATCTTTCCGCAGGCTCAGGCTGCGACAGGAACTCTTCCGTTCGGTCATTTTCTCGGCAGTTTTTTATTGTTTAGTGTTTGTGACATCTCAGCTAGGCCTCAGCTGCTAGAAACCCGTGCAAGCAAGGGTGATGTCGTCTGTTTCGTCTCAGATGTGCCCAACTGGGCTGCGCGTGCTGCAGGACCCCGGCATTGGCCAGAATCCGGCGGCAGACAGCGAGAAATAGGCCAGTTCGCACCTTCTGAGTCTCGCGCCAGGCCGCACAGCCTGGCCACCTTACTTCAGCAGAATGATGCAGCCAGCGACCTCGTCATATTTTTCTTCTGCATTCAACCAACAGGTTGTAACCAACGGACTCCCTGGAATTGGCAGAGGCAGAGGGTACGCTTCCCCTGCAGAAAACACCAGCGTATTTTTTGCTGGCAGAGAGAAGAGAAAAGCCAAAGGTTCTCGTTCATCTTCACCGATGGAGAGTGGCAGTGCAGCTGCGGCCGTACTCTACGCCAGGTATCCCCAAATGAAAGACCTCGGGGTAGTAGAACGGACTGGTCCGCCCCACGAACCTCTGTTCACGGTCGTCGTGAGCGTAAAAGGACGGCAGTTCCGTGGCGTTGCTGCGTCGAAAAAAGCAGCCAAACACGAGGCATGTCGCGCTGCACTTCGGGAGCTTCACCCGGACGGCTATGGACAACCAGTAGAACCCAACAGCAACCACGCAATGGCCAACGGCGTCGGCCATTGTGTCGACTCTGAAGCTGCTGCTTCTTGTGTTGAAATTCTACCGTCGGAGAACGGACACGCGAACGGCACAATTCAGTGCAATGGAAACGGCGCGAGTGCGGACTTCGGTGCTAGTGCGGCGAGTACCGGCGCACTGTTACCGGGCGGACGTTGTCCGTTCGTTGGCTCCAAGTCGTGGAATCCTGCTCGACGGCTTCGGAGTCAGTTGTGCGACATGCGCTGCCCGGCTGAAGTGTCACAGAAGTTCCAGAAGAGCGCCTTGATGTTGTTGAATGAATTATTTGGCAGTGACGTGGAGTGGGGCGATTTTGAAACGTGCGGACCACCGAACAAGCGCACCTTTCGTATTATCCTGAAGGTGAAAGTGGGCGGTGGTGAGATTCGTGATTTCCCTGGTGAGTCGGGCAAGAAGCGAGAGGCGAAGCAGGTCGCGTCCTTTGCTGCTCTCAAGCAGCTGTCGATGGAGGGCGAAGAGGAGGACTTTGGCGAGAGTGAAGGCGAAGGTAGCTTCAACACGAACCTGTTGTTGGCAAGTGGTGGCAGTGCTGCTGCTGCCGCCGCAGGTACAGCTGCTGACGGTGTCGGCAAGCCTGAGAGGGACGACATTCTGTCTGGACGAGGTGTTGGTCGGCCTCGGCGAATGGCGCCACGCAAGGCTCGCAAGACACCCCTACAGCAGCTGAACGAGATGCTGCCCAACACGCCGTTCACGCTGATCGACGAAGTCGGCCCGGCGACGGGCCGCTTCACATTCGCCGTCACCGTACGCGGACAAACGTTCCACGGCACCGGCGTGTCGAAGAAGGAGGCGAGCCACCGCGCCGCCGCCCAGGTCCTGCAGAGCATCTACAGCATCAACTTTGACGACATGGAAGCCAGCAGCGAGCACAGCGGTGGCCGATTCGACGACCGCAGCGGGCAGGCGACGCCGGACATGCTGTCGGAAAGCGGCGCCGGTGCCGCCGACTTCGGAAGTGGGGGCGCGGCGGCAGGCGACCGAGCCGAGACGCCGTGCGACGAGCAAGCGCAGCTGGCGTCTGGCCTGTCGCAGCGGCCGTCCAAGCTGCACGCCGAGGTGGCGCGTCAAAGCCTGGGCAAGTACCACGAGCTGACCGCGCTCATACCGCTGACGGCGGTCGGACGCAATATCTTCGCCACCATCGTGATGCACAAGTACCCGCCGCAGCCAGCGCGAGCAACAAGTTGCCAGTCTAGTAATGGTGCTTGTGCCGGCATGGCTGGCATCAAGGAGGAGGAGAATGACGTTACGTGCAGCAACAAAGACGACGAGGAGGATGACCCCTTGCCTGGTGGATTCGAAGTCGTGGCTATCGGCACGGGCACCAAGGTTATCGACGGCAATTGCCTGAGTACGGAGGGCAATCGCGTTCATGATTGTCACGGCGAGGTCGTAGCTCGACGCGCGTTTGTGCGCTATCTGTACCGTCAGCTGGAGCTGTGCGTTGAGTCTCTGGACACCAGCGCTGCCGCAGCTGCTTCGAGCAACAACTCCATATTCGAGTATGTGGGCAGCAGCCGCGGCTTCGCATTGAGGGACGGGATTGACTTCTACATGTATGTCAGCTCGTCACCCTGCGGGGATGGCCGTGTGTTTGTCGCAGCGGACAACTGCACAACGCGTAAACAGGACAACCACCCGCGCCGCATATCCCGTGGACTGTTGCGGTACAAGGTGGAGATCGGCGAGGGTACGTTGCCAAGCGGCGACGATCACATTCAGACGCTGGACGGCATTCTTGGTGGCGAGCGGCTGCGGACCATGTCGTGCTCTGACAAAATGCTGTGCTGGAATGTGCTGGGCCTGCAGGGAACCCTGCTGACTCACTTCATCGATCCTGTGTACGTGAAGGCCATCGTCGTCGGCAACCTCTACTCGCACGAGCACATGAAGCGCGCGCTGACCAGCCGCAGTGTCGGCGCGGAGCTGTGCGGCCCCTATGCTGAGAGCTTGCAGAACCCGCCCGAGCTGACGCACCTGCCGATTCAGGCGATTGTCGAACGCCGCGATACCGCCCGTGCCGCAATTCACAGCTTTGACTGGACCAGCGGAGATGCAACCCTGGAGATTCTGCAAGGCTCATCCGGCCTTCAAGTCGCAGAGTCTGCGGCCCGCATCTGCAAGCGCTCCTTCTTTGAGCGTTTCACTGCACTGCGTGAGCGCCTAGCAAGCATTGGCCTCACTAACTTAGATGTCCTAAATATCAAACTGTGCGACACCTACCGTGGGGTCAAGTCCCAGGCTATAGCGCACCGCCAAGCGAAGAAGGCGCTCATGTCCCATCTGGAGAAGTCGAACGGCTTTTGGATGAAGAAACCAGTGGAGGTTAGCGACTTCTACCTGTGAGAGACTCGGTGTGATGTGCGTGCGTGTGTTTCTGTATGTGTGTGCGTGCGCGCGCGTGTGTGTGTGTGCATGTAACTATCTGTTCGTTTGTATGTTTGTACGGTCACTACGGCAGTTTTGTGTTGGCGAAGCAATGCTTCCATGCTAGATGCCAGCCAGTCCGTTTTTGTTATTGTCAGTGTGTCTTGTGTTGTTTAAGCTGATGTGTTTGTTGCTACTGCTGCTGCTGCTGGTGATGGTGCTGCAGCTGGTGCTCTTGTTGTTTCGCTTCGCTACTTCGGCTGGATGTTGGCTGTGCGTGTATGTTGGTCCAGTCCAGTCGAGTGTGTCGTTGTATAATTCTACTACTGTTGAAATAGTATCGCCAGGGCTGTGTCCCACTCCCATACGGCTTGTGTGTGTGCTCCCCTCCTTGTACCCCCCCCCCCCCCCCGGCAAGATCCTTCTTATTTCCGAATCTCACTGCCCAAGGGTTGCTACTTTATAAGCTGAAACCGAAGAAGCATTTCTCATCCAAGCATAAACAGTCCCAAGAACTATTCTTATGATACCAAGCGAACCAACTGAATCCGTATCTCTGTCTTATTCCAGCACCAGTTCCTACCGGCAGGACCCGTGGTCCTGCCGGTAGGACGGCATGCGACCGCAAACCACTCTGATCACAATGGCAGAGTTCTTTGCCCGAATTAAATTTTTCACTCATTCTCGTGACGGTGTGTTTCTTCATTTTTTTCTCTCATTTTATTCGTGTTTCCCCTCTATCTATTCCAGAGAAGTATTATCATGTTGATAACCCACAACAAAAAAGTTGCAGTTGTGTTACGCCCTTTTCTTCTCACCTTAAAAGTTTCCACGAACAGTCGGCTTTCTGCCCCCTGCGTCTCTGCCACAGTTGCAACTTTCTTGTTTGTCGAAAGTGGTTTACTCGGCTTTTCCTTGACTCTTTATTCGGTTTGTATGTTTTGATCATTCTGCCAGTTTTGAGCTTTTCAGAGTGTTTGAATGTTTCGGCCCTTGGTTTGTTTCATCGCCAAATCTTTATTATTCAGTGTGTGTTTCTTGTGTTGATTGCGATGTTCCGTCCGCTGTGTCACTATCTCTATAATCTTTCTATTCTGATGCTGCGTTGGTCAGTCAGTGTCTTTGATTGATAAGAAGAGAGTGATTTCCTCGTGAACAGATGAGAAATGGTGTCGTTCCGACTTGACCTGGCCTACAGTACAGTCACTACATGTATTGTTACGATGTGTGCGGCCTGACTCGTATACACTTGTATCATCATCAGCTGTGTGTGTGTGTGTGTGTGTGTGTGTGTGTGTGTGTGTGTGTGTGTGTGTGTGTGTGTGCGCGTGTGCAATGAGCGTGCAATGAGCACAACTAGAGATGTGCTTGTGCAGGTTCTAGTAGAGCATCGGGAGGCATACCGTTGTCGCGTTCACGTTCATTTCTCGGAGAGTGCGAGCGGTTTCTAATGCGTTGTGCACACACGGCAGTGTGTGGTGCGTGCGTTGTGTGTGTGTGTCACTGTGTGTGTGTGCGCGCGCGCGCGTGTGCGTGTGTGTGTGTGCTAGGCCTGCATGCCCGGGCATGTTTTAAATTGCACAGCCTCGTTGCAACGCTTGACAGGCCGTCGGTGTACAAGGTCACCTTGCCCCTTCAGAGCTGGGTACAGGATGAGGGCCAGTGCATTCAAGGCGGAGTGGTGAAGAGTGATTTCATTATTGATAGACAATTTTAACTTCGACATTTCCTCGAAATCTGTACCATGGCATGCGCTACATCTACTGAGCTCATGCGAGTCATGGAGTCGTCTCCTGATTCCTAAAAAACCCCTGCTCGGCACCATTAATAATAATTATTATTATCATCATGGCCAGGGTCGTATTTAGGCCTAGTGTGTATTATGCAGGCTAGCCATGCATTCGGATTCCCATCGTCAACAGTTACAGTTACTGTTGGCATTTGCATTGGCCACTTGACTCGATCGACGAGGTAGATATCACAATCATGCACATGTGGGAAGTAAAAATAAACATCCAAGACTGGCAACGGATCATGTACAAGTCTCTACCACGCAATCGGCACGCATCAGCTGCTGCCGCACCTCCGCTCCGCATCAGTGGCATCATGTCACACGTCACTCAAGTCACTGTCATACATGCCGTACATAGTCCAATACATGAGTCATGACATGAGCATAGCGAGCGAGTGCGGGCGTTTCAGATTATTGATTGTTGTAGCAAGATACGAAAATTTGCAATACGTGAGATCAACAGGGCATTGATGCATCGCATGCGGCTCTCTTGTTGCTAGAGAAGACGAGAATAGAAGTTGAAATTACCTGGGTGGAGCATTGTAAAAATACGGCGGAAGGCTTCGCGTCGTGCACTTTCGAAGATGTTTCGGCGAAGAGGTTAGTATGTCAAAAATAATTGGTAGATTTTGAAATTTCTAATCTAAACAATATCTTCATTTTTCTGGGTGCGTGTTCAAGAAACTGTGTCGTATATAGTGCAGTTGATAGGGTTATTGCGCGTCTGGTGTATGGATTTGTCTAGAACGGGCGAACAGCTTGGCATTTTTACTTTTCTGTTCTCAGCGAATTATTGTACTCAGTCTCAACGAACAAACAATACAATTTGCTGCGAAATATATTACTCCTTCAATTCGAGAAGTGTTTATATTTTGTAGAAAAGAGACCAATAATTATGAGTGTTGGCACTGGATAATGTGTGAATATAAATACTGGTAGTTGCGTTGGAGTGTGTCAAATTTTGAAAAATTCTCAGGAAATGTGAAATAATTATTATTTTTAGAAAGGAAAAGGACATATGGAAACGAGTTAAGAGTAACTCTCCACCACTGTAACTAGATACTATATACAGTCAGAAAGTGCAACAACTAGGCACAAAACTGACAGAGTACTGAGACATTCATGTCCTTTTCCTTTCTACTTTTATTTTTGGCTCAATACCCGAGTTTGAAATTATTATTTAGTATTCATTATGGCAATCAAGAGTACTAACTGTGCGGTGACCATGCTTTATTACAATAGTAGCTTGTTTACATATTTTAGTATTCACTAGTTAAGGGAATGGAAAAGGGAAAAGTGCCGCATTTAGCCGGGCGGTTTGGGACCGGGCACTACCCGTAACTTTGAGTTTGAAATGCCCGTGACTCTGAATCACATACATTTTGATGGGGAAAGGCCAGCGATCTGGCATGTGGTGTCACTATTTCCACCAAAAACCAACAAATGAGTAGTAATATTTCCACTAAAACTCGCCTGAAGGGCGCCCGGTAGACGATAGTAGATATCCTTAGCTAAAAAAAACGCTAACGTAAACGCAAAACTTTCCGTACTTCGGATCGTTCAAGCTGACTTTTCCCTTAGCACAAAGTACGTTATAGTTGAGACGAAGTAGTCGTGACAACCATGGCGATATGAATTTTCGTGGAAACAGATGCGGGAAATTCAAAATTTTGAACCAGGGATTAGTTTGCTGTCGTTCTGAAAGAATACCTTGGCGAGGTCTTTTACTCTGGAATAGCAAAAGCACGGCGAAAATGAGTTTTCGCTGTTCCCAGGTCCTTGGAAACCCTTTCCTAAACGCAGCACCGAAGACTGTAAGGGTTCTCCAGCTCCAGCACGTCTGGGAGAGGCCGATGAATTTCTTCCTCAGGAGTGCCGTGGAACTGGTCCTTTGTTTCCCAGGTGGGATAGAGGGGAAAGGCACGAAGCAGAGGACGCAGAAATTGTCAACTGAAAGGCAAAACTCCCCAAAAAAGCTAAATGTCACAAGAGGAAGCAATCTCGACTCTCGATCTCATCTCGATCTGCACGACTTGCTTTTCATCTCCCGCCAGTTACAAAACAATGCGAGTTTTTGCATTTTTTTGCAGAATTTCCATAACGAACGTCGGCCCGTTATTTTGAGCTCTGTAACGTTTTTCCGTTATCCGATAACGTCTTTTGTCACGGCTGGGAGTGAGTACCGTAAAGGTTAGCGCTATCGTACTTTTGCTAAGGATGTCTAGTGCATGTAAGATCGGTGCCAGGATAACTGAGGCATGAGTGTAGTGTGGAGCCCGGCGGAGTGTTGCCAGCGCACTTTCCGGTCCTTTGCGTGCCGATCAGTGATCAATGCCTTTTCGCGGAATCGTTCCTCGATTTGCTTATTCGATTAGGTGGTCCAGCAATACAGGCGCACAGCTGCTGCTCAAACGTAGCGTTAGGCACCGTACTCATGTACTCGACATCCACGATTTCTCTTTACCAGCACACCTGTTCTTGCGATCCCTGCATCTGTGATGTGCATGCACTTCAGCTCCGTCCGAAAGTCACAGTAACAAATGTCGGGGTAAGATACTTGATTTGGACCCTTTTTGAGGTGTGGATTTCCCTGCATAAGCGTACGAAAAATAGTTTTCACACACATCCCCCCCCCCCCCCCCACACACACACATGCCGTTGGCTAAAAATGGGTACACGTACATGTACACCAGACAGTGTACTGGTGCAGCAGGTACATCGTACAGAGGCATCCGGGCAAAAAATCTAAAATTTATAATTTTTCATCCTTCTGTGAGAACCAGCCCTTGCCAGGGCCTTGGCTGGTTAGAAGGCATCATAGCTTGTTTGCTTGATGAAGCCAAATAAAGAATATACAGTAAAACCTGTAACTAACGACCACCCCTTGGGGCCAGAGAAAGCGGTCTTTAGCGGCAGGTGGTCCTTAGCTACAGTCCATTCACAAAAAGATGGGCCCTGGCTCTGCCGAGCTCCCGTATTAGGCGATTTTTCAAGATTTTATCGTACACAGTGCAGTGCTGTGAAATTTGAAATTTGAAAAGGGTCCGAAAAGGGTACCTGTACTGGGGTTCGAACCGTACAATGCACTGTTGCAGGCAGGGTCAAACGGCCTGGATTTTGATGGGTTTTCCCAATTCAGTGCTCTTGGGGCAAAGCCTGGCCGAAATCCTATTCTTGCTATGGCTTGCTTTTTGGAGAAATAGACTTCAGAAACATAATTGGAAGAGGATTCCATAGGGGATTGCAGAAAAAAATTCTAAAAAAACTCAACATTTGACCCATTTATGGCCAAAAGCTAGAAGTCCATCTTTTTCTGAATGGACTGTAGAGGTGTGCACCGCACAACCATAATGAATGTGAGACTGTCGGTTATGTGATGTTATGTTACCTTTATTTTACTTCACCATAGGTACAGGCAGCCTTCTTGCTGTGGATCATAAATGATGCCACAGCCCCTAGGCTATGATGAAGTGTCTGGCAAAGTGGCCTGTAGTACCAGGCTGGTCGCTAGTCACGGCGGTCTTTACTTACAGGTTTTACTGTAGTACCAGGCTGGTCGCTAGTCACGGCGGTCTTTACTTACAGGTTTTACTGTAGTACCAGGCTGGTCGCTAGTCACGGCGGTCTTTACTTACAGGTTTTACTGTAGTACCAGGCTGGTTGCTAGTCACGGCGGTCTTTACTTACAGGTTTTACTGTAGTACCAGGCTGGTCGCTAGTCACGGCGGTCTTTACTTACAGGTTTTACTGTAGTACCAGGCTGGCCGCTAGTCACGGCGGTCTTTACTTACAGGTTTTACTGTAGTGCCAGGCTGGTTGCTAGTCACGGCGGTCTTTACTTACAGGTTTTACTGTAGTACCAGGCTGGCCGCTAGTCACGGCGGTCTTTACTTACAGGTTTTACTGTAGTACCAGGCTGGCCGCTAGTCACGGCGGTCTTTACTTACAGGTTTTACTGTAGTACCAGGCTGGTTGCTAGTCACGGCGGTCTTTACTTACAGGTTTTACTGTAGTACCAGGCTGGCCGCTAGTCACGGCGGTCTTTACTTACAGGTTTTACTGTAGTACCAGGCTGGCCGCTAGTCACGGCGGTCTTTACTTACAGGTTTTACTGTATACCATACCACACTCAGGTCTAGGACTACACATTGCACCTCACTACACTGCGTTTCAAAGATATAGACGAGTGATTTCAAAAAACCGTTAGGCCAGCATCTATACCGCATAACATCTGTGATCCCTTTGTGCAGAAAATTTCGAAATTGGGCGTTTGCTATCCGATCCCTTAAAAATCCATACGAGAGTAATTGAGGGAAGGACCTGATCAGTATTCCGAAAAAAATTCTCAAGAAGCTCCAGCCAAATTTGAAATTATGTCAAAAAATACTGTGCGTCTATATTTTTTGAAATGGACTGTAGCTGATGCAGAGCACAGATCTTGCTGGGCGGCACTGCGCATGACTGTATCGGGTCACCGGTGTACTGGTTTGGATATTTCATAACACCCATGGCCAGCCGTCGCCCCCTGATCCAACTCCGCTCGGCAAAGAATGGCATGCATTTCGTGTGTGTTCACAAACCCATGACGATCCTTGTGCACGTGTGTGTGTGTGTGTGTACGTGTGTGTGTGGGTGTGCGTGCGTGTGTGGGTGTACGTGCGTGTGTGGGCGTACGTGTGTGGGCGTGCGTGTATGTGTGTGTACGTATGTGTGTGTGTGTGCGTGCGTGTGTTTGCATGTACGTGTGTATGCATGTGTTTGTATGCACTTGTGCTGCTGCTGCTGTTATTTGTTTGTGTTGTTGGTGCAGCTGAGGATAGTGCCGTAACACTGGCACAATCAGCAATGTGCTGTGCTCGGGTGAAGGACCTACTGGAACGATCCGTTCGTGACGTACGTACTGCGCAGTGAAGCATTTACACACACACGCAAATACACACATGTACGCTCACACATGCACACGCACATACACGCACACGCCTTGCTTTGCATACAGCTGCCAGTACCTGCCCCCACCCAAGGGGAAGAGCACACGCACGCACACACTTGTCGAGTCTGAAGCTACGTGCACGAAGCCTGTCAGTGTACCTAGGCTACACCAGCTCTGCTGTCGAGTGCAGTGTCTATCCGGACAGCACATCCATTTTTGCTGCTCCGTGACTTGCGCCAGCTATCCTCAACCGTACTACAATCATAGTGGCGGCAACTGTACAGTGCTGCGCAATGAAATCCAATCGAGCGAGTCAATAGTCTCAATACCAAGCCGGGCGCCGTGCAGCACTTGCCCTGTGGCCACTGGGATGTGGACTGGTGCAGGGCGCAGACTTGAGTGACTCGAGCGGATTTCATTGAGCAGCACTGTCCGTGCACAATTTGTGTAGACATGTTGTAGCGTTCGCACCTTGGAGTGCTCACAGAAGGTTCTGGCTGGGCGTTGTGTTTAGAGCTTGGCTGGTAGTTTTCGTATACTAGTAGATTATGCTTGGAAGCGCCCCTATCTGCAAGGAGTTGTATGTTTATAGGCTGGCGTGTTTGTGTGCACATAGCTCGAGTGAGTTTGCCTGATGGCCAGGTTGAGTTGCTCTCGCCGAGGTGCAAGTTGTATCGGTTCACTATCAGACATTGGCAAGAAGTATGTGTGCATGTAGTTCATGGTACACTATTCGGTGTGTTATCTAATTTTTTTATTGTTACTTTGCGTGTTGTGTGTGTGTGTGTGTGTGTGTGTGTGTGTGTGTGTGTATGTGTGTGTTTGTGTGCGTGTGTGTGTGCATGTGTGTGCGTGTTTTTTTGCCAACAGCTCCAGCAGTACCAAGCCAGTCATGACTTCCCCGAGATCAGCAGGTTAGGCACGTCTGTTGTACGCTATAGCATCACTTCTGCACCCAGGCTTGCTGTAGGCTAGCTGTTGCTGACGGGTGTCAAGAGACCGTGTGTGCGTGCGTGTGTGTGTACATGTGCGTACGTGTGTGTGCGTACGTGTGTTTGTGCACGTGTGTACGTGTGTGTTTACGTTCCTGTTAGGGCTAATAGTAGTCCAGGTTGAGTTCAGGTACTACTTTGAAGTAGTATTTGTACCGTGTGACGACAATGCTATTACATGTATTATACAAGTATGAACATAGTCTTGTACGAAAAGTTGCAGCTACCCCAGCCCCTGTGGAGACATACTAGTGTGCAACCAGTGGTGACTTTTGTTAGTTTCTGGTCCATTGTGAACAGCTCTCTTTCGCATGCAAGTGATGTGTGCGTCGCGCTGGAGGGCGTTTTCCTGCACAACTTCCGCGCGCCGTTCACGGCCAAGGTGAGTTCACACGCACACACACAGACATGCATATCAGTACCTATGCGACGTATATGTATACTCGCACAATTGCGTGCCTGGGTTTGGGTGGGGAGAGATCTCGTACAATATGCTTGCTTCCGCTCATACATGTATTAAATGGGCATCGAGTCGTTATTGTGTGTCATTAGACACCCTTAGCAAACAACGATAACGCTATTTTTTACGGTACTCGTACCTTGATCACCCATATAGCGTTGAAGCTGCAGCGTATAAACGTTATGGGGGCTGATTTATCGTTGTGACCAACGGTACGTTTTTTGGCCAAATATTGCATAGTCCGTACGCATTTCACCTTGTATCGCGTATATGGTGACAAAAATGGTTGTACCGCGCGAAATCAAAGCTACTCTCGTGGCAACAGCGTACTAAAAATAGCGTGCATCTTGCTAAAGGTCGAACCCAAATCACGGTATTTTCCCCCATACGATAATACCGTTACAACATAACGTTTTTTGCTAAGGGTGTCTAATGTGTTTGAATGTACTGTAAAAAGCAGAAATTTTTAGTGGTATTATATTTTCGGTAACTTTGGTGCAGAAATTTTTACCGAAAATAAAACGTACCCAAAATTTCGGTACTGGTACACTTACGTGGAAAACGGTTTACTGATAATTTCCCTCCACCGGACTGCCCATTTTGGAGAATACAGAAAATATTACACCACAGAAAATTTCTGCTTTACAGTGCATGTCATGTACTAATTATCTTCTGTGCCCTAGTGCATTTCCCTGGTGCATTTCCCTAGTGCATTTTGTCAGTATACAGGAGGAGGGTTGTGATGGTTGTACTGCAACTAGTGACTCCTACTGCTTACTGGACTAGCTTGTGACTGCACGGGATGTTTGTTTTTTGTTCACAGATGTCGTCGTCTCTCGCAAGACTTGGTCGGCGGCAGAGTCAAGATCACTTGCCGGAAATTGTAAGTGCTGTACGTGTATTTCGGCACCTTTGTTTCGTTTCCAGAAACTGGCCTCGCACCTCTACAGCGCGGTGGCTTGATTGCTTGAACTTGCAGCTGTGTATTATTATCGACATGTTCGCGGTGAATCGCTTATGTACAATAGAGTTGGGTGTAAGGATAAACCTCAAGGTGAGGAGAATTACGCTATGGAAGTATACACTTCCGGCATTATATCCGGTGTGCAAGCAAAATAAAATATCAGTGATTGGGAATGTGTCTGAGGATACATTTGGTAGGTTGCGCCTACTCCTTCCGATTGCTAAGCCTCCTTAGCCTCTCCAGGTCCCAGAGTTCCCCAATATCCACTGCACCGTCTTATCGAGGTCCCTGTTCAGGGCCACGTGCAGAGTCCAAATAATAGTAATTGTGTTCTGGAAATGAAAATTTCCTGTATGACTGACATCAATATGATGTAATGTGATGTCATGCGTGTGTGTGTGTGGGTGTGCGTGTGTGCGCGCGTGGGTGCCCGCGAGTGTGTGTGCATGTGTGTGTGTGTGTGTGTGTGTGTGTGTGTGTGTGTGTGTGTGTGTATGTGTGTGTGTGTACTTGTGTGTGTCTGTGCCTGTGTGTATTTTGGTGCATGTCCGTGCGCACCTGTACATATGTGTGATATGCTGACTGTGCAGTCCTTCTGGCCGTTCGTGGCACTGTACACGCCGCGCGATTTCGTTGAGCAGATCTTCTGCCTACAGCAGATTAGCACTGAGGTTGGCCAATGTCGGGTAAGCAAAGCTATTGTACTCATAAAATAAAATTCATTCATTCATTTAGACTTTAGTTGAAGGATTCTCCAAAAGTAAATGGATACCCGGTACTTATCGGGGGAGTTTCCTGGAAGGGTGGATGAGACGAAAGAGAAGTGAAAAGGGGCTAGGGAAATACTTAGCAGAAACACTGCTCAAGGAAAACTACAGATAAAACACACCGGGGAGAAACAGAATACATGACAAGCACTAGAAATGAATTCACGGTTCGCGTGAGACTCGGCTGGAGGCCCAGTTTTCTGCATCCGTAGGAACACCACCACCCTCTGTGGATCATACACTCACAAACTCATAGTATAATGTCAATTACAGTATGATGTCAATTTTACAGGCGTTATAGTGGACATGTGCACGGATACTGTAGCATAGGAACTCCATTGTGGCCTTTGTCATGGCAAATTACAGCACACACACCACACACACGCGTGCACACACACACACATGCACACACACACACACACACACACACACACACACACACACACACACACACACACACACCATGTACCACACACACACACACAAGTTAAATTTACACTTTACAGCAGTGACCTGTGAGAAACCCAAATTGTTTTGGGGAAACAGCCACTACTCATTTTCGCACTGCTTTTTACTCGACCTGTGAAACTTCAGTAAAAAGTGCCCGGCTGCATAGCAGCTGAAACTCGGAGTAGAGGCATACTGATTTTCTTCCACTGGGCCTTGTGTGTGGACCCTGCATTATAATACTCCAATCATTTGAGATTGGATATGTTGGACTCAGTAGGCAGTTCAGCCCCTGTATGATGTTCACCCCCTATATAGAGTTCATTGGTCCAAAAAATCCCCTATTCGCAGTTCAAACTTGGAATCAACTGTAAAGACTTCAAATTCAAAGTTTAGATCGACATCACTCCCTGTATAGAAAGTCCGAAGTCGGTGCCGGCATTTTTACCGAAAATAAAATGCACCGAAAATTTCGGTACAGTGCTAGCACACTTGCCTGGAAAACGGGTTTACCGAAAATTTCCCTCCACCGAACCGCCGGTTTTGGAGAATACCGAAAATATTACACCACCGAAAATTTCTGCTTTTACAGTAATCCTGCGTGTGAAGTACAGATTCGTATGTCCCTTGGAGGTGTATGTATGTTATACTGAAATTTCACCGTACATGTACTTTGTTTTCCTGCTGCGCTGAGATGCCAGCAAGCCTTGTTGTTGTCTGTGCATGTTGCCCCTCTAGGCCTGGATTCGCTTAGCTCTCAATCACAGCCTCATTCTGAGCTACGTTGAAGCGATGCTGGCCGACAAAACTGTACTAACGTAAGTATGTGAGCAGTATAACCTGTGTCTGTGTGTGGTGTTGACTGCGTGTTGGTGTGATGACTAGACGAACAATAGCAACATCTACCCAAGAACGAATTCCCTCGCTACGAAATATGGTGTTGTGAATGTGGGCCAAAAGCGCATTGTTGAGTGGTGGAGTGTTTCAAAATTTTCAAATGGCCGAGTTCATCGCAGCTTCTGCGAGAACCCGAAGAAACTAAAGCATGCAACTGCAGACTCAAGGAGTCCTGTCCACTACGAGGAGAGTGCCAAGCAAATTCTACATCCTGATGGCACCGGAGAAGCTCGTGCTTAACAAGCGATCTGGGATGATCTCGAAATGCAGGTATGAGAACAAGTTCTGCCTCGCGAATTTCACACCTATTAAACTGTAATGGCCTTTTTCTCTCTCTCTCTCTCTCTCTCTCTCTCTCTCTCTCTCTCTCTCTCTCTCTCTCTCTCTCTCTCTCTCTCTCTCTCTCTCTCTCTCTCTCTCTCTCTCTCTCTCTCTCTCTCTCTCTCTCTCTCTCTCTCCTGCTCTCTTGCTCTTTCTCTTTCTGTTACAAAGGTCTTGGTATTCTGAAGGTGCATTCTTGCTGGACGAGTCATGTGCTACTTTGCTGTGTTCTCTTGTGAGAGGTGAGTACCGTAGTGTACACATCAACGCATGTATGCTACTGATCCATGCTATCTGGCTGTAGTGAAATGTTTTTATACTGTTGATATTCTATGCCATACGCAAATGGAGCTGTTATGTGAAAAGCTGGTAGGTCCAACCATAGCCTCACACAGGAGAGGACTACTACTTATGGTTGACCAGTGGCCTTGGTGGTACGCCCATTGAACACTGCGTGTAGTCTGAATGTCTTCCAAGTTCCGGCCATTCATAAGTTCCGGTTTCATGTCGTTATGTTGCTGCTGCTGCTGCTGCTACTGCTGTTATTGTTGTTGTTGGTGGTGGGTGGTGCTGCTGCTGCTACTGCTGTTGTTGTTGTTGTTGGTGGTGGTGGGTGGTGCTGCTGCTGCTACTGCTGCTGTTGTTGTTGTTGGCGGTGGGTGGTGGTGGTGCTGCTACTGCTGTTGATCCTGATGCTCTTGTTGATGCGGCTATTGATGCTACTGTTGATGCTACTGCTGGTGTTGCTGCTGTTGCTCTTGCTGCTGCTGCTACTTTCAGGCCTAAGTATCTGTGATTTCAAGCTGATGTACGATTGCTCGACGCTGAACACGTGGACGCGACAAGTGCTGCAGATGGTCGGCATCTACCAGTCCTACTCCGGTGGCAGTGCAACCAGTTCAAGCGGTGCGGCGTCGGCAATGACAGAAACAGGCAACGGTGAGAGGGGCACAGGTGCGGGTGTGTTTGTATCTCTGGCGAGATGTTCTGCGCTGAATGTCTTCTGAGATGGAGGCAGGGAGTGGGGAAGGGGGGGGGGGGGGGGGGAGGTACGGTGAGAAGGAGACATGGGTATTGTGAGGGAGAGGCATGGTGCTGAAAGCTGAAATGGCTTAGTTGAAATCAGTCCAGGATGCTACTGTCTGGATTTCTGCAGAACACCCTACTGTCCCTAGGCGTGTATCATCTGAGTTTGCGGTTAGCAGCCGGCAAAGAGTCCAGATAAAGGTTGGGTGTGGAGAAGTTGATGGTGCTGTATATGTTGCGGAACCTTCCCTGAGAGAGGTGGGGAAATGAAAGTGCTCAATTTCGATCGATTGTGACATTGGTTTTGTTTGTTGTTTGTATTCTTTATTTCGAGTGGGAAGTCCAAAACAGGTCCTAGCCTAATAACAATGGTCCCACTAGTGAGGGAATGCTGTCTATCTGTGCATAAGGATCAGTGAGTGTAACAGCAACTATTTTAGGGAAAGAAAAAGAGAGAAGAAAAACAACTCAAAACAGAAGTTGCGACTTGCATAGAAAGAAAATAACGGAAAGAGCAGTGCATATAGCACACCATACGTGTGCTGAAAGTAGGTTGGCTTCTGACAGCAGCCGGAAAGTAGTTTGCACCCGCTCGGAGACACAACACACAGGCTTATCCTTGTTTTGTCTGTCCGTAATGTACATGTACCTGTGTACTATGGTTCCATTGAACTACTTGAAGTACTGTATTTTCCGTGGGTATAAGCCGCACTTTGAACGCTCAAAATTCACCCCCAAATAAGGGGGTGCTGCTTATGCTCCGATGATCAAATTAACGGTGATAAATAGGATAGAGATCTGTATTTCGCGGCAAAAAATGGGGGGGGGGGGGGGTGCGGCTTATACTCCGGAAAATATGGTAACTCCATGCATCCAGTAGTCCGATGTCTTCTCACTCTCACCCACTGTATGTGTTCATCTATGTGTCTGTGTAGATGATGGCCCCGCCGTGATCAGGCGATCGAAAAGCGAGTCGGCTAAGCGGCACAAGTCGCGGCACATCAGCGCCGACAACACTGTCATACGCGAGCTACACAGCACGCCCGTAATGGAGGTCGCCGACTCGCCTGGCTCTGGTAGTGGTGCTGGTGATGTGGGCGCCGTGGCTGCTGCAGTCGGTACTTCACCGCGTGGCGATGTGGAGCGCAGGGCATCACTGCCGTCCAGTTTTGCTGGTAAGGGATTGCTTGTTTCACCCTGTGTCCGTGTAAGGGCTGATTTATACTTCATCTCATGTACAGGACACACGTTTCAATGCCAGTTGCGGTGAAACAGTTGACTTGGGTTCAACTTATCGCCCATTGCGCAACTGGGAAGTGTTTCCCTTGCCTGACATGCGGCGCCGAGTATAAATCGGGCTTTAGAGCATAGATCTTATGGCGCAATGCTCGAGGACTGTTGGGGTAACTCTATAATAGTGTTCCATGTACCAGAGTGTGCTATTTGTCCATGACATGCATGTCAATGGGACAAAGGGAAGAACAACCAATACGGAAGAAGCATGCTCGAAGCATGCTCGATTATGTTATCATGTGTACGTCCATAAAATCATGCATGACATTAGCAGCGTGCACATAAACCTAGTGCACGCGGGTGAATGCGTATATGGTATGAGCATACTGCAATGCATACAGTCAACTTCGCTTATAACGACACTCGGCGAGGCATAAGAAAAGTGTCGTTATTCACAAAGTGTCGTTATACCCGAAGTCTCATTATATGTATTACAGTTGGATGGGACTTCGCTCTGGGCATGGAAATTCTGTCGTTATTCACGAATTGTCGTTATATCCGCAGTCGTTATTAGCGAAGTTGACTGTAGTATAGCAACCTTCGTGTAAGCAGGATTGACTCGTTTCTTTGCTTGTTG
>NC_088643.1:10751797-10761797 GCF_964019385.1 Sycon ciliatum | reverse complement strand
AACGCCGAAATTAAAACGCCGATGAAATCTTCACATCGCCTTTCGTGATGTACTAGTAGGTCGTTAATCCCGTGCTGAATATAAATCGCTGCCGAAATGTCCATAATCGTGAAATGGCAAAAAATTTCCAGCGCCAACTTTTTTGATTTTTGTATATTGTTTGTGTTGTATAAGGGCTTGTTGTTGAGTCCTTGTTCATTCTTCTTCCATTGTGTGTCGGATGGTGGTGCTGCTGCAGGATTTGATTCAGGTCCAGTCCGGAGTTCTGGTACCCAGCTTGAAGAAGCTGCTCGCGTTTGCGTCGAAACACATTCATGAATGTGAAGTAAGTTTCGGCTTCTAGTATTGTTGTCTGTGACGACTCAGTGCCGTTTCCTTTCAGTGGCTTGAATATTTAATGAAGTTTTTTTCAGAGTACAGGTCGTCCCTCGTTAATACATAATAATGGGGTTTATGTACTAAACGAAAGTGTACATAACTTGCTTGTGTACCAGAATTTTTCACTTTTTTCAACTTTTCTGTGTGTTTCTTGCTACCATGACTAGTGACCTAGATATTCTTGATTCCCTCGATATAACATAAAAATTATGTTATAGCGGTCACAAGTCAGGGAAGATTCCACAGTTTACATGATACATGCCCAGCCGCGCCTGTACAGTCACTCGGGAAAAAACAGAGCTTTGTCGGTTTGTGATGTACGCTCTGATTTCTGAGCTAATTGCGTCCACAAGTAGAAACTAGAACACGATGTGCCTCCACTGGAAGGCCAAAAGACCAACAAATTATGTACTACCGTAAAAGTCCGTAAATAAGTACCTGCCCGACAGAAATACCCCCTTCATTCTTTTGGCTCTGTCTGTTGAAGTCAAGTCAAGCCCGATAAACATACTGCCCGAAATAAGTACCGGTACGATGCGCACACGCTGACGTAGCATGTACATCGACATGAAAATGACTTCTCCACTACACACAAGTCAGGTCCGAAAGTTAGTTCGTGCCCGAAAGTCAGTACCCGCCCGAAAGTTAGTACGGGTGTGGTCACTAAATTCGAAAGTAAATACGTACTTATTTACGGACTTTTACGGTATTGAGGTAGGTGACATGCGGGTACGGAGAAATGTTATGTACTAACAGGGTTTATGTACTAACGAAATATGTACTAACCGACAAAATTTGTATGGAAGTGACCACGTTTCGTCCGGGACTTGAGGTTTCTTTATGTACTAACGGGGTTTATGTACTAACCGGACTCGTATTAACGGGGGACGACCTGTAGTTGCAGTGCACCAGCTTTGTGTTGCATGTCTTATTCATAGTGTTTGTAAACGAAATGTCGGCATGGAGAAAGCAATGTAATCATAGCAATCGAGAGTACAATCGTTGCAGACATGGCCACGCAACATTACGACTTTGTAGAGTTTAGAGATTATTATTGTACGGATATTACAAAATCTAGATTTTCGCGTTCCGCTCATCAGTAGAGAATATCGGTACTAAAGGTTTAATAGCTACTCAAAAAGAACATCAAATACTATAATTATAATTGAGAGTGTGAACAAGGGAAGTGATAAAGCGTTACACACTACCATCGGCAGTGCCATTGTGTTTGTTTTGCGTGTAAAAGAGGCTGTTCGCTTGAGTTATGACAGTTCCCCGTTACCGCATACGTGTATTGGCCCATCACTCAGTGTCTGTTTGCAGGAGTAGCGCTGTAAGCACGGCTACGATTCATGACGGTGGCGATCTGTTTTGGTGTGATCTGATCATAGGTGTGTCGCATGAAAGGATTCATCTGTGAGATCTGCAAAGACGAGGATGTCATCTTTGCGTTTGACGTGGCCAGCTGCACGCAGGTAAGAACTGCCACGGAAAATATGTGGATAGTGGTGTGCGTGTGAGCGCTCGTGTGTACTGTGTATGTGTGTGAGCGCTCGTGTGTATGCGTGTGAGTGCTCGTGTGTATGTGTGTGAGCGCTTGCGAGCACACACACACGTGCATGTGTGTGCATGTGAGTGCTTGTGCACACACGTGTACATGTACATCATGGTGGTCAAGTATGCTCGTGATAAGTCATGCACACTCGCAATAAGCCACACGCTTTCGCTATGCAGACGGCACGTGCATTTGTTTTGTGCAGACAGTATCCGTACGCCGCCACTCACTCACAAGAAATTATGCAACTTCGCCCCCTAGTACTGACTGCACGACTTATAGACAGTAAAACGTGTACGTGTATACAGTCAGACCGCGCATAACCGCAGTGTCTGCTCCAGCGCCGGGTGAGCCGGGTAATCCACCCGGTTGGGCGGCGCTTGGACCCGGTTGAAAGTATAGTACCGGGTAACCTGTGACCCGGTTGGTACTTTACACGTTCGAACTTTGAAATGACTGACTACATGGCTTGTACATGTATGTGTCAGATACTTCTTCTTCTTTCGTAATTTTCTAATTCCTGTCCTCTCTTTTCTAAATGCGGCTTATCCATTCCCCTTTATATCATTAGGCTTAGTTCCCATTTATTGTCCGAATGAAAATAAACCAACCAACCAGTTAAATCATGTGACTCGGCTGGTGAGACAGCGCCAGGTACATGACTGTGTACCCGGTTGAAATGGTTGCGCCAGGTACACGTGTACCCGGCTGTCCCACAATCCTAGAGCAGACACTGAACCGCACACATCCGTTTTCCACAAAATCATCCGGATAGGCGAGGGAACCAGATAATTGAACACACGTACTGTATGTATGCATGGTATATGCTGTAAATCGGTAACCAACGATTTCCTTCCGGATGGCGAGTGATCCGGATAAAAGAGGACCGGATAAGTGAAGTCTGACTGTAGTGAATTACCGTATTATCTCTAATATAAGCACAGTCTCCAATAATAGCACGTCTCCAATAGTAGAACACCTTGGGGCGGCATTCAAAAAATAAAGTGCTCAGTCTCCATTATAAGCACACTGTGTAAATTCATTATCTGTACCGGCAAAAAAACCCGAAATGTGTGTGTCATACATGAATTTGGCATGGCAACATGCCTCTGAAATGAGGTTGAAATAATAATGGAACAGTCTCCAATAAAGGAACGTCCCCATTAATAGCACGGGGCGGAGGTACATTGAAAAAATAAAGGACCGTGCTTATATTAGAGATAATACGGTAGTAATGTTTCGATTGCATTCATAACGCACTCTCATGACCTGCTTGGCTTAGTTTTTTCGTCGCCTTCTCTGACTATGTTTATATGCACAGTGTGCCCGCTGCCTGGCTGTCTTCCATCGTACCTGCAAGGCCAAGGTTCCCTGCCCAAAGTGCCAGCGACTAGCCGCACGCCAACAGCGGCTGATGAGCCAGAGTGACGGCAGCGATGGCTGACAATCTAGACGGTAGCATTGTCTCTGTCTGTCTCTCTATTTTTTTTAATTTTCCTCCGTCATCCGCCACACCATAGCTGCGCTCTCCAGTCGAGGTCGGCTGGAGCGACCCTTTATTTAAATTTACTCCGAGCTAAACTATACTATATCACGTCACGTTCTGGTTTGGGACGTCCCAGTGGTGGAGACAGAATAATATTTTCCGCATACCGGAGTTGCTTGTCTTTATATGTGAAAAATAACGGAGATGCAAATACATAATGCTTGTCAAGTTATCATGAAAGAAATTACATGTATGGAAGCACTTCCACATGAAAGAGTATGCTACCTTATATCTACCGGTACATACTTTTGAAGCATTCTATGACAGAGACTTCTGAACATTTTTTTAATAATGAAATTGTATGTATGTTTGCTAGGGATTTGCTGACAATCATCATAATCATCATAATCATCACTTACACATGAAATTTTCCTTTTAGGTCTATCATCTAGGAAGCAACCATGAAATTCACTCAACATTTTTTTTATTAGATTAGGATTGTCCTGGAGCAATGAATGTCGACTGAACTGCTGGCGTTGTCCTCAAGATGTACATGGTCGGCTGTGTTTGGAGCTCAGGTGTACATGGTCGGTTGTGTTTGTAGCTCTGGGTAGTGAAGTCGTCAGCTTGAAGACTCGTCGGTTGTCTTCTTGAATGCCTCCGCGCCATACACACCCTTCTCCTTGACAGCCTTTAGCCTTCTCCTGTCCAAATCCCACTTGCCCACGAAAAACAAGGAGAGACCGATGGGATAAACGATCAGCCATGTTCGATTCACGACCTTCAGACCCCTCACGTTCGTCGCCTGACGAGAAAGCGGCTTCATATTCCCCCAATGGAGACCTAACTCAACGACCCAAAAGAAACAGGCTAGCAATAACTGTGCATGAACACTAATACTGCACGGCCTCGCATTCTAGAACAATGTAGCTCGTGAAACCATTGCAGCTAACAGAAGTTAGTTGAAAATATTATCACGAACACTTATCTTCTTGAAATCGAAAAAATATAAATAATTATTTTTATTATACGTACTGCACTGGGCCAAGCAATGACCTCATCAGGCTTATGCGATGATGCGTCGATGAGTCATTCAGGTTCAAAAATGCTAGTCGAGTCGACACGACGTCGTTTTCTTCGTCCCCCAGTAGCAGCAGTTTAGTTTTTTATACTTCTTCGTATTTTATCAGTTGCTTGATGAACTACAATCGTCCTTGATGAAAAAAGCGCAACATGCCATGATTTCTCGCCGCCAAAGCTGGTGCGAGTGCGAGAATATTTTCCTCTTCTGCCCGGCAAATTCTCGCAACATATGAATCATTCTGGAGAAGACAAAAATTGTCAGTATAAAAACTTTCGCTGCTCCTCAAATCTGCTACATGTTGAGATGTTCAGCTATCCTCTGATGAAGGGAGAGTACATACAGCTGTGCTGAAACTCTGCTTTCCGAAGCTAACCGTGTATGATTCCACTACATTGCTACACGTCTTGTTGAATGGTGAGCTAGCCCTCCTCGTGCTGTTGCAGATTCCACTTCAATAAATTGTTCCTCACCACGCACGACGAAGAGTGCATTCCTTGCATCACGTATTCGTAAATCTAGGAATCATCGCCTGGTGCAAACATTCACGGCGTGGATAGTCGCCTAATCGTGGTCTGGAACAATGCCTAAAGGAAAGAGCAGGAGAGCGGGCAGTAAAGCCCGAGCGGCATCATCACAACAGCCACAGGCAGATGGAGCCCAAGCTCAAGCTCATGTGACACCACCAAAACCTCCAAAGACAGATAAAGCCGAAGCCCAAAAGGCTGCGAAGAAAGGAGAAACCCAAACCGAATCTCCACAACCTGTGGAGAAAGGTGAACTTAAAGTTGAAGTGCCACCATCGCAACCTCCGAAGAAAGATGACACCCAAGCTGAAGTACCCCCAGTACAGCTTTCTCCGGAGAAAAGCAAACCTGATGTGCCCGCATCACAACCTTCGAAGAGTGGCGAAGCGCCGCAAGGCAGAGAACCGCAAACGCCGAGTGCTGATCCACCTGCTTCACCGGAACAAGACCCCGAAGTGTCGAGCACGCAAGGAATGGAGAAAGCGGCGAAAAAGTGTGTGCCATATGAATTGGAAAAGTTCGAGGTAAGGTTCTTTGTTTCATGCGACGGGGTATCCCCAAGCTGGAAGTAGTTACCGTAGTAACGCACATATAGGCACATGTGCCTGTATTCGGATATACCGTAATAACGCACATAATTATAAGCACATGCGCTTATATTGGTGGATTTTTGCTACGAATCCAATTTTCAAAAATGAAAATGTTTCACCTAAACGCGCATGCGCGATCGGAGTTCGTTTGCCAGAGTCTTTGTGTTTGACTAGGTTTTGTAGTATCAGTTTTGGATCATGCGCTTATAAGTGAGAGTGCGCTTATATCCGAATACAGGCACATGCGCCTATATGTGCGTTACTACGGTAAGCGCACTCTCACTTATAAGCGCATGCTCTGATAGGCGAAGCACTACCAAAATTCTCACTTTGACAAAATCACGGATAAAAGTGTGCAAACAGTATACGGGAACCATGAAACTGACACTACAAGACCTAGTCAAACACAAAGACTCTGGCGAATAGACTTCGGTCTATATGGGAAATAATTTAGGCCTCGTAAAAGACCTCGGCGGACCCGGCCTATATTTCCCATATAGACCTCGTCTTGGTCAATATCCTATACATATCGCCTACAGTAGGCATCGGCGGCTAATGCTCGTTTTTTCACAGTATAATGCTTTTGGCAGTGCTCGATATTTCACGGCATAATGCCTGTTATAATGCTCCATTCACACTATAATGCTAGAGTGATATGTACATTTTCCAGCTATCTTGGGCAAATATGCACATGGAAAAGAAATGTATCCACAATTGGCTCATACTGAGATAAGGAAGTGTAGTTGTATATGCATGACCACACTAGACAGATACATCATACATGTACCTGCTGCATGTCCAACAAGAAGAATGTAGAACGCAAGAGCAGCATGGCAGCTGATAAGGAAGACAGTCCAATTGCCAGAAGTGCAGCAGCCATCATGAATGACCTAGCAAAGTACATGGTGGAGTAATATAGCCACTGCATACCAGAACCACTCACAGTTCCAAACTAATGCGACCGCGGTTGTACTGTAGCATCAGCTGTAGTTCAATATGATCCTCCAGGGTGCGCTCTTGCTGTGACGTCATGGCTGCTTGTAAAAGGGAGAAGACTCGTTCAGCCGAAGCGGAAGACGGTGGCACCGTCAAAAGAACTTTGGCAGCCTTGCTCCACTGCGAAAGTTCAGCGTGCTCTCTCCACCAGGCCAAATCGTCGTCATTAGCGATGTCAGCTTCTGCAGCAGCAACCTTGTAGAGCGCAAGCTCCAGCTTCAAGTCGTTGATGAGCTGATCGTCATCTAACACCGGGAGTACACGTAGGGTATCGACCTCAGCTGGTGCAGGATTGGTCCTCTCAACGTACTTGGGGCATGCAAGGCGTGCTGCTTTGTACATTGCCACAACAGCATGAAGAGGAGACTCGACGTGGTTAAACTTGCGCAGGAAGTAGCATATGGCTGGCTGAACACAAGCCGTGGCATGAGCTGTCAGCTCATTCTGTAGCTGTCGGTTGTCATGTGCGATCTTCTTCACCACAGCAGCAACATTGGGGTAGTAAGCATCTTGAGCTGCTGTAGCAACTTCTGGCAAGTGCGTGTAGGCATTGGTGCTGAGTGGTCCATCCCCCTCCAGGATGTATGTTTTCTTTACGAATGGCTCACCTGCATCAATTGTGACGGCAAGCTCAACTTGGAACAAATCGGCACTGTTTTCTGCAGTCTCGTTGTGCAGGATAGCTAGACAGTGCCTGCGTGCCGCTGGACTCCACTCACAGTTTGTCAAGAATGGCTCCACATCTCCAAAGTAGCGTAGGACCTGCGCCAGGACTTCATAAAGACTCCACCATCTGGTGTTACTGTGTGACTTCGGTGATACACCGGTTCTCGTTTTCCAGGCCAGTCGTGCCGCTGGGCTCTTTGCAAATAGGCTCACCCACCAGGTTGCGAACTCAGCCAGGACAGGTGTTGCAAAGCGGCGGCCAACATTGTCCAGGGCATGGGAGGCGCAAAGGACGTCCATAGCTCTGGGAAAGAAGAGGTTCTTCACCTGGTCCACAGCAACACCGTTCACTGCTGCTCCATCTCGAACAAATGCAACAAGTTTGCCATCTGCCAGTTGGAAAGTTGTGCTGAGGCAAGTTGCAAGCTCGCGTGCCAGCTCCAAACCAGTCATGGACTTAGCCAGCACATGCAAACGCACTAAACGTTGCTGCACTTGCCAGTCGTCATCCAGGAAACGCACTAGAATGGCAAAGGCCTCTCCAAGGTATGTTGTTCCGTCAAAAATGACAGCAATGTGCTGGGCCGTCTTCACTTCTTCCTTCAGTTTAGCTTTCTCTGTTTCCAACAAGAAAGGTATAATTTGCGCCAGATGGGTGCTGAACGTCAACCTGGCGTTGTTGGCCTCTAGAAGGGGTCGAAGGTAGTCCACCTTCGCTAGTGGTATGCCAGCCTTCAACATCACTTCCACAACGTTCGTGCGTCTCATGATGGTGGAGTCATCCATAGCCGTACTGAGGCCGGTGCCCTTCAACTTCTCCTCGTGCTTTTCCTGGTACTTCTTCCAGGAAGTTGTCAAAGTTGCCTGGTGAGCAGCCGCCTTTTTCCTTTGATCCTTGGCTCGATGATGGCGATCCGTTGAAATGTGGCCCTTTACGATGCTCTTCTTTGGCATCACAACAGTGTGACAAGCGTCACAGAACAGCTGTCCGGCTGATATACACAAGTGCTCCCCTGGGAACTCTTCAATCCGTTTGGCGGAGTTGACGCGAGACACCGTCGTAGATGCCCCTCCTCGCACTCTTGTTCTGTTTTTTTTTTGGTTTGGAAGACCGTTCAAATGACCTGGGCCGGGATATTGCTGCATCCTTTGCTTTGGGCAGCTCACATTCCTCTTCCTCTGTTTCCTCATCAGAGTCATCACTTAACTCCATTGTATCTTCATAGTCACTGTCCATGGTCGCTGCAAAACAGCAGCAGCTAGGTAAACATCCAACGCGACAACACGACACTCAACAGATGCAAGAGAGCCGTTTTCTTTTGAGCTTTGTAGTTTGTGCAGCTCTCTGCTCTGCGCCGAAAGAGCACACCGAGATCTCGAGAAACCTGTTTGCGCCAGGTCAAAGTGCATATGCGAGCATAAAACGGACACAGGATATACCCGCACATACACGGTACTAGACTGTGTACAGTTCGAGTACACTACCGCTAGTCTGTACCAGGGAGTAGTATATATACGGTATTGTACTACTCCCTGGTCTGTACTAGACTGTAGCCAGTACTATACATCCTTGTACAGTCCTGGCGGATGAAATCCGAAGCGTCACACTTCCAGCGACTTGCGGTCAGGCGGATAATGCTTTGCGTCCGCAGCCTGACCGCGCCGCATATAGTTGCATGTATCGCCAGTCCACTAGTCGACGAAAACACGCAACTGTCGGAAGAGCGACAGTGATCAAATTCATATCTCAAAAGACCTTTATTACATTATTTTTGCATCGGATATAGTGATTGATTTATAAATCAAGTGGTGTCAGAGGAGGACAGGGTGTTACTTCTTCGTGAAGAATTTGTCCGGTGTTGTTTGGTGAGTTCTGCTTGTACAAGTTGCCAAATATGCCTCCATCGTGAGGAAATACTGATGTTATGTGTCAGGAGCTGTAGCCAGCTATGCTGTGCGCATGTGCACAGCGCCCCGAGTCGTTCGACACCCCACTCGCATACAGTGCATGCAGTGTCGGTCGTAGTAACATATCGCTTATATTGATGAAATGCTCAAAATCAAACACCAACGCTATAGGTGATATTGACTGTGGACTGCATGGTGTGGGTAAGGCCTTGTGAGACATTGACCTTTACCAACCCCGTCACTTACCGTACTCACATGCACAAAAGTGCATATTAAATGAAAACAAGGAAAACGGCGGGGCACCAGATTTTGAACAGTCAGACGTGCACCCACCCGTGACCCATATTCAGATTTTGAACAGTCGGACGTGCACCCACCCGTGACCATATTCAGATTTTGAACAGTCGGACGTGCACCCACCCGTGACCATATTCAGATTTTGAACAGTCGGACGTGCACCCACCCGTGACCATATTCAGATTTTGAACAGTCGGACGTGCACCCACCCGTGACCCATATTCAGATTTTGAACAGTCAGACGTGCACCCACCCGTGACCCATATTCAGATTTTGAACAGTCAGACGTGCACCCACCCGTGACCGTATTCAGAGTTTGAACAGTCAGACGTGCACCCACCCGTGACCGTATTCCTTGTTTCCATCTAATGTTTCCCTGGCTCACCACCTGAATACTAAAAGGGCATGCACTTATATTGGAACACAAGGGCACCTTTTAGAGGAAACTTCACTACCCTGATAATGGGCCAGGGGCCCGAAAATTTGGGGTAATGTAAATCTTAATTTGAATCGCAA
>NC_088643.1:10676797-10746797 GCF_964019385.1 Sycon ciliatum | reverse complement strand
TGGAAGAATGGAGCACGGGAAGGCATTCCCGCAGATCTCGAACGAAAGTATGTAGCAAGGCAAGCTAGGCAAGGAATTTTGAAGGAAGTGAGTCCCGCGGGTGCGCATGTGCATGTATGCACGTGTGTGTGTGTGTGTGTGTGTGTGTGTGTGTGTGTGTGTGTGTGTGTGTGTGTGTGTGTGTGTGCCAGCTAGTTCGGTTGGTGGGTACACTTATACCAGATAGTGTTGGGTTTGTTGCCGACGGGCTCGGCTGCTTGAAGGTGTATCGTTGTACCTGCCACCTTTGTTGGGTACAGGGTTCATATACTTTCTATTTGAAGTATACATACCTGTTAACCATGGACTGCTTCTGGCTAGATTAACTCTTGTGTAATCAATGGTGCTAGTGAAGCTTTTATCAGATCCACTCTGATTTAGCCACTCACACTAGTAGCAAGTATTACCTTCACTGGGGGCAGGGGTAACTGCAGTTGGATCCCGGGACGGATACCCTGATACCGTCAATCCTTTTTCTGCACCTTGTCCTCACCCACTTACTGAGGTGTGGTGAGCCCATAAGTGGGATCATTTTCATGTCCACCCAGAGTTTTGGGGATTTCAGGGGGTGTCGGCCGTTGGGCGGTTCAGTAGCCAATTGAGCCATCTTTCCAAGATTCCTTTTGAGTCTCTCTCCCCTCTCCCGGGGAGAGCCACGTGACCAGTTTTGGAAGTGAGCAACAAGTACAAGTGTGTGTGTGTGTGTGTGTGTGTGTGTGTGTGTGTGTGTGTGTGTGTGTGTGTGTGTGTGTGTGTGTGTGTGTGTGTGTGTGTGTGCATGCGTGTGTGCGCGTTCATGCATTGTGCGTGTGTGTTGTTACAGGCGTGTGATCCACGAATGAAGTACAATGACATGTATTATAGTTTGAGCAGTCAGGTAAGCAGTGCCCTGTTCTGTCCGGGTCTTCTAGTTGTTTTGGTTCTGCAATGCTGTACGTTCAGCAGCATACATCCATGCGTATGCGCCCACACACACCTTTGGACCTTTGGAAAGCCCATCGCCGAAGGCGATGATAGCTATTAGGCGAGGCAGTAGTTCTTGTGTCGGGATAAATCATTCGGACGGCGAAAGTCGCGGCCGCAGACACAGACGAACACTCTTGGTTGGGGCTGGCTTGGTGGCTTCCGACGGCTACGTTCGCGCCACACACACACACATGTACACACACACACACACACACACACACACACACACACACACACACGCACCTTTGACCTTTTGACGCCCATCGCCGGAAGCGATGATAGCAATGCTACGGCAGAAGCCATAGCAACTTGTGCTGGGATGGCACACACACACACACACACACACACACACACACACACACACACACACACACACACACACACACACACACACACACACACGAACACACACACACACCACATACCTACGCATGCACGCCTGCATGCGTGCCTGTCCTCAGTTGAAAGTCGTGCTCCACTTCGCTGAAGATCACGGCCAGCTCTTCCTGGATCATTTGCAGTTTCATTAAATCGATGACAAACACGCTCACACACACTCGCGCTAGTAGTACTGAATACATTTCTTGCTTTGGGTTTGGAGTGTTGCTAGCAACCAAGGTTCGGGTAATATTGCTAAAACGTCAACGATCAGCAGCTCGGCTTTCTTCTCTTTCTGTTTTGTTCACTTTTTTGAAGTTTTTTTTCTGATTTTCACACCATCTACTATCCACTGCAAACTAGCTCACACTATAGAGAATGATGATGTGTGTGTGTGTGTGTGTGTGTGTGTGTGTGCGTGCGTGCGTGCATGCGTGCGTGTGTGGTGTGTGTGTGGTGTGTGTGTGTGTATGTGTGTGTGTGTGTGCGTGTGTGTGTGTGTGTGCGTGCGTGCGTGCATGCGTGCGTGTGTGGTGTGTGTGTGGTGTGTGTGTGTGTATGTGTGTGTGTGTGTGCGTGTGTGTGCGTGTGTGTGTGCACATGCGTGCACGTGCGTGTTCTCGCTCACGTAGGTTTCACGTGAGCGCGGACGATATGAGGAGGAGCTCGGACACTTGCACACTTGTTTTCTGATACAACCAAGCTGGTGGAAGAAACAATACACACAGCTTGGTGGCTGGCTATTGGCTGTCAACCAGTGCTGTGCACTCCAAAAGCAGGTATTCTAATTTCAGAGATTTTAGGTGCTCAATATTTTCGGTATGAGGTCAAAAGGCCAGGTTAGGTGAACAGAAATTTTAGGTACAGAGAAGCAGTTCCCTATTGGATTATGTGTGTTAGTGTTTGCTTGGTGTGTTGAAATTTTAGGTGTGAAACAGACGCACCGAAAGTACCGAAAATAAAAGTACACAGAAAATTTGGTGAAATTACAGTAACCCGCGTTCTTGTGTTTGGCACGGCAGCTCAACCCGACACTAGCCAGGCCGATTAAACAATTCCACTACTGGGGAATCGTTGTGCAGCACTGCACGTGTTCAGTGTGCCTGACTGTGTGCTACGACCAGCCGAAGAGGAACTAGCGAGTGGCGCACCACTTTCTTTTTACGCTACCCTGGCAATAATGGAATTGTGGTCGTGTTCTAGTGAAGACAATGGGCACCCAGGAAAAAGACGGGTTGGCCCATACTGGATACACTTTAACCAATGCTACAACTGGAGTGGTGGCAGTATGCGCTGCTGGCTTGACTTTGAAATGCACACTGCTAGTTCTGTGAGTGGCTGTCACTGGCGGTCACGACATGCAGTAATGGGTTACACCACTTATCAAGGTATGTTTCAATGCGCAGGCCTGGGCTGGCTATTGCTGCGATGCCGCGTTTCGTGTGGTTTAGAATCACAGTCAGACCTCGCATAACCGCACGCATCCGTTTTCCACAAAAAATATCCGGATGGGCGAGGGAACCGGATGATCGAACGTACATACTATATGTATGCATGGCATATGCTATAAATCGGTAACCGATGATTTTCTTCCGGATGGCGAGGGATCCGGATGAAAGAGGACCGGATAAGCGAGGTCTGACTGTACTACAATTATGTCTTCTGTGCTTAATGTGCTGGTTTGTTTCTCTCCAAACAAGAATCTATGATTTAGAATTGCACACACAGTTGGTACCAAGAGTATTATTATTATCAGTTACCTCCCAAGAGTGTGCAAGTCTCCGATGGTGAAAGCTGTTCATTATTGCGGGCCACAATGGACAAGGCGGCACTGATGTTTGTGCACAGCATCTGTGTTGCCTGGGTTATGTGTCTTATGACCTCACTACTATCGTCCGACAACACGTCACCAAATTCAACCAACGCACACGGCCCGAATGTTTGTTTCGCGTAATCAACATTCTAACATGAATTCCTGTTGGTTTTGTCCTCAGTCTCCAGCTTTCCGCGTCACCCGTGCATGAAACCCTCTTGTTCTCTGTTCCCCATCTATTACTGTGTGCAGAGAGAAGCTGAGCACACGGCTAAAGTCGAGCAGCTAAAAAAAAAGCGGGAGACGGCTGCTTCGGCAACGAATGACCAGGCCAAGGAGGCGGCTTCTGCCTCCACTCCTGAGAAGATGCCAACCGCCATCGTGTGTGGCGCCTCAAGACGGAGACCTGGCACGTCTACCTGGTAAGGACCAGCCTGAAACTGCCCTGGCAATGCCCTACTGCTCTGCGAAAGCGGATGTGATTGAAACGGTCTGGGAACTCACATGTATTGTGTGCTTCTAGTGCTATGGATCTTGTAATGTTTTTGCCTGTCTACACACCAAAACAGCTGTGGAGGGTGTGGGGGGGGGGGGCATTATTTCATGAGTCACTGTGAATAGTAGTGTAGCATTCAGAAGTGAGGACATTGGCGTTTTTCTTATTACTTCTTTGCCACTTCTTGAAACTAGTACATGGCCTACGCAAGTGTTGCGTGCACGCTTGCACTGTCCGTGCCTTGAGGTCGGCGTGGCCGTGTGCCGCGTCGGTATGGCATGCGCGCACACCGTCACTTGGGTCAGGTTTCACTCTCCACCGCTGTGTGTGTACCTTGATGTCGCGTATAAAAATGTTCACGGTTCGCTCGAGACTCAGTTGAACTGAGTTTTCAGCATCCATAGGAACGCCACCACCATGCAAAGATCAAAGGGGTGGGAGGTGAGCAGATCAGCCTACCAGCAAAGTGGTCAAAGACCGAAAATCTCATTCGCTGCATGCACGCTTCCCTCGCGTATCAAATCCGGACTTTTTCCTGTAGAAGCCGATGCCGGGGCTAGGCGTCTATTTCATCCTGAAAACGAGGCTCGTATTCAAAACAGGCTTCTGTACTGGGACAGGCTGTTATACAAGACAGTGTGAGGAACTGCCTTTCGGTCCTGCAAGCCCTGTGTGTCTGCACCCAGCGCTCTCTAATGCCCGCTGTTGCCTTGTCCCTAACTGGCCTCAGAACCTACTTTAAAAATGGCACCTGGCATTACTGTCATTTCACAAATTTCCGGTGTACTTTTATTTTCGGTACTTTCGGTGCGTCTGTTTCATACCTAAAATTTCAATACACTGAACAAACACTAACACACATAATCGAATAGGGAACTGCTTCTCTGTACCGAAAATGTCTATTCACCTAACCTGGCCTTTTGCCATCATACCGAAAATATTGAGCACCGGAAATTTCTGAAATTAGAGTATCATTGCAAACATAACGATACCTGCGGGTAGACTTGAGTCTTGACTTTTATATACTACTGTATTGTGCCGGGTTCGTTGTCGGGTGCGGAAGTGAGATCACCGGCGGAAGTGTTTCTAGCTTTGCAAGCAGATGTACAGTCAACCTCGTGACTACCGACTTCGGTTATAATGACTACTCGGGAATAGCGGCGTGATCTTCGGACATGTGGGCTTGCCTCACCAGCACAGGCTTGCTTTGCAGCTCCTACTCTCCCTGCTGCTTTATCATTGTATATTCTGTTGTCTTCTCCCTTCTGACGAGTAGGTTGTGTACTTAGTAACCATGGTGACCATGTGACTGCGAACGTTCAATCTCACAAATAACGGCGACTTGCGAATGATGACACCTCTATCATGCATGACCGAGAGTTGTGTTTCGCGAGGTCCACTGTAGAGGTTATGCGGATGGTTTCATTGGGCGAGTCAGCGGATTTTCTTATGGGCGCTTAGTATGTAGCGTGAGTCGCTAGTGCAAGCGCAGAGCTGCGCCGCGAGTCCGCGACTTTGCCAAAGCATCTCACCTGATGATGTAATTGCATAACCTGTATACATGTGATCGACTCAATCTGCGGACAGCATGCTCTTTCGTTCTTTGTGAACTCATCAGCGCAGCACAGAGAAAATGAGGCCGAACCTGATAGCGATGAAAATAAAATTTCCGAAGTACATGTGATAGATATCGTTAACAGATACAGCGAGTAGGGAGACATGTCTGTGTGCGTCTTGCCACTGGACGGTATGATTATGACGGTAGCGTGCACGCATTTGCCTCGGTTGTCTCCGTTCCTTTGTATTAGCTTTGCAGTGGTGTTGGATGCCGATGGCAGCATGTTTGCGCTGATCATTGCGAACGCCAGTGACAAGTTTAGCCTGCGAGAGGGTGACATCATCTCACTCGACCACTTTAGTTCTTGCTTACAGGAAGGAAAATTCAATGAGAAGGTGAGGATTAGGAAAACGAGTTTTTGCTTGTTCATAGTTCCAGTACTTGAGTTTTAAGATATTTGTTTGAAAATTAAAACTTTATCTGCAATGAACTAGCAATAACGTCCACCCATTCGTTAGACCGTTTACTTAAAGGGGAAGTTAAGGCAAAAATTAAAATTTCACCAGTTGTAGTCTTCGGGGTGCTGAGTCGAATGGTCGTGGTCCGAGGAAGCTGAGACGCTCCCTTCCTACTTGAATCCCAATCGAACTCGCGCACTTCCACCGAAACTGGGTGACTGCGCCCTACTAGATGGGGATTTGTATGCAAAATGTCACTAAAAGCGCCATTTCGTTCTTATAAAAGCACGGATGACCGCGATTGGCCCATATGTTGTAGTCTTTTGGACGCTGAGTCGACTGGTTTTGGTCCGAAAAGGCTGCGATGCAGCGTTCCTCCTTTATTCCCAATCGAACATGGTTGAAGAAGCGGTCACGTGGTCCTGGGTGCCCAAATCACCTGGTCACCACGCCAGCAGGTGACAACTTTCACACCAAGGTTCAACTCGAGTTCAACTCGAGTGACAGGACTGCACCCAAAAAAGGTCAAACAGGCTAGTAAGTTGTACCCTGCAGGCACGGTGACCAGCTGACTGGTGTACGCAGGAGCACGTGACCGCTTCTTCAACCATGTTCGATTGGGAATAAAGGAGGAACGCCGCATCGCAGCCTTTTCGGACCAAAACCAGTGGACTCAGCGTCCAAAAGACTACAACATATGGGCCAATCGCGGTCATCCGTGCTTTTATAAGAACGAAATGGCGCTTTTAGTGACATTTTGCATACAAATCCCCATCTAGTAGGGCGCAGTCACCCAGTTTCGGTGGAAGTGCGCGAGTTCGATTGGGATTCAAGTAGGAAGGGAGCGTCTCAGCTTCCTCGGACCACGACCATTCGACTCAGCACCCCGAAGACTACAACTGGTGAAATTTTAATTTTTGCCTTAACTTCCCCTTTAAGGGGCCCTACACATATACATTATTTATGCTTAGGCCTCCCTGGAAGTGACATCTCCTCTTGAAATGTTACCGTGGTAACCAACAGCAATTGATGTGCCCATCACCCTTGACCTTTCAGCATGTGTAAGCCCTGCTCTGATATTGATGAGCCCATCCACCCTTGACCTCTCAGCATGTGTAAGCCCTGCTCTCCACCCTTGACCTCTCAGCATGTGTAAGCCCTGCTCTGATATTATTGATGCACCAGTCCACTATCTTTGGCTGCCTGCTGCTCTTGTTTGCTGCAGGCGTTCAGCTTCCAGAGTGTCAGTGCGTTCTCGTGGACGCTAAGCATCAACGGGGCGCCGTGCCCGAGAGAGTTCATTGTGTCCACTCACGCTGTAGCGTCTGCCAGCCTCTCGTAACGTGACACACATACGTACTTGTACACATACCGAAGTGCACACACGCACGCACGCACGCACACACACACACACACACACACACACACACACCTTTTTGCAGATTGTGTCTATTTCTGAAGAAAAAACCGATGCTTGACCACTACTCCAGAATTTAGTTGTGTCAATAGGTTGAGATCCATTAGCTTGTCTCTGCTGTGCAGGCTGAACATAGTAGGTCAGTAATTGACCCAGTACATAGGACATTGAGTATAATTATTAAAAACAAATACATCTAACTGTTATTATCGGATTGGGCTTGTTGCCACGCTGCACCACATCTACCAGGATTCTGGCCCTCGCTGTTCTTTGCAGCCGCAGCATATTATTTCGACTCACTGCACCCGGCTCCAGGCTACACAAAAGTCATTTTGTAGTCTGCCTCAATAGTCTTCCTTGTAATGTTTCCGTTGGATGTCCATAGTTACGAAGCAACACAGCAGTCTTATTGCTTTCCCCCCTTTGGATTTTGGTGTTTATGCAGTGGTAATGACCTGCTATATAATAATTATTATCAGACTATGAAAGAGCAATTCTCGAATACAGGATTTCACTAGTACAGCTTTTAAAAGTGGCGAAAGGAACTGTCCTGGCCGAGGGCGGTGTGTCTTCTTGAAAAGTCTTCTACTGGATCATGGCCCATGGGGACAATTTTAATTGTCCCCATGATCCAGTACGAGACTTTGTCATGCACTCTTAACCCTTTCACCACTGTCGACGTATATATACGTACGTCATGACGTGTGCACCTGCCCCACTGACGACGTATATACGTCCGCGGTGTACGTCGCGTTTGTACTGATGCCTCAACATCAGTGGGGCCTGGAACTGTTCCTCAGACAGTGGGCTGAAGGACCTGATCGACGTGTACGCAGCGTATGTGGCCAGTCTGCACAGCAGAACCGCCGCGAGCATCGAGTTTGAAGTGCGTATTTTGGCATATCGTTCAAATAAAATAATAATTGGTTTGCTCCAAGTTCGTTTTCGTCATCTTGCCCTGCTGTTTCTCGGCAAGGTAAGTAGCTCAACTACTCTGTGTCGATGGAAGGAGTCCTGTGAAGCAGTGTGAGGCGGGTAATGACTCTGAGGATGATTCTGGAGACAGCGAAATTGTGTCGGAGTCGTTTTCTGAGGATTGCGAATTTGCTGCTATTCAAAAGATCGCAGCTGGCTCAGACGCAGGGGATGCTGGAGACCAAAGAGATTTGGAAAGCGATGCTGAAGTCTCTGACACCTAGGCATGGTGTTCTGAGCAGGAGCTATCTGTCGTGAGCCCGTTTGCTGAAGTTCCTCAAGAAAACTGCGATCCAATTTGAAGGTCAGATTTTTGAAAATATTTGAATTTGAAATCAAGTGTACTGGTCAGACATGCATGCAGATCACCATAGAGATGTGCATACATGTAAGTATTGTATGTTGAGTACAGAGCCAGGCACCTACAGGAATCAGGATGGTGATTGCTATCTAATATGAATCCAGAATAATCCCGAATAGTCAACAATTGTGCAATTTTGAACCACTATCAGAAATTGCACAGCCGATTGTTTCTTGAATTTTCATGCGTACGTACACCGGTACGCAGTATGCACTCGGCTGTTTAGGGAATGCTTCAGACTATTTTGGTAGCTGGATTGTCTTGCCAGTGAGTGTCCAAATCAGAGAATGAGCTGTATTGCATTCTCTATGAATATGACTTTACCTGTGCCGCGTACGTACGTAGATCTACGCGTGCGGCCAGTGATGATTCAACCCGGGATGCGCCGAGCACAGTGAGCCAACCGCTGCCACTGCACTGGCTGCTATTATAGCCGATGCAGTTGCTGTGGTTGCTACTCCAGTTACTCGGCATCCTCACTGTCCATCACATGGTTTTGTCTTGAAGTAGGTAGGGCTGCTGGAGGATTCAAGCTTTACGAGGCGCCCAAGAAAAAAGAAAGACCCATTCTGGATCGCGCAGTCGCATATGATTCAAGCGCCGTATAAAACGAGTTGCTGTACTCTAGTCTAGGTTGCCGTAGAACACCAGGATCATATCAAGCTTGTTATATGACATTTCTCCATTCTGAAGTCAACACTGACCAGTTATAGCACTGCTTGCCGTTGCTTGTCTGATCTTTGTTGTCAATTGCCTAAATTAATTGAATGAATTTTGAGGAAAAATCGCCAAAAGTCGCATATCTAAATATGGTGTTATGAGTCTCGTACAATGAAATCCTACAAAATTTCTTTGGATTCACAGTGCATATGTCCATACCCAACATCTCCAATCAATTTTGGACCAGAATATGCATTTTCAAAAAATGCCTTTTTTGGCCCAGTGGGAGGTGATTTTCCGGTCAGGGCTGAAAGGGTTAAAAGTGTGTTACATATCGCGACATGACTAGTCGACTAAGGGGCCATCCGTAATTATCGATCTTTTTCACGAAACGAAAAAGTTTAGTTATGACCCACCCCCACCCACCCACCCCCCTGAAACGAAAAAATTAATTGACTTGAGACTTTGTGCAGAAAATGATCTTGATTGGCTGTTACAACACAGCGAGGCCACATTTTGTGTGATTGTGCAAGTAAGTAACAACGTTAGTTATGTTTTCTTGGAAGTCTGGTACTACTTCTTGACCATGGAAACATTTATTTTCACCTACATGTACCACACACATACGCTGCTGGCACCTCTACGTCTAAACACGGGAATTGTACACTTGCAAATCGTCAGAGTTCCGACATTGACATGATACTGCCAAAACAAGTCGACTTCGGAGCGGAAACAAAAGCCATAGCTATCACAGACTTCAGTGGTCGTGCCTCGCTCGCAAATGAGAGCAGCATCGCCCCAGAATCGCTGTCGGAAAGCTCCCTAAGGTCGCACACACGCCGCGCTGCGCTGCCGTCAATCAGGTACGTAGAAAGTCGATGGCCTAATTTTCCGTCTCTGGAAGACTGTCGACACGGGGATCACTCTCCATGGCTTCCCCACCATAAGCACGATCAGATTTTTCCAGGTACATTACGACAACATCGTCTTCAGCGGCTGGCGCTCCCCATATTTGCGTGAGAATTTCCTTGGCGTGCGCCCCGCTCCGTAATTTGAAATTCTCTTGCATCGGCGGCTGGAACGAAGTATTTATCTATTTGTCGTCGGTCCCAGAGTGAATGACCATGATGACTGCTAGGTCCTCGTCGGAGAAGTAATCCGAGGACGAAAGGAACTCACTGCACTGAGTACAGAGTGGTAGCACTGCATCCATGCAGCACGTGTATTGCTTGGCCGCCCGGCGTAGAGTCTGGTCTACTGTCGATCTACTTCGATGTACTAGTACACAATGTATGCATGCACCAATGCATGCAGTGAGCGTTGATTTTTCCGCTTTCGATGTTTTTCAAAACGAAACCGGTCGCTACCCACCCACCCATAAACGAAACTTTTTCGTTTCGTGAAAAAGATCGATAATTACGGATGGCCCCTAAGTCTTGTGTCTGCTGTAGGGACTAAATATTGCAGGTGCAGGGAAGGGAAACTACAAAAAAACTTTATTGCTGTTTCTCAGAGGTTCATCACTTAGCACTAGTCTAGACATGTACAGTAGAGTGGTGTCACATCTTTGTTATGTGCAGGGAGTCGTAAAATAGTAAAAAATGCACACTGCGCCGAGCATACACAAGGCGTCCACATGCAGTGCAGGTGTTCTGGAGTGATGAGACCACGGCACAACCCAATAGACCATACCACCAGTGCATGCTAGGTGAAATACTATGATAGTCTTTGAAAAGCATGTGATGGTGGAAAAGATGATCTGATAATATACACATGTACACACTGAGCAGCTCTGCACTGGGGCGACGTTCTTCACTCAAGAGAGCAGAGCCGATAACTATAGGTTTGAGCGAAAGTTCAAGCTAACACGGACAGAAGCAAGTTCACGGGCACCAGGGCCATAATGTTGACGGCCGGTTGAAAGCAGAAGCGTAATAATATCAGCAATAGAGGAGGTAGTATCGGATAATTCAGCACCAGGTCAGGATGAAGTTCTCAAACCGGTCAAAATACTATATAGGGTCACGTGACCAGTATACTATTCAAATTACAGCAGTGGAATATACTATGCACACCGAGTCTATGTCTAGTGGTTTGGACGCTCTGGGTGTCCATCATTGGGGCTTCATCACGGAAGGGGGGATTCAAATATTCGAAATTTCGCAACATCTAAGATTGATGGCACGATAGCGGGGATTAGCAATTACGGTGAATTGCTTGTGCAGTGGGTCGTCCGCGCACACTGAAAGACATTTTAATGATGCTCTATGTAATGTAAACACCTCCATTCCTAGAATATCGTTCCTATCTGGTGTGTATCCCAGGTAACGTGCACAGTCAGCGGTTTGACTGGCTGCTGTGGCCAGCAGCATTGGGCAGGGGCACGCCGTAGAATTTGTTCGGTATCATGTCGTCCTGGAAGTCCCTGGTCAGCTCGTCGTAGTCTCGCGCCACCGACTCCGGACCGCTGAGCCGTCGCCACTCCGGTTTCGTTGCTCCCAACGCGTGGCCGTCCGCCGACACAGCGGCGGCGGTGGGGTGCGTGCCGTCCATGGCACTGCTGGGACGGTTGTCAGGTGGCGGCTCGGGTAGGTTGCGGTAGTCGTGGGTGTCGGGTGCCGGCAGCGCCCCGTGGCTGCGTCGCCGACCGTTCATCTTCTGCTGATGCTGGTGCTGCAGTAGATGGTGTTGAGAATGAGAGTGGCTGAGATGCGCTGGCACCGCAGGCATGCTCACGGCCGGCTGCAGGTTGAGCTTGTTGTACACGGCGCCGTCGCTCTCCACAGGGCTGGTGACGGTCTTCGCCGCCGGCACAACCGTCACCGCTGCAGTGCCCAGGGGTCTGACGCCGAGTCCTCGATCGAGTACGTTGTATTCGGACTGCGGTTGTGGCGGCATCTGGGCTGGTCCGCGTGCTGCAATTCCGTTGTTGTGGTGCTGCAGCAAGCTGGAGCTGTCGCAGGGCACGAATCTGGGCAGGCTCGCCGTGGTTGTCATCGTGTGCGGCGACGAAGCGGACGTCGTCGTCAACGACAACAGATCGACCAGTCTTGGTGATGCAGGGAGCGTGCCACTCCCTGGGCCGACGACGGCCGGGCTGGTCGGTAGAGCCGGTGGCGGGCGTGATGGCGGCGGCAGGGCAGAGATCGTGGATGCTCCGGCCGACGCCGACGTCATGGCGGGCGCTGGCCTGGCTGCCGGCGTTGAATGCGACGTCATCGTGTTGTGATTAAGGTGGTGGTAGCCTGGCGTTGGGCCCGCATGCTGCAGCTCCGGCGGTGGATTCACCAGCTGTCCGGCCTCGGCCTTGATTAGATAGTCGAGCACTTCAAACATGCTGTCGCCGTCGGGCGTCTGAAACACGTACAGGCCCTCGCCCAGCGGTGCCTTGCGGCCGGCCTCGAAGTGGAACTTGCCAACATCGCATGCGTAGCGGCGCAGGCACTGCAGCGGCCACTCGGCGACCAGGCTGCCGCTGGGATGCAGGGCCAGCTTGATGCCGGCCTTGGACATCTGCATGGTGCACTCGCCCGACGCGCCGATGCGCTTGTTGGCCTCGGTCAGCTGCGGCCGCACGTGGTACGCAATGCCTGGGATGCACGTACATACACACACGAGCATGCACGTGCACACACAGAGTACACACACACGTATACGGGAATGCACACGCACATAAAATAAAATAAAAAAGGATGTGGTGTACAATTACATCCACGGAGTCTATACGGTTGATCATGCCATGCTGGACGTGATATGGTGTTCAGACATGACTGGTCTATTGACTATTGTTGGTGGCAAGCGGTAGTGAATAGCAACGCTGTTACTCATCATACTGTAAAGTACCGCTGGAGTGCTCCATCTCGCGGTAGCGCCCCGCCTTGATTTTACAGCCTGGGGAAGACTAATCGTATGGCGGAGTGCAACTAACTTTGTACGGCGTGAGAACCTTATTGTACTAAGGTTGCACTTAGGCTTAGCATGTTCTCCTGTGGAGCTCCACGGTAAACTGAGTACGGATTTGCAGCACAGGGTGAAATGTGTGTACAAGGTACGTGTGGTGTGATGACCTACAGACAGGACACCATCTCCACAGTACGCCCACGGCAGGACGAGTTGGTGGGAACCTTCATCATCAATTGGCATTTTTGCCGCTTATGTGACGAAAAATTTAGCTTTTCCTCCGGCTTCTGCAGCTTACTCGTAGTGCAAGTTTTGTCAGTGAAAGCTTGCCGAGTTCACGCGGCCACAGACTCGCAGTGCATGCCTCGTACGGCATGATGACTCATGATCTCCAGAATAATTGACGCCAACAAAGTCGGCTGTAGGCCAAACCAAGCGGAGTTCTACACTCTTATTATAAAATAATACATACATGTACATGTATAACTGTCCTCCACTGTAACTAGATACTATATACAGTCAGAAAGTGAAACAACAAATCACTAAACTGACATTTGATGTTAGTAAAAAAAGTCCCCACTTCCGCGTTACAACCGGCCATACCATTGTATTGAGAAACACAACCAGCTTAGGAAGTTTCGCTTGTGCCAGACCCGGACCACCATGCCTGTGATACCAGGGTGGCAGATGCAGCTCCTAACGGCGAGGGTGAGGTGGTAACTCTCACAACCAATGCCCGACAAAGGGGGCGAACCTCGTTAGCTGCATCCATGTTACCCTCACTAGCACTAGCACTAGCACTAGCACTAGCACTAGCACTAGCACTCCGAGTAATACATGTAGTATTAAAGTACTGTAATTTCACAAATTTTCGGTGTACTTTTATTTTCGGTACTTTCGGTGCGTCTGTTTCATACCCAAAATTTCAATACACCGAACAAACACTAACACACATAACCCAATAGGGAACTGCTTCTCTGTACCGAAAATTTCTGTTCACCCTAACCTAGCTTTTTGCTCTCATACCGAAAATATTGAGCACCGAAAATTTCTGAAATTAGAGTACCCAGTTGACCTTGGGTGTTATGTACTCTTGAGATTACTCATTGCTAGTGCACTAGCCGAGTCAATGCGGCATCGCCTCACCTAGATCGGACGCCGGCTTCAGTTTCGTTTGCATCTGCAGCTGCCGCACCCACATGTCCATTTCGTCCTGTGACTCTGCGGCCAGGCGGTATGTTGCCTCCACGGTTCTCACGTCAAAGACATGCTTTTTGTAGCTGGTCACCTGCTCACTGCTGACGATCTCCACCTGCTCAGAGTCACAGTCAATCGAATGAAAGGTACAAAGGATGATGAGGGCAAGGGAGGTTGCTCATAGGACGGCTTTTGAACATACAAGTGACGATGGCAACTGAAATCCAACCCTTAGACTTTACACACGATCTCAGTTGCTACCATTGTACAATGCATGCTTTGACCTTGTCAAAGAAGTACTGGCTGATGGCAAGAGAGCTCGCAGGACAACTTAGCTAGAGGGGTTCCCTCCCCGGACACCATCTTTTGCAAGTTTTGAGAGTTGTGCATACATATTAACGTGTGCGTTGCCCTTGTCACTCATCACCGCTGATCACCTGCAGTAAGGTGCTATAGCTACGTCTACAGTATCTCTGCCATGCAAGAACAGTCTACACCGCCACAGTGCAGACAGCCAATCAAGGTTGGCATGAAGGATGGCATGCGTGCAGACACCAACTCTATTCACATCGGTATGCTTCGGAACCAGGTAATGATGCGAATTCTTTTCGCCAAAATAGTCTTGTATTGTCTATGTGTCCGGGGGGGGGGGGGGGGGGGGGGCATATACTGAATCGAATGATGTTCCCACCCAGGAACTACTCGGTACTCACCTTGGGCAGCACTCTTGCAATAGCACACTGTATGTGTGCACGATTGCAGTGATGATGCAATGGTGGTAATGACTACTTCCTCCGCGTCATCGAAATTGTCGCAGTTTGACTAGTGACTTGTCACTTGTTACTGACAACTCCATAAGCTAAACCATTCAAAACGTATTACACAGTATGATAGTCTGAAGGCTCGAGTCACGTTCCAGGACAGTTGGACTGAGAGTTTTCACGCAGAGATAAAGGCCTCGTCGTTGCTGATGTCATTGGACGCAAAAATATCGTTCCGAAATATTTCAAGGAAGGTTGGAAGTTGGTCGCGCCTCATCTCAAACGCTTTGACTTTCTCCACAGAACAAGAGCTGCTATGCTTGTCGTCTGCTAGCTCTGGATGATTTCTACTTCACCACCAACGAAGTAAGTAAGAAAACACGATCGTTGCGAGGTCGGTTGATTACCGTCGGCGGAATCACGTCGATCTTGAAATGAACTTATTTTAGCCGTGGTATGCCCATTTATTTTAGCTGTGTGGTCACAGCTCATGCAGGTAAGTGTACTATCACGTCCAGCACGCCGTCTTTTTCAGCATCACTAGAGAGGTTCTGCTATACGTGAAACGTAGAGAAATCACGTAGGCCCGGGAACTCTCTTCGTGTTCCCGTAACGTAAACAAAAGCTGTTCTGCTCTACGTTCACGTAGAGAAATCACATGAAATGTGTACTGGGACTTTCCCCTCCCATATTCGGCAGTTTTCTGCCTGCAGTTGAGCGATACTCGGCAGACCCGTATGCATTTTCTCTGCGTGTGCCACAACGTAGAGAACCTCATCTCCGCGTAGAAATCTGGAGCCAAAACACGCGAAGCCGTAGACTCTAACCCAGACACCTGCTCTCTACGTGATTTCTGTACGTTTCACGTATAGCAGAACCTCCCTACTGGTACGGCACCTGCGCGTGCATCACTAGCACTACGTGTAGAGTCTACACGGCTCTTGCAGGTACAATCATGTACTGAGTGTCTCAGCCAGAGCGACATTTTTATTATCGCTGTTGCATGCATTTAGTTTACTGACCCCTCGATGTTTCTCCAAGCGCTGCCACTTGTTCCACTAAGTCATTCTCACCCCAGCTAAGGTAAAACAGTGATGAGGCTTTGAGTGAATGGCCATAAGCACGAGAAATGTGCAGGCTGCAACGCCTGACTGATCCCAGCGAGTCGAAATTACCATCGCAGCGACATCAGCGAAGAAATTGCATCTAGTTCAAAAATTTCAGCTTCCAATAACAGAAAATAGAACTTTGCCGTCACCCTATACTGATGACTATCGCCTATGTCCGATTCCTTGCCTCTGGTACGAGTGCTGGTGAGTAAATACCCCGTTTTATATCAAAAGTCAAACTGCGACAATTTCGATGACGCGGAGGAAGTATGACTGTCATAATGCAGTACAGCACATTTCTGCTTACTTGATAGTTGTCGATGAGGTTCAAGACACCCTTGGGTTCCAGTTTCCTGAAATCTTTCTTGGTGTCCTTGTAGTATTCCAGGGCACTTGTGCCGCTTGAATGGAACCGCTTCAGGACAAACAAGCGTTTCACCCATCCTTTGCTTGTCGAGATCGATTTGCATATTTCCAGAGCACCCTGTTAAACAGGAATATTACATATACACGGAGAGAGAGAGAGAGAGAGAGAGAGAGAGAGAGAGAGAGAGAGAGAGAGAGAGAGAGAGAGACAGAGAGACAGAGAGAGAGAGACAGAGAGACAGAGAGAGAAAGAAAGAGAGAAAGAAAGAAAGAATAAGAGAGAGAGAGAGAGAAACGGATGGAGGGGAGTGAGAAAGAGAAAGAGGGAGAGATACAGGGTGAGGACTGAAAGAGTACCATGGCATAACATTCCCCAAAAATAGGCTCCCGACAAGACCATTTTTTAATGTCCATCACAGATGGGGCACTATTCAAGAGAGGGCAGCAAGCACCAGTAGCAATACGCTTTGAGTTTGTTTCACAGCTTCTTATTACTACAGTCAGACCTCGCTTATCCAGTCCTCTCTTATCCGGATCCCTCGCCATCCGGAAGAATATAGCTGGTTACAGATTTACAGCATACGCGGTGCATCCAACATAACCGGTGTTCGGTTATCCGGTTCCCTTGCCTATCCGGATATTTTTTGTGGAAAACGGATGTGTGCGGTTAACCGAGGTCTGACTGCAGGATAATGTTTGAAATGCAGGCTGCTCAACAGGAATATAATTTTAAAATGCTGTGTTTTTCACTGGATCTCATTGCGATCAACTTGGCCAGTCGCTTTGCGCTCCGCTTATCAGACTCAAACAAAGTTGAAACAGCTACAGTCAACTTCGCTAATAACGACTGCGGATATAACGGCAATCCGCGAATAACGACAGAATTTCCATGCCCAGAGCAAAGTCCATTCTACCTGTATGCATATATTGAGACTTCGGGTATAACGACACTTTTCTGATGCCCGGCCGAGTGTCGTTATACGCAAAGTTGACTGTAGCTATCCGTAGATTGAGTAAATTGAAATGCATGTATGTGTAAAAAAATGAAAAACAACTCATCAGGCATCCACGCCTAAGGGGGAATTAGCAGCAAACAAAATCCTGTTGAAGATGTGCAGGTGGTATTTAGCTGAAAAAGTAGCCCCACGGCAGTGGGACACTTTAACGATTCTATGACAAGACTTACCGAATGCACAACTTCCACCATTGTGTCGCGTCAGTGCTGCACGCACCAGTTCACAAACTGATTGCGTGGGATCAAAGCGTGCTTTTGCTGGCCCCAGAACGCCTCGACGGCACGGCAGTTCTCTCAGTCTCACAGCTTCGTGCCTTCTCCAAGTGAGGTGACTCTGTCACTCATTTACCAGCGCAAGTGCACACATAGGCCCTCTCTGTCTCTGTCTGAGGTTCTACCAGCTAGCGTTGTCAACAAACGCCAACATTCATTTCTCAGCGAACAAGAATCAAAAGCAGCACGATCGAGGCGTTGCAACAATGTCAAAGTGCAGCACCGGTAGGTGGAACTGTTATAGCGCACCGTTCAACAACGATCCAGTCCACCAGTCTATTCCTAGTCGTTGAACCCAAACCTGTCGAGTAAATCTATCAAGACTGAACTACACCGGGCTACAAGTGTTGGGCGAAGGAAACTGTTCGGTACCAACCGTCCAAGAAAGTGATTCAATCTCTAAATCGATACCTGCTCGACGAGCCTCGACCCTACATTGAAAATAGAAGCATTATCGACCTGCGTTGGCCTACCCTGGTGCTTGCCGTCAGAGAAGATGAACAAAATCATTCACATACACAGCCTGTCGATTCTACTTTACCATGTGCGAGGATTATGAAAGCATGAGTTGAGTGTCACAGACAAAACGACAGCACGACTCGGATCGGCGTCAAAATATCTGGCAAGGCTCGACTCGGAGTATGCCATTTCTGGAGTTGACGGCGTAGCGCACGCAAGAACGGTGAAACCTGTCTAAGGCGACCCCTCAAGGGACGAGAAAAGTGGTCGCCTTGGCCAGGTGGTCTTCTTATCCAGGTTCAGTGGGTCACGTGACCATATCCACAAAAAGGCTGTGAGAAAAGGGACCAAGTGCGTAGCGAGCTGACAGACTCAGTTGAGAAACACGCACTTGAAAGTGAGGACATGTACGCCAAAACCTGCGTGTTTTTGACAGCATTCGCTTCGATTTAGAATAACTTCAGAATGGTTCTTTGTATTTCGAAGCGGTAAAAACGAGTAGGCAGCTGCTGGCCTGGTCTTTCCGTAGATATCTCGATCATAGAAATCGGCTCACGGCCACGCGTGCTAGAGATCGAGCGCGTGTAGATCTACCAGTGTTGTCGGCTTTCACTGCGTGCAGATTGATAGCGTTGGACAAGCAACCCGGTGTCCGGCCGATTGGAATAGGTGAGGTCGCTCGACGCATTATAAGCAAGGCCATCCTCTCCGTCGTAGGCCAAGCCGTTCAGGAGGCGGTTGGGTGTATACAGCTATGCGCTGGCCAGGATTGCGGTATAGAGGCGGGAATACATGCGATGCAGCAGGCCTTTGAGCTGGATGACACCGAAGGAATTCTGATGGCGGATGCAAGTAATGCGTTCAACAGACTAAATCGACAGACTTGCTTAAAGGGGAAGTATACCCTAAAATCAAATTTTCACCAGTTGTAGTCTTCTGGGTGCTGAGTCGAATGGTCTTGGTCCGAGGAAGCTGCGACGCTCCCTTCCTACTTGAATCCCAATCGAACTCGCGCACTTCCACCGAAACTGGGTGACTGCGCCCTACGAGATGGGGATTTGTATGCAAAATGTCACTAAAAGCGCCATTTCGTTCTTATAAAAGCACGGATCACCGCGATTGGCCCATATGTTGTAGTCTTTTGGACGCTGAGTCGACTGGTTTTGGTCCGAAAAGGCTGCGATGCAGCGTTCCTCCTTTATTCCCAATCGAACATGGTTGAACAAGCGGTCACGTGCTCCTGCGTACACCAGTCAGCTGGTCACCGTGCCTGCAGGGTACAACTTACTAGCCTGTTTGACCTTTTTTGGGTACAGTCCTGTCACTCGAGTTGAACCCGAGTTGAACCTTGGTGTGAAAGTTGTCGCCTGCTGGCGCGGTGACCAGGTGATTTGGGCACCCAGGAGCACGTGACCGCTTGTTCAACCATGTTCGATTGGGAATAAAGGAGGAACGCTGCATCGCAGTCTTTTCGGACCAAAACCAGTCGACTCGGCGTCCAAAAGACTACAACATATGGGCCAATCGCGGTCATCCGTGCTTTTATAAGAACGAAATGGCGCTTTTAGTGACATTTTGCATACAAATCCCCATCTCGTAGGGCGCAGTCACCCAGTTTCGGTGGAAGTGCGCGAGTTCGATTGGGATTCAAGTAGGAAGGGAGCGTCGCAGCTTCCTCGGACCAAGACCATTCGACTCAGCACCCAGAAGACTACAACTGGTGAAAATTTGATTTTAGGGTATACTTCCCCTTTAAGAAATGTTCGGCACTTGTGTCCATCACTTGCTACCGTTCTTATTAATACCTACCGTGATCCAGCTCATCTCTACGTGGACGGTGAAAGTATCCTGTCGCAAGAAGGGACAACACAGGGTGATCCCCTTGCAATGTACATGTACGCGTTGGGAATAATGCCCTTGATACGTTTGGCGGATGAGGCGGGTGCGGTGCAGTCATGGTTCGCGGACGATTCATCCGCTGCTGCTCGTCTTCGCAGACTCCGTCTATGGTGGGACATAATGGACAAGAGAGGACCGGCATATGGATATTACGTAAACCCAAAGAAATCGGTCCTTGTCGTCAAGGAAAGGTGTTACCAGGAGGCGACTGAATTGTTTCGAGACACTGGTGTAATGATAACGGACGAGGGATCACGATATCTTGGCGCAGCAATCGGAAGGGACAGCTTTCTTCAAAGCTATATCAAAACAAAGGTGGACGAATGGATGGGGGAACTGAAGAAGCTAGCAGTATTTGCACAAACCCAGCCGCAGGCTGCGTATTCTGTGTATGTGACGGGCCTCAGGGGTAGATGGGCGTTCCTCTGTCGTACCATGAAGGTACCCGAACCCATGTTCCAACCGCTGGAGGACATTGTGAAGTCTGAACTGATTCCCGCCTTAACTTGCCGTGCACCCCCAGGCGACACCCTCCGACGGCTTATGGCTTTGCCGTGTCGTCTGGGTGGGCTCGGTTTGATTAACCCTGTGTCCCTATGCCAACAATACGACTCGTCGGTTCGGGTGACCAGCCCTTTGTCTCGGAGAATCTTGTCAGGGGATGGCTCCATCGGTGACTCGGTAGTGTTAATCAGATCGGCCAAGAGAGACGCCAAGGCATCTTCTCGACGTCATCAGAAACTGGAATTCGACGCGATATCGGGCAGTGCGTCGGAGTCGCTACGACATGTCATAGACGTCACGAAGGAGAAAGGTTCGTCGAGCTGGCTGACGTGCCGTCCACTTTAAAAGAAATATCATTTTAATTTAACAAAGGGAGAGTTTTGGGACGGACTCTGCCTCCGTTACGGATGGACACCGGCCAGGGTACCGTCACACTGCTCTTGCGGCCAAGAGGCAACTGTCGCGCATTCCCTGTCGTGCCCCTATGGAGGGTTTCCCTCCATTAGACACAATGGTATTCGGGACGTCACGGCCCGGCTGCTGGACGAGGTGTGCACCAGTGTGTCCATCGAGCCCTTGCTGCAACCGCTGACGGGGGAGCGTCTTCGCTACCGGACCGCAAATGTGGAAGACCGTGCCCGGTTGGATGTCGCTGCCAATGGTTTGTGGGGCAGTCGTTTTGAGCGTACACTTATTGATATACGGGTTTTTAATCCTCACTCACGCTCAAATCGATCTGCACCACGTACTATTGTGTATCAGCGACATGAAAAAGAAAAGAGAAGGCACTATGAGGAGCGGGTGAGGCAGGTTGAGCAAGCCTCCTTTGTTCCGGCGGTCATGTCAGCCAGTGGCGGAATGGGTCCAGCATCAACAGCACTGTACATACGAATTGCTCATCTGTTGGCTGAGAAGAGGGGTGAGCACTACTCTCATGTTATGGCATTTGTTAGATGCAGGATTTCCTTCAGCCTTCTGAAATCCTGTATCATGTGCATTCGCGGTTGTAGGCGTTTAAATTTTGGTTTGAAATTTGCACCCTCCTGCGGAGCCCACGCTGCTTTGGCAGTGGCGGAGGCTCGCTTGCCGACGTAACCGTCGGAGATCATCATGAGCAATGGACTGACTAATTATTCACTTGTCCTGTCTTTATAAATAACATGTTATTGCATATGTTCTTGGTTTAGTTTTTGGCCTTTTTCGTGCTTTGGAGTTGATAACATTTTCCTCACTATCGAAACTATACGTCATTCAGTGAAAAAAAAAAAAAAATCTACCAGTGTACGCGCGCTTGGCGAGGCCTCGAGGTGAAAACTTGAAAAGACACGGTGTTCTTCGTTTTTTCAGTTTGTCCTTGCAAGTTACTACTAGTACTACTAGCTGCTAGTTCTTATCTTCCAAGATCACCAACATGTCGATCCCCATGCCCACGTTCACTGTTGATACAAATCTCAGGGAAGCCTTGGTTGAGCTGGATAGGATAGAGAGTTTCCTGGTGCTGAGGTGCAGGTCGCCGCTTCTGGTGGCGACTCTGACAGCGATTTGTCGTCGCAGTTGTCAGTGCCAGAAGTTTCTTCCTCTGACGATGATGGCGATGACTTAGCCCAAGCATGCCTTGTCGTTTGAAACTGTGTCTGCTGTGGTGCAGTTCCTGAAAACCTACACCGAGCGCTACGGCATACCACAGCCTGCGCCGATCCGCGGACGTGCAGGAGCACAACCGACTTACCTGCCGGCGTCATCAACAATAATATTACGTCCATGCACAAGTGCTATGTGGCCTCATTGTCAGAGTCCGGCATAAAGGCAGTTGGCTATCATAGCTTTAGGTCCATTTGGCATGACTGTTTGCCGCACATCCAGATCATGACACCACGTACTGATGTATGCTCGCGGTGTGAGGAGCATCGCAGGAATATTCAGCAAGCACGGATAGAGGCGGACAAGGGTACAGCAGTGGACGTGTTCAGGCAACACCATGATGCAACCCCAGCAGGGCGTGACTATTACAGGCAAGCCACACTGGATGCAAAGGCAGAGCTTGATGCTTGTACCAGTCTCCAGCAATCGTTAAACACTCCGTGTGCACGTGATCTGCAACGATAACACTACACGTTTGATTTTGCGCAAAACGTTGCCCTGCCTCAATCCGCACGTCAGGAAGGACCGTTATATTTAAGGCACCTCGAAAAGTCCAAATATTTGGCATTAACAATGAAGCCGTGCCACAGCAGATAAATTATTTAATTGATGAGTCAGATACCATCGGCCTGGATGGAAAGACCAGTCATGGCCCTAATGCAGTGGCTTCGATGCTCCACCATTTCTTTGCGCACCATGGGTTGCAGGAGAAGGGGCTGCCATCTGCACTGTGACAACTGCGGTGGCCAGAACAAGAACCAGACTGTCGTCGCATATCTTTGCTGGAGAGTCCTCATGGGCCTCCATCAACAAATTGAGTTGTCATTCATGCTGACTGGCCATACGCGTTGCCTTGTCGATGGATGCTTTGGCCTACTGAAGCAGAAATTTCGACGGAGCGATTGCTACACCATGACTCAGTTGGCAGCAGTGGTCAATGAGAGTGCCGTCTGCAATGTAGCACAGCTGATTCCTGGATCTGGTGTGGAATGGAGAGCATGGGATGCATTTCTGGCTCAACATTTCAAGCCAGTGAAAGGTATCCGCAGTGTTCAACACATGCTGTTTGATGCTACGAAGCCTGGAGTCGTCAGCGTTAAGGCAGCGTTGGAAGACGACTACAAAGAGATAGTGCTGCCGACTACATCAAAGGATGCCCTAGTTGCTGCTGACATGCCACCTGTGCTACCACCAGCTGGGCTGTCAGAACAACGGCAGCAGTATCTCTACAGCCAGATTCGCCCTCACGTTCTGGAACAATTCCAGGATGAGCTCTGCCCCAAGCCGTCGCTGCCAGAAGCTACCAGCACTTCGTCTCAGTCTGGTGTTGCTGCTGCAATGGATGATTGATGCAACAGTGAGGTTGCAGTATTCTAGGTTGAGCTGCTTTTGGTTGCACACTTTCTGCTGGTGGTGACAGTCAATTTCTTCTTCAGACTTTTCCCTTTTCCATTCCCTCAACCAGTGAACACGGTGCGTAATTGTTCCAGTTTCTTTTCTGTTGGATGCTGTGTTGTATGTGTGCACATGACACAGTACTATGATACTATTAGTCTAGTACCTGCATTATACTGTTCAAGTTCACCTTCAACTGCCAGTACAAATAGCAGAGGCTGTGTGTAGCCTGAATTATGCAAACACAAGTCATCACAATATTCCTTCCATTTTCGTATGATTCGTTCTTCGCATGACTACAAAAATGCATGCATACCGACTTGTAAAAATATGCATAACTTTGGAAGGAATCGAGATAAATCAGTTCTTTTTTTTGCATGATTTTCTGTGTAACACCAGCTTTCAGGACATGCGAAAAGCTCACTTTAGGTGAAAAATGCCATTTGGTCCCTTTTCTCATCACAGGGCTCGACGTGGCAATGGGTAGGCCTTCACCAAAACAGTTGACGTGACCAACGTGTAGCCGGGGTGTTCCGACGTGGTGAAGGCCTGCCCATGGCCGCGTCGGGACATCACCAGCCCCTACAGAGAGCACCTTCTCGCGACAGTGTCATGGTGGTGGCAGTAACTGTTGACAGCTGACGAGCTAAGAGAAGGACGTAGGACGCCATGGGCAGAAGTTGGAAGAAAAGAAGATTTAAGAAAAAAGTTCAGGTCTAAGTAGCTACATGACTACCAGGACGACATCCAGGAGCGATCAAAGAATACACGAACGGACGTAAGGAGAAGTCTAAAAAAACTCCCCTAGCATAATGAGGGTCAGAACCGGGTTCAACACCCATATGGTTCAAATGGTCCGCAGGGACTGGGGCTCTGCCAACCGCGGAATGTTGTACAGTCAGACCTCGCATAACCGCACACATCCGTTTTCCACGAAAAATATCCGGATAGGCGAGGAAACCGGATAATCGAACACACATACTGTATGTATGCATGGCATATGCTGTAAATCAGTAACCAGCGATTTTCTTCCGGATGGCGAGGGATCTGGATGAAAGAGGACCGGATAAGCGAGGCCTGACTGTAGCAAGGTCACTGTTTCCGAACACAGTGTCCTCCACCTTGCTTAATGCTGTCATGACGTCAATCTAACAGCTCAGTGCAGTACTTGTATGCACATTTTTTTATTAAAATTTAATGTAATTTTTTTACTTCATTTGTGTACATTATTATTGTGGTATGCAATGCATGCATGCATATGCGCATCCTGTTTCCGAAATCCCAGTTCAAGGCAGTTGTAAGTAACATTCTCCTTTTAAACTAGGAAAAGCAGCTGCCACTCGGCGACCAGGTGACAGTAATTTATTATTTAGTGACAGCACAATGGACCAAGTGTAATGATGGACATGTATGCTCAGCTTCCCCAACCTAGATGACCTAGTCCTAGTCCGAGTCGTTACACTTACAGACAGTAGATCTACATGTCACCGTCCACAGCATTTTACTTGAATGAATGTTTTCTCTCCAGTCTCCAGCTAGCTGGCTCGTATTTCATCATCCACAAATACATGGCAGCAGCTTGCCAAGAAACGCGGATTAGAATCGACTAGCGGGTTGAAAGATGCAACGTATCTATGCAGTGCTAATAGTTGCGTGGAGAACGAGCGACGCCGAGCTGCAATGTTCCATTTGACCTTTCTGGGAGCGTCTATTCTCAGATATCTGGAGAGCCGGTGCCGGAATGACGGCGAAGCGGACTCGACCGATTGCGGGCGCGGGGGAGAGCGTGCAGTGGCCGTGAAGTCGACACAAATTCAATGTACGGGGCTAGGAGAGCCGTGTGACAGCGATGTGATTTCATCTGAACATGCTGCGTCGCAAGCAGGTGGGCAAGCCAGTGCTGATGGTCAGTCGGCCACTAGGTGCAGAGCTGGGACGAGGCTGGGAAGAGGACGCAGGTTCGTGCGGACCAGCATAAATAACACAGACTGGGACGTTCCTGATAGCTACGGAAATCTCAAGTTAGTGGGAGCTGGCTCCTATGGCCAAGTATGGTAAGCCCCCCCCCCCCAGAAATCATTTACTAGTACAAAAAATTCCATACCCCACCCCTATCCCCTAGGCCCTCCCTCCCCTTTGTAGTGGGTCAATTGTATTTTCCATACTTATCATATTAGGGGACGTCGGAAGGTATTTTTTGCCGGTTGGTACGGTCAGCCATCGGAGGTGTACCTTAATGGATTGTCATTGGGCTCTTCCCGAATATTTTGCAATCATACAGACAAAATAATCACATTTCTGTAATCTTAAGATGGCAATAAACAGCATCAGCTGAAGCGTCATTTCACGAACGTTTTATTGAGATGTCCCGAACAAATTCTGGAGAGCTTCAACTGATTCTGTTTATTGCCATCCTTAAACGTTTGTCACCTCGCCGCCTGTTCGAATATTTCTGTAATCTGCAGGGTGCCTGGGATGAAAAGTGGTGCAATTCCTACCGCCTCTACTTTCACCACGGTCGGTAGCGTGTGTGAAAGCACGCCTGCACTATTATGGGTGCATCTATCCGCAAAATTTTATGACTCGTGAATGAATCGTGATCAGTCTGGGTGTTGCTTGTTCAGTGATTTCCCATACTGTCTGTCCTGCCTGCGTCCAGTCAATAGATGGCATGAGCCTGCACCTGAAGTCTCTGTTGTCTTTCCAGCTATGCTGTGTTAGGAAATTAGAGGCCACATGCCACGTACTGCTCTGTTCTCTCCGAAACCCAACAATTGCAAGCCATGAAGTCCAAATTTGAAATAGCTATGCTGTCTGTCGAAACATCACATGACGCCGCTGTCCCAATAACTTACTGATTCTCATTCCTGTCTTGCTTCACAAGTGCATGTCATGGTGTTGTATACACACAGTGGTCTATAAACCTCTCTGATGTGTGCGCAACATCGAGTCCCCTCGAATTATTATTTACGGTAAACAGCAGCCTTTGACCTTTCAAAGGCACTAGGATCTGTGTATCTAATATTGACTGAGTACTAGGTCAATATAGGAAATAAAAGCCGAGTAAAAGACCGAGGCGAAACCGAGGTCTTTTACCAGGTTGTACAATTCATATACTGACCTAAAACAAAGTCAATACTTGTACAAGTATTGGGTTTATCACAACAAACCAAAGCATGTGTTCAATCCCTTAAAGGAGTCAAATTTAAGCAGTCAACGTATAAGCAGTCAACGTAGCCCTAAGCGTGAAATATGCAGGAGTATTTGACTGCTTACGTATGGCAACAATCAATGTAAGTCAATACTACTTCGAAGTTAAGTTAGAAAGTGATAATTCTGACCATTGAATGTTAAATGGTGTGTGAGGTTTCGGATGACCACCCTACGGATAGAAATTATATTTTGTTGTTCCGTTTGTCGCACTGTTCGACACAGCTCTGCGATCAATCACTCCACAAGCGAAACTATTGCCATCAAGAAGCTATATCGGCCGCTCGACTCCAAACTGCACAGCAAGCGTGCTCACAGAGAGCTTCAGCTGCTCGCTCACCTGCGCAGTGACCAGTCAAATGTAAGTCTGTGTCTTGTCTACACTATACGGTAAAGCACACGTATTGTTTAATGTATAGTCATTCTAGTAACGTGTGTGTGTGTGTGTGTGTGTGTGTGTGTGTGTGTGTGTGTGTGTGTGTGTGTGTGTGTGTGTTATGGATTCGCTGGCCAGAAAAAGCCACTTCATAGCTGTGTGGTGTAGACCAGGCTGAATAGTGGCGGTCAATTCTTCAGCCTTGCAAGCTATTTAATGGTGCAATCCCAGCACAAGTTGCTATGGCTTCTGCTGTAGCACCGCTATCATCGCCTCTGGCGATGGGCGTCAAAAGGTCAAAAAAGAAGGTGTATGTGTGTGTGTGTGTGTGTGTGTGTTTCTGGCCTCCACCCGTGCTTGTTCTCGCCGTTGTGGACGGCCTGAGGTGTCCCCAGCCGTCCAGGCCAACAGTGCCTGAGGTAGGGTCTTCATCGACAGGAGACTTGGTCGGATAGGTACAATGCCAACACTCTCCTCGTCGCCCCCACCTCGGAGTCCTTCGCGAGGCCTTGCAAGCCCGCGAGTGGAGCAAACTACCGCTCGAAGACGACGATTTGGAACGACTCTGAGCATAGGCTCATGGAATATTCGCCCTGTTGTGGAGAGTGATGGACCAGTTCAAGCCACAGCCGTGAGAGGAATCGTTTCCGATGATAAGCCAGATCCATAGCTGCCAGAGATGGCTCTCTCAAACATGATCCCTGAGTCCCTGACCTGTACCTCTCTCTCAGCGGACTGCCGTCACTCGTCGTTCCATATTGTCGGCCCTGCAAGGGGACACGTGACCGTAATGGCAGTGTTTACCAGGACCAGGTGTGTGTGTGTGTGTGTGTGCGCGCGCGCCTTTGTGTGTGTGTTTGGTGTTGTTTGCATGTTCGGTGTGATTATGTGTCTCTCTGTCTGTCGTTTTCTGTCGACTTCTTTATACCTGTCATTTGTAGGTGATTCGCCTGTTGGACGTCTTCACACCAAATCAATCAGCCGAGACGTTCAAAGACATGTGAGACCCGGTTATGTTTCTTGAGCTTATGTGTGTGCTTGTGTGTGTGTGTGTGTTTGTTGTGTGTGTGTTTGTGTGTGTGTGTGTGTGTGTGTGTGTGTGTGCGTGTGCGTGTGAAGTCAAAGATAGGGTTTCAATGGCCAGAAAGATCCACTTCACTATGTGTAACATAGCTTGTTCTCCGCCATCGCTTCAACAATGGGCATATGCTAGTACTATCATACTGTATGTGTTTTCTTTGACTTCTGCTAGTATATTCCAGAAGCTGGCCATGGTTGGTTCCCCGGGGGGAGGGAAAATACCTTGGTGCCAACAGAACATATGCCACGTGTTGTCAGCTGCATTTGTATAGAAACAACTTGTCAGCAGCTTCTTGGTTCGGCCTGGTCCTGTAGCTGAGAGGGTTAGAGCATTGCTCATTACAAGCAATGTCCCAGTTTTAAGTCCTGGCGGGGTTACAATTTTCTCTTTCCAGGCAGTTCACTTCCCTGACTGTTTACACCTTTGAAAAATCGTAGTCTTTGGCTACAAGCATTATTCAATCAATGTTGCCTTGAATCATGTGGATGTGGTATGTTACCTTCCTGCACATGACAGCGGATAATGCTATTCTTGAGCATGACTCTGGTTGTGTGTGGCTGCAGTTACTTGGTCATGGAATACATGCCGACTGACCTGCACCGCATCATCGCCGCCCAGGCCCTGGAACCGCCGGCCTACCAGTTGATCACCTATCAGATTCTCCGCGGACTGAACGTGAGTTGGTTCACACGCGCTGATGGATGACCTGCCAACTCCCAGTGCAGATCTTAGGAATCAGTAATGATCCCCTGTATATATAGCACAAAAAAAAAGAAAAATAGGGATTCACCGGCCAGAAAAAGCCACTTCTATCAGCTATGTGGCCGGTGTAGACCAGGCTAAAATTAGTGGCGGTCAATTCAACAGTCTTGCAAGCTGTTGACTGGTGTAATACCAGCGCAAGTTAGCTGCTATGTCTAACATAGCTGTTCGCTATCATCGCTTCTGCGATAGGCATGTCTGAGTCCGAGTTTGAGTAACATTGAAGGTTTAGGTGAGAATGATGAACATGTAGCAGGAGGGCTGGTGCACGTTCACTCCGTCCCGATCTCCTCACACGGCCATTTCATGTGTCTGGGGTGCGCGGTGCAGAGTTTGCGGTCCAGGCCGTCACAGCGGCACGCTGCGATGAGCTCAGTATCCTATCATTACAAGTCAAAGTAACGTAGCTGCTGGCGGGTGTTGTCTGTACGGCACTGTCACCGGCATATGCACTCTACTAGTCTCACTGGTCTGTTCTGGTGAGAAGCAAGTACAGTAAAGCACAGTCAACTTCGCTCATAACGACTGGATATAACGACAATTCGCGAATAACGGCAGAATTTCCATGCCCAGAGCAAAGTCCCATCCAACTGTAACACGTATAATGAGACTTCGGGTATAACGACACTTCGCGAATAAGGACACTTTTCTGATGCCCCGCCGAGTGTCGTTATACGCAAAGTTGACTGTGTGTACGTCCGCGCTACCACTGGCTATACAATTATGTTGAGAAACTCAGAGAAATACAACCAGCTTGTAGGAAGTTTTGCTCGTGCCAGGCCACCACCATGCCTGATTTTATCATGGTGGCAGATGCAGCACCTGGCGACGCCGGGGGTGAGATGGTAAATCTCACAATTATTGCCCGACAGGGTGCGTAAACCTCGTTAGCTGCTTCGTTGTTACCCTCACTCCAAGTAGTAGTGAGTGCCCAATTGACCGTGGGTGCTACTACGCTGGAAATTCCGTAGTTGCAAACTGACTTCAATCTAGAGCCGCGATGATTCGCAAGTCATGCCATGACTACGGAGTATTCGATAATGATCATGCTCTGTTCCATCATGCGGGACTCAAGCATTCAGGCCGGGATAGGAGTCTACTCGGCTTGAATCTCCTGCTCGGCAACATTAATCCACCATGGCTGCATACTATAAATTAGATTACATAGATCACAGTTCGCTTGACTGTGTTTTATGCAACCACGGGAATGCCACCACCCTCAAGGATCATTTTGCACATGCTGCTCTTAATTAAAGGGGTGGGTGGTGTGTAGATCAGGCCCACCACCAACGTGGTCCTATGCCATTCTGTATACTTGTACAAGTGCTGTACTGGTGTCATATTGTGTTTTTTGCCTTTTGTTGTGCAGTTCATTCATTCGGCTGGAGTACTGCATCGGGTAAGTGAGAAGTCCTCCTTTCCTGTTCTGTGTGTTCGAGCTGCTTGGTGTTATTTCCTCCAGAAACGAAAATTTCGCAACTTTGTTTTACCAACATGCTAAGTAATCTTGCTCCATAGATTTGGTTCAGTGCAAGAAAATCACTTCATGACAATGAGCGGATGTACTTGTTTGAAGTAACATTATGTGCACTAATATGCAAAAGAAGTTGCCGCCGTTTGCATTTCACTAGGGGTCACCATTGCTTGATTGTTCGAAGCTCAATTCACACTGGCAGACGTATGGAAGTCACAAAGTGTTTTTTTTTCCGGAGGGAGTATGATCTAGTCGACCAGGCTGAAAGAGGAAAGGATATAGTGGACAAACAGAAAGTGAGAGGGAGAAAGAACTTTCTTATGTGATTCAAGGTCGAATCTTTTCACCAAGCCATGCTCCATATTCTTTGTGCTGTCTGTACAGGACTTGAAGCCCAGCAACATTGCTCTCAACGAAGGACTGGTTGTCAAGGTATATAGCACTTTCTCCAAGATGTTAACTGTTAGCAGTCGCTTGTTATTTCACTTCCACTGCTTCTGTTTCCTGACAATTTGTAGTGGGGTTACTGGTATTTCAATAAATTTCCCACACCATGTGTTGGAAGTTGGAACTAGGTGTCAGGTTGTCGAATGTCTCAATATCCTTGCCAGTTTTGTGCCTTGCTGTCGCACTATCTGACTGAATATTATCTCCTTACCTTTGGTGGACTGTTAGTCATAACTAGTAACTTATAGGTACTTTTCTCTTTACAGTCATAAGGATGGTAAATGTGGGATTTAGCTGAATGAAATTGCTTTAAACGTGCGTTTCTTGTGTGCCTAATGGTGATGGTGACAATGTGCTGCAGATTCTTGACTTTGGCCTGGCGCGTATCAAGAGCTCCAGTGACAACGCATGCATGACCGGCTACGTGGCTACACGCTGGTATCGGGCACCAGAAGTCATGCTCCAGTGGGAGCACTACGGAAACACCGGAAAAAGTTAGTCAGCGTCAGTGCAAGTGCTCTCCTCTCTTTCTCTCTCTCTCTCTCTCTCTCTCTCTCTCTCTCTCTATTTATTTATCTCTCTCTCTATTTATCTCTCTCTCTCTCTCCCCCTCTCTCTCTCTCTCTCTCTCTCTCTCTCTCTCTCTCTCTCTCTCTCTCTCTCTCTCTCTCTCTCTCTCTCTCTCTCTCTCTCTCTCTCTCTCTCTCTCTCTCTCTCTCTCTCTCTCTCTCTCTCTCTCTCTCTCTCTCTCTCTCTCTCTCTCTCTCTCTCAGTGTCAGTTTCATGGTTCCTGTATGCTGTTTGCAGACTTTTATCCATGATTTTGTCAAAGTGAGAATTCTGGTAGTGCTTCAAGAGTCGCCTATCAACTTGCCTACACTCAAACAGGCACTGCAGTCCACACACTCATCATGTGATTATTTCAACGTTTCGGTCTGCATGACCATTGTCAGGAATGGAGCTGCGTGAGGCATCCCTCAGAATTAAAAAAATCTTCCAATTCCCGCTCATCGTCCCTACCTAACACTTTAGGAACACTTCAAGGTTCTTGTTGCGCTTCTTAGGAGGTATCGAAACGCCAGCTCAGTCGTGATCACTTCTGTGCTTCTGTGCAATGATCCAGTCACTTTTCTTATGTATGTCTGTCTATCTGTCTGTCTGTCTGTCCATCCGTCTGTCTGTCTGTCCAGTGGATCTATGGTCGGTTGGTTGCATCTTGGCGGAGATGATGACACGGGAGGTACTTTTCAAAGGTGGTAGTGGTAAGTACAGCCTCTAAACAGTAAAGAGTGCACTGTTGTCCTGCTTGTGTTGGGCTGTGCACTGTTGTGCTGCTTGTGTTGGGCTGTGCACTGTTGTGCTGCTTGTGTTGGGCTGTGCACTGTTGTGCTGCTTGTGTTGGGCTGTGCACTGTTGTGCTGCTTGTGTTGGGCTGTGCACTGTTGTGCTGCTTGTGTTGGGCTGTGCACTGTTGTGCTGCTTGTGTTGGGCTGTGCACTGTTGTGCTGCTTGAGTTGGGCTGTGCACTGTTGTCCTGCTTGTGTTGGGCTGTGCACTGTTGTCCTGCTTGTGTTGGGCTGTGCACTGTTGTCCTGCTTGTGTTGGGCTGTGCACTGTTGTCCTGCTTGTGTTGGGCTGTGCACTGTTGACCTGCTTGTGTTGGGCTGTGCACTGTTGACCTGCTTGTATTGGGCTGTGCACTGTTGACCTGCTTGTGTTGGGCTGTGCACTGTTGTCCTGCTTGTGTTGGGCTGTGCACTGTTGTGCTGCTTGTGTTGGGCTGTGCACTGTTGTGCTGCTTGTGTTGGGCTGTGCACTGTTGTGCTGCTTGTGTTGGGCTGTGCGCTGTTGTGCTGCTTGAGTTGGGCTGTGCACTGTTGTCCTGCTTGTGTTGGGCTGTGCACTGTTGTCCTGCTTGTGTTGGGCTGTGCACTGTTGTCCTGCTTGTGTTGAGCTGTGCACTGTTTTCCTGCTTGTGTTGGGCTGTGCACTGTTGACCTGCTTGTGTTGGGCTGTGCACTGTTGACCTGCTTGTGTTGGGCTGTGCACTGTTGACCTGCTTGTGTTGGGCTGTGCACTGTTGACCTGCTTGTGTCGGGCTGTGCACTGCTGTCCTGCTTGTGTTGGGCTGTGCACTGTTGACCTGCTTGTATTGGGCTGTGCACTGTTGACCTGCTTGTGTTGGGCTGTGCACTGTTGTCCTGCTTGTGTTGGGCTGTGCACTGTTGACCTGCTTGTGTTGGGATGTGCACTGTTGTCCTGCTTGTGTTGGGCTGTGCACTGTTGACCTGCTTGTGTTGGGCTGTGCACTGTTGTCCTGCTTGTGTTGGGCTGTGCACTGTTGTCCTGCTTGTGTTGGGCTGTGCACTGTTGTCCTGCTTGTGTTGGGCTGTGCACTGTTGACCTGCTTGTGTTGGGCTGTGCACTGTTGACCTGCTTGTGTTGGGCTGTGCACTGTTGACCTGCTTGTGTTGGGCTGTGCACTGTTGTCCTGCTTGTGTTGGGCTGTGCACTGTTGTCCTGCTTGTGTTGGGCTATGCACTGTTGTCCTGCTTGTGTTGGGCTGTGCACTGTTGTCCTGCTTGTGTTGGGCTGTGCACTGTTGACCTGCTTGTGTTGGGCTGTGCACTGTTGGCCTGCTTGTGTTGGGCTGTGCACTGTTGACCTGTTTGTGTTGGGCTGTGCATTGTTGACCTGCTTGTGTTGGGCTGTGCACTGTTGACCTGCTTGTGTTGGGCTGTGCACTGTTGACCTGCTTGTGTTGGGCTGTGCACTGTTGTCCTGCTTGTGTTGGTCTGTGCACTGTTGTCCTGCTTGTGTCGGGCTGTGCACTGTTGACCTGCTTGTGTTGGGCTGTGTACTGTTGACCTGCTTGTGTTGGGCTGTGCACTGTTGTCCTGCTTGTGTTGGGCTGTGCACTGTTGACCTGCTTGTGTTGGGCTGTGCACTGTTGTCCTGCTTATGTTGGGCTGTGCACTGTTGACCTGCTTGTGTTGGGCTGTGCACTGTTGTCCTGCTTGTGTTGGGCTGTGCACTGTTGTCCTGCTTGTGTTGGGCTGTGCACTGTTGACCTGCTTGTGTTGGACTGTGCACTGTTGTCCTGCTTGTGTTGGGCTGTGCACTGTTGTCCTGCTTGTGTTGGGCTGTGCACTGTTGTCCTGCTTGTGTTGGGCTGTGCACTGTTGTCCTGCTTGTGTTGGGCTGTGCACTGTTGACCTGCTTGTGTTGGGCTGTGCACTGTTGTCCTGCTTGTGTTGGGCTGTGCACTGTTGTCCTGCTTGTGTTGGGCTGTGCACTGTTGTCCTGCTTGTGTTGGGCTGTGCACTGTTGTCCTGCTTGTGTTGGGCTGTGCACTGTTGTCCTGCTTGTGTTGGGCTGTGCACTGTTGACCTGCTTGTGTTGGGCTGTGCACTGTTGGCCTGCTTGTGTTGGGCTGTGCACTGTTGACCTGTTTGTGTTGGGCTGTGCATTGTTGACCTGCTTGTGTTAGGCTGGGCACTGTTGACCTGCTTGTGTTGGGCTGTGCACTGTTGACCTGCTTGTGTTGGGCTGTGCACTGTTGACCTGCTTGTGTCGGGCTGTGCACTGCTGTCCTGCTTGTGTTGGGCTGTGCACTGTTGTCCTGCTTGTGTTGGGCTGTGCACTGTTGTCCTGCTTGTGTTGGGCTGTGCACTGTTGACCTGCTTGTGTTGGGCTGTGCACTGTTGTCCTGCTTGTGTTGGGCTGTGCACTGTTGACCTGCTTGTGTTGGGATGTGCACTGTTGTCCTGCTTGTGTTGGGCTGTGCACTGTTGACCTGCTTGTGTTGGGCTGTGCACTGTTGTCCTGCTTGTGTTGGGCTGTGCATTGTTGTCCTGCTTGTGTTGGGCTGTGCACTGTTGTCCTGCTTGTGTTGGGCTGTGCACTGTTGACCTGCTTGTGTTGGGCTGTGCACTGCTGTCCTGCTTGTGTTGGGCTGTGCACTGTTCACCTGCTTGTGTTGGGCTGTGCACTGTTGTCCTGCTTGTGTTGGGGTGTGCACTGTTGTCCTGCTTGTGTTGGGCTGTGCACTGTTGTCCTGCTTGTGCTGGGCTGTGCACTGTTGACCTGCTTGTGTTGGGCTGTGCACTGTTGGCCTGCTTGTGTTGGGCTGTGCACTGTTGACCTGTTTGTGTTGGGCTGTGCATTGTTGACCTGCTTGTGTTTGGCTGTGCACTGTTGACCTGCTTGTGTTGGGCTGTGCACTGTTGACCTGCTTGTGTTGGGCTGTGCACTGTTGTCCTGCTTGTGTTGGTCTGTGCACTGTTGTCCTGTTTGTGTTGGGCTGTGCATTGTTGACCTGCTTGTGTTGGGCTGTGCACTGTTGACCTGCTTGTGTCGGGCTGTGCACTGTTGACCTGCTTGTGTTGGGCTGTGCACTGTTGACCTGCTTGTGTTGGGCTGTGCACTGTTGTCCTGCTTGTGTTGGGCTGTGCACTGTTGACCTGCTTGTGTTGGGCTGTGCACTGTTGTCCTGCTTATGTTGGGCTGTGCACTGTTGACCTGCTTATGTTGGGCTGTGCACTGTTGACCTGCTTGTGTTGGGCTGTGCACTGTTGTCCTGCTTGTGTTGGGCTGTGCACTGTTGTCCTGCATGTGTTGGGCTGTGCACTGTTGTCCTGCTTGTGTTGGGCTGTGCACTGTTGACCTGCTTGTGTTGGGCTGTGCACTGATGACCTGCTTGTGTTGGACTGTGCACTGTTGTCCTGCTTGTGTTGGGCTGTGCACTGTTGTCCTGCTTGTGTTGGGCTGTGCACTGTTGTCCTGCTTGTGTTGGGCTGTGCACTGTTGACCTGCTTGTGTTGGGCTGTGCACTGTTGTCCTGCTTGTGTTGGGCTGTGCACTGTTGTCCTGCTTGTGTTGGGCTGTGCACTGTTGACCTGCTTGTGTTGGGCTGTGCACTGTTGTCCTGCTTGTGTTGGGCTGTGCACTGTTGACCTGTTTGTGTTGGGCTGTGCATTGTTGACCTGCTTGTGTAGGGCTGTGCACTGTTGACCTGCTTGTGTTGGGCTGTGCACTGTTGACCTGCTTGTGTTGGGCTGTGCACTGTTGTCCTGCTTGTGTTGGTCTGTGCACTGTTGTCCTGCTTGTGTCGGGCTGTGCACTGTTGACCTGCTTGTGTTGGGCTGTGCACTGTTGACCTGCTTGTGTTGGGCTGTGCACTGTTGTCCTGCTTGTGTTGGGCTGTGCACTGTTGACCTGCTTGTGTTGGGCTGTGCACTGTTGTCCTGCTTATGTTGGGCTGTGCACTGTTGACCTGCTTGTGTTGGGCTGTGCACTGTTGTCCTGCTTGTGTTGGGCTGTGCACTGTTGTCCTGCTTGTTTTGGGCTGTGCACTGTTGTCCTGCTTGTGTTGGGCTGTGCACTGTTGACCTGCTTGTGTTGGGCTGTGCACTGTTGACCTGCTTGTGTTGGACTGTGCACTGTTGTCCTGCTTGTGTTGGGCTGTGCACTGTTGTCCTGCTTGTGTTGGGCTGTGCACTGTTGTCCTGCTTGTGTTGGGCTGTGCACTGTTGTCCGGCTTTTTTTGGGCTGTGCACTGTTGTCCTGCTTGTGTTGGGCTGTGCACTATTGTCCTGCTTGTGTCGGGCTGTGCACTGTTGTCCTGCTTGTGTTGGGCTGTGCACTGTTGTCCTGCTTGTGTTGGGCTGTGCACTGTTGTCCTGCTTGTGTTGGGCTGTGCACTGTTGTCCTGCTTGTGTTGGGCTGTGCACTGTTGACCTGCTTGTGTTGGGCTGTGCACTGTTGTCCTGCTTGTGTCGGGCTGTGCACTGTTGTCCTGCTTGTGTTGGGCTGTGCACTGTTGACCTGCCTGTGTTGGGCTGTGCACTGCTGTCCTGCTTGTGTTGGGCTGTGCACTGTTGACCTGCTCGTGTTGGGCTGTGCACTATTGACCTGCTTGTGTTGGGCTGTGCACTGTTGACCTGCTTGTGTTGGGCTGTGCACTGTTGGCCTGCTTGTGTTGGGCTGTGCACTGTTGTCCTGCTTGTGTTGGGCTGTGCACTGTTGTCCTGCTTGTGTTGGGCTGTGCACTGTTTACCTGCTTGTGTTGGGCTGTGCACTGTTGACCTGCTTGTTTTGGGCTGTGCACTGTTGTCCTGCTTGTGTTAGGCTGTGCACTGTTGTCCTGCTTGTGTTGGGCTGTGCACTGTTGTCCTGCTTGTGTTGGGCTGTGCACTGTTGTCCTGCTTGTGTTAGGCTGTGCACTGTTGTCCTGCTTGTGTTGGGCTGTGCACTGTTGTCCTGCTTGTGTTGGGCTGTGCACTGTTGTCCTGCTTGTGTTGGGCTGTGCACTGATGTCCTGCTTGTGTTGGGCTGCGCAATGTTGTCCTGCTTGTGTTGGGCTGTGCACTGATGTCCTGCTTGTGTTGGGCTGTGCACTGTTGTCCTGCTTGTGTTGGGCTGTGCACTGTTGTCCTGCTTGTGTTGGGCTGTGCACTGTTGTCCTGCTTGTGTTAGGCTGTGCACTGTTGTCCTGCTTGTGTTGGGCTGTGCACTGTTGTCCTGCTTGTGTTGGGCTGTGCACTGTTGACCTGCTTGTGTTGGGCTGTGCACTGATGTCCTGCTTGTGTTGGGCTGTGCACTGTTGACCTGCTTGTGTTGGGCTGTGCACTGATGTCCTGCTTGTGTTGGGCTGTGCACTGTTGTCCTGCTTGTGTTAGGCTGTGCACTGTTGTCCTGCTTGTGTTGGGCTGTGCACTGTTGTCCTGCTTGTGTTGGGCTGTGCACTGTTGACCTGCTTGTGTTGGGCTGTGCACTGATGTCCTGCTTGTGTTGGGCTGTGCACTGTTGTCCTGCTTGTGTTGGGCTGTGCACTGATGTCCTGCTTGTGTTGGGCTGTGCACTGTTGTCCTGCTTGTGTTAGGCTGTGCACTGTTGTCCTGCTTGTGTTGGTCTGTGCACTGTTGTCCTGCTTGTGTTGGGCTGTGCACTGTTGACCTGCTTGTGTTGGGCTGTGCACTGATGTCCTGCTTGTGTTGGGCTGTGCACTGTTGACCTGCTTGTGTTGGGCTGTGCACTGATGTCCTGCTTGTGTTGGGCTGTGCACTGTTGTCCTGCTTGTGTTAGGCTGTGCACTGTTGTCCTGCTTGTGTTGGGCTGTGCACTGTTGTCCTGCTTGTGTTGGGCTGTGCACTGTTGACCTGCTTGTGTTGGGCTGTGCACTGATGTCCTGCTTGTGTTGGGCTGTGCACTGTTGTCCTGCTTGTGTTGGACTGTGCACTGTTGTCCTGCTTGTGTTGGGCTGTGCACTGTTGTCCTGCTTGTGTTGGGCTGTGCACTGTTGTCCTGCTTGTGTTGGGCTGTGCACTGTTGACCTGCTTGTGTTGAGCTGTGCACTGTTGACCTGCTTGTGTTGGGCTGTGCACTGTTGACCTGCTTGTGTTGGGCTGTGCACTGTTGTCCTGCTTGTGTTGGGCTGTGCACTGTTGTCCTGCTTGTGTTGGGCTGTGCACTGTTGTCCTGCTTGTGTCGGGCTGTACACTGTTGTCCTGCTTGTGTTGGGCTGTGCACTGTTATCCTGCTTGTGTCGGGCTGTGCACTGTTGTCCTGCTTGTGTCGGGCTTTGCACTGTTGTTCTGCTTGTGTTGGGCTGTGCACTGTTGACCTGCTTGTGTCGGGCTGTGCACTGTTGTCCTGTTCGTGTTGGGCTGTGCACTGTTGTCCTGCTTGTGTTGGGCTGTGCACTGTTGTCCTGCTTGTGTTGGGCTGTGCACTGTTGACCTGCTTGCGTTGGGCTGTGCATTGTTGACCTGCTTGTGTTGGGCTGTGCACTGTTGACCTGCTTGTGTTGGGCTGTGCACTGTTGACCTGCTTGTGTTGGGCTGTGCACTGTTGTCCTGCTTATGTTGGGCTGTGCACTGTTGACCTGCTTGTGTTGGGCTGTGCACTGTTGTCCTGCTTGTGTTGGGCTGTGCACTGTTGTCCTGCTTGTGTTGGGCTGTGCACTGTTGACCTGCTTGTGTTGGACTGTGCACTGTTGTCCTGCTTGTGTTGGGCTGTGCACTGTTGTCCTGCTTGTGTTGGGCTGTGCACTGTTGTCCTGCTTGTGTTGGGATGTGCACTGTTGTCCTGCTTGTGTTGGGCTGTGCACTGTTGACCTGCTTGTGTTGGGCTGTGCACTGTTGTCCTGCTTGTGTTGGGCTGTGCACTGTTGTCCTGCTTGTGTTGGGCTGTGCACTGTTGTCCTGCTTGTGTTGGGCTGTGCACTGTTGACCTGCTTGTGTTGGGCTGTGCACTGTTGGCCTGCTTGTGTTGGGCTGTGCACTGTTGACCTGTTTGTGTTGCGCTGTGCATTGTTGACCTGCTTGTGTTGGGCTGTGCACTGTTGTCCTCCTTGTGTTGGGCTGTGCACTGTTGACCTGCTTGTGTTGGGATGTGCACTGTTGTCCTGCTTGTGTTGGGCTGTGCACTGTTGACCTGCTTGTGTTGGGCTGTGCACTGTTGTCCTGCTTGTGTTGGGCTGTGCATTGTTGTCCTGCTTGTGTTGGGCTGTGCACTGTTGTCCTGCTTGTGTTGGGCTGTGCACTGTTGACCTGCTTGTGTTGGGCTGTGCACTGCTGTCCTGCTTGTGTTGGGCTGTGCACTGTTCACCTGCTTGTGTTGGGCTGTGCACTGTTGTCCTGCTTGTGTTGGGGTGTGCCCTGTTGTCCTGCTTGTGTTGGGCTATGCACTGTTGTCCTGCTTGTGTTGGGCTGTGCACTGTTGTCCTGCTTGTGTTGGGCTGTGCACTGTTGGCCTGCTTGTGTTGGGCTGTGCACTGTTGACCTGTTTGTGTTGGGCTGTGCATTGTTGACCTGCTTGTGTTTGGCTGTGCACTGTTGACCTGCTTGTGTTGGGCTGTGCACTGTTGACCTGCTTGTGTTGGGCTGTGCACTGTTGTCCTGCTTGTGTTGGTCTGTGCACTGTTTTCCTGCTTGTGTCGGGCTTTGCACTGTTGACCTGCTTGTGTTGGGCTGTGCACTGTTGACCTGCTTGTGTTGGGCTGTGCACTGTTGTCCTGCTTGTGTTGGGCTGTGCACTGTTGACCTGCTTGTGTTGGGCTGTGCACTGTTGTCCTGCTTATGTTGGGCTGTGCACTGTTGACCTGCTTGTGTTGGGCTGTGCACTGTTGTCCTGCTTGTGTTGGGCTGTGCACTGTTGTCCTGCTTGTGTTGGGCTGTGCACTGTTGTCCTGCTTGTGTTGGGCTGTGCACTGTTGACCTGCTTGTGTCGGGCTGTGCACTGTTGACCTGCTTGTGTTGGACTGTGCACTGTTGTCCTGCTTTTGTTGGGCTGTGCACTGTTGTCCTGCTTGTGTTGGGCTGTGCACTGTTGTCCTGCTTGTGTTGGGCTGTGCACTGTTGACCTGCTTGTGTTGGGCTGTGCACTGTTGTCCTGCTTGTGTTGGGCTGTGCACTGTTGTCCTGCTTGTGTTGGGCTGTGCACTGTTGTCCTGCTTGTGTTGGGCTGTGCACTGTTGACCTGCTTGTGTTGGGCTGTGCACTGTTGGCCTGCTTGTGTTGGGCTGTGCACTGTTGACCTGTTTGTGTTGGGCTGTGCATTGTTGACCTGCTTGTGTTGGGCTGTGCACTGTTGACCTGCTTGTGTTGGGCTGTGCACTGTTGACCTGCTTGTGTTGGGCTGTGCACTGTTGTCCTGCTTGTGTTGGGCTTTGCACTGTTGTCCTGCTTGTGTTGGGCTGTGCACTCTTGACCTGCTTTTGTTGGGCTGTGCACTGTTGTCCTGCTTGTGTTGGGCTGTGCACTGTTGTCCTGCTTGTGTTGGGCTGTGCACTGTTGTCCTGCTTGTGTTGGGCTGTGCACTGTTGTCCTGCTTGTGTTGGGCTGTGCACTGTTGTCCTGCTTGTGTTGGGCTGTGCACTGTTGTCCTGCTTGTGTTGGGCTGTGCACTGTTGTCCTGCTTGTGTTGGGCTGTGCACTGTTGACCTGCTTGTGTTGGGCTGTGCACTGTTGACCTGCTTGTGTTGGGCTGTGCACTGTTGTCCTGCTTGTGTTGGGCTGTGCACTGTTGACCTGCTTGTGTTGGGCTGTGCACTGTTGACCTGCTTGTGTTGGGCTGTGCACTGTTGTCCTGCTTGTGTTGGGCTGTGCACTGTTGTCCTGCTTGTGTTGGGCTGTGCACTGTTGTCCTGCTTGTGTCGGGCTGTGCACTGTTGTCCTGCTTGTGTTGGGCTGTGCACTGTTGTCCTGCTTGTGTCGGGCTGTGCACTGTTCTCCTGCTTGTGTCGGGCTTTGCACTGTTGTTCTGCTTGTGTTGGGCTGTGCACTGTTGACCTGCTTGTGTCGGGCTGTGCACTGTTGTCCTGTTCGTGTTGGGCTGTGCACTGTTGTCCTGCTTGTGTCGGGCTGTGCACTGTTGTCCTGCTTGTGTTGGGCTGTGCACTGTTGACCTGCTTGCGTTGGGCTGTGCACTGTTGACCTGCTTGTGTTGGGCTGTGCACTGTTGACCTGCTTGTGTTGGGCTGTGCACTGTTGTCCTGCTTATGTTAGGCTGTGCACTGTTTACCTGCTTGTGTTGGGCTGTGCACTGTTGTCCTGCTTGTGTTGGGCTGTGCACTGTTGTCCTGCTTGTTTTGGGCTGTGCACTGTTGTCCTGCTTGTGTTCGGCTGTGCACTGTTGACCTGCTTGTGTTGGGCTGTGCACTGTTGACCTGCTTGTGTTGGACTGTGCACTGTTGTTCTGCTTGTGTTGGGCTGTGCACTGTTGTCCTGCTTGTGTTGGGCTGTGCACTGTTGTCCTGCTTATGTTGGGCTGTGCACTGTTGACCTGCTTGTGTTGGGCTGTGCACTGTTGTCCTGCTTGTGTTGGTCTGTGCACTGTTTTCCTGCTTGTGTCGGGCTTTGCACTGTTGACCTGCTTGTGTTGGGCTGTGCACTGTTGACCTGCTTGTGTTGGGCTGTGCACTGTTGTCCTGCTTGTGTTGGGCTGTGCACTGTTGACCTGCTTGTGTTGGGCTGTGCACTGTTGTCCTGCTTATGTTGGGCTGTGCACTGTTGACCTGCTTGTGTTGGGCTGTGCACTGTTGTCCTGCTTGTGTTGGGCTGTGCACTGTTGTCCTGCTTGTGTTGGGCTGTGCACTGTTGTCCTGCTTGTGTTGGGCTGTGCACTGTTGACCTGCTTGTGTCGGGCTGTGCACTGTTGACCTGCTTGTGTTGGACTGTGCACTGTTGTCCTGCTTTTGTTGGGCTGTGCACTGTTGTCCTGCTTGTGTTGGGCTGTGCACTGTTGTCCTGCTTGTGTTGGGCTGTGCACTATTGTCCTGCTTGTGTTGGGCTGTGCACTGTTGTCCTGCTTGTGTTGGGCTGTGCACTGTTGTCCTGCTTGTGTTGGGCTGTGCACTGTTGACCTGCTTGTGTTGGGCTGTGCACTGTTGGCCTGCTTGTGTTGGGCTGTGCACTGTTGACCTGTTTGTGTTGCGCTGTGCATTGTTGACCTGCTTGTGTTGGGCTGTGCACTGTTGTCCTCCTTGTGTTGGGCTGTGCACTGTTGACCTGCTTGTGTTGGGATGTGCACTGTTGTCCTGCTTGTGTTGGGCTGTGCACTGTTGACCTGCTTGTGTTGGGCTGTGCACTGTTGTCCTGCTTGTGTTGGGCTGTGCATTGTTGTCCTGCTTGTGTTGGGCTGTGCACTGTTGTCCTGCTTGTGTTGGGCTGTGCACTGTTGACCTGCTTGTGTTGGGCTGTGCACTGCTGTCCTGCTTGTGTTGGGCTGTGCACTGTTCACCTGCTTGTGTTGGGCTGTGCACTGTTGTCCTGCTTGTGTTGGGGTGTGCCCTGTTGTCCTGCTTGTGTTGGGCTATGCACTGTTGTCCTGCTTGTGTTGGGCTGTGCACTGTTGTCCTGCTTGTGTTGGGCTGTGCACTGTTGGCCTGCTTGTGTTGGGCTGTGCACTGTTGACCTGTTTGTGTTGGGCTGTGCATTGTTGACCTGCTTGTGTTTGGCTGTGCACTGTTGACCTGCTTGTGTTGGGCTGTGCACTGTTGACCTGCTTGTGTTGGGCTGTGCACTGTTGTCCTGCTTGTGTTGGTCTGTGCACTGTTTTCCTGCTTGTGTCGGGCTTTGCACTGTTGACCTGCTTGTGTTGGGCTGTGCACTGTTGACCTGCTTGTGTTGGGCTGTGCACTGTTGTCCTGCTTGTGTTGGGCTGTGCACTGTTGACCTGCTTGTGTTGGGCTGTGCACTGTTGTCCTGCTTATGTTGGGCTGTGCACTGTTGACCTGCTTGTGTTGGGCTGTGCACTGTTGTCCTGCTTGTGTTGGGCTGTGCACTGTTGTCCTGCTTGTGTTGGGCTGTGCACTGTTGTCCTGCTTGTGTTGGGCTGTGCACTGTTGACCTGCTTGTGTCGGGCTGTGCACTGTTGACCTGCTTGTGTTGGACTGTGCACTGTTGTCCTGCTTTTGTTGGGCTGTGCACTGTTGTCCTGCTTGTGTTGGGCTGTGCACTGTTGTCCTGCTTGTGTTGGGCTGTGCACTGTTGACCTGCTTGTGTTGGGCTGTGCACTGTTGTCCTGCTTGTGTTGGGCTGTGCACTGTTGTCCTGCTTGTGTTGGGCTGTGCACTGTTGTCCTGCTTGTGTTGGGCTGTGCACTGTTGACCTGCTTGTGTTGGGCTGTGCACTGTTGGCCTGCTTGTGTTGGGCTGTGCACTGTTGACCTGTTTGTGTTGGGCTGTGCATTGTTGACCTGCTTGTGTTGGGCTGTGCACTGTTGACCTGCTTGTGTTGGGCTGTGCACTGTTGACCTGCTTGTGTTGGGCTGTGCACTGTTGTCCTGCTTGTGTTGGGCTTTGCACTGTTGTCCTGCTTGTGTTGGGCTGTGCACTCTTGACCTGCTTTTGTTGGGCTGTGCACTGTTGTCCTGCTTGTGTTGGGCTGTGCACTGTTGTCCTGCTTGTGTTGGGCTGTGCACTGTTGTCCTGCTTATGTTGGGCTGTGCACTGTTGACCTGCTTGTGTTGGGCTGTGCACTGTTGTCCTGCTTGTGTTGGTCTGTGCACTGTTTTCCTGCTTGTGTCGGGCTTTGCACTGTTGACCTGCTTGTGTTGGGCTGTGCACTGTTGACCTGCTTGTGTTGGGCTGTGCACTGTTGTCCTGCTTGTGTTGGGCTGTGCACTGTTGACCTGCTTGTGTTGGGCTGTGCACTGTTGTCCTGCTTATGTTGGGCTGTGCACTGTTGACCTGCTTGTGTTGGGCTGTGCACTGTTGTCCTGCTTGTGTTGGGCTGTGCACTGTTGTCCTGCTTGTGTTGGGCTGTGCACTGTTGTCCTGCTTGTGTTGGGCTGTGCACTGTTGACCTGCTTGTGTCGGGCTGTGCACTGTTGACCTGCTTGTGTTGGACTGTGCACTGTTGTCCTGCTTTTGTTGGGCTGTGCACTGTTGTCCTGCTTGTGTTGGGCTGTGCACTGTTGTCCTGCTTGTGTTGGGCTGTGCACTGTTGACCTGCTTGTGTTGGGCTGTGCACTGTTGTCCTGCTTGTGTTGGGCTGTGCACTGTTGTCCTGCTTGTGTTGGGCTGTGCACTGTTGTCCTGCTTGTGTTGGGCTGTGCACTGTTGACCTGCTTGTGTTGGGCTGTGCACTGTTGGCCTGCTTGTGTTGGGCTGTGCACTGTTGACCTGTTTGTGTTGGGCTGTGCATTGTTGACCTGCTTGTGTTGGGCTGTGCACTGTTGACCTGCTTGTGTTGGGCTGTGCACTGTTGTCCTGCTTGTGTTGGTCTGTGCACTGTTTTCCTGCTTGTGTCGGGCTTTGCACTGTTGACCTGCTTGTGTTGGGCTGTGCACTGTTGACCTGCTTGTGTTGGGCTGTGCACTGTTGTCCTGCTTGTGTTGGGCTGTGCACTGTTGACCTGCTTGTGTTGGGCTGTGCACTGTTGTCCTGCTTATGTTGGGCTGTGCACTGTTGACCTGCTTGTGTTGGGCTGTGCACTGTTGTCCTGCTTGTGTTGGGCTGTGCACTGTTGTCCTGCTTGTGTTGGGCTGTGCACTGTTGTCCTGCTTGTGTTGGGCTGTGCACTGTTGACCTGCTTGTGTCGGGCTGTGCACTGTTGACCTGCTTGTGTTGGACTGTGCACTGTTGTCCTGCTTTTGTTGGGCTGTGCACTGTTGTCCTGCTTGTGTTGGGCTGTGCACTGTTGTCCTGCTTGTGTTGGGCTGTGCACTGTTGACCTGCTTGTGTTGGGCTGTGCACTGTTGTCCTGCTTGTGTTGGGCTGTGCACTGTTGTCCTGCTTGTGTTGGGCTGTGCACTGTTGTCCTGCTTGTGTTGGGCTGTGCACTGTTGACCTGCTTGTGTTGGGCTGTGCACTGTTGGCCTGCTTGTGTTGGGCTGTGCACTGTTGACCTGTTTGTGTTGGGCTGTGCATTGTTGACCTGCTTGTGTTGGGCTGTGCACTGTTGACCTGCTTGTGTTGGGCTGTGCACTGTTGACCTGCTTGTGTTGGGCTGTGCACTGTTGTCCTGCTTGTGTTGGGCTTTGCACTGTTGTCCTGCTTGTGTTGGGCTGTGCACTCTTGACCTGCTTTTGTTGGGCTGTGCACTGTTGTCCTGCTTGTGTTGGGCTGTGCACTGTTGTCCTGCTTGTGTTGGGCTGTGCACTGTTGTCCTGCTTGTGTTGGGCTGTGCACTGTTGTCCTGCTTGTGTTGGGCTGTGCACTGTTGTCCTGCTTGTGTTGGGCTGTGCACTGTTGTCCTGCTTGTGTTGGGCTGTGCACTGTTGTCCTGCTTGTGTTGGGCTGTGCACTGTTGACCTGCTTGTGTTGGGCTGTGCACTGTTGACCTGCTTGTGTTGGGCTGTGCACTGTTGTCCTGCTTGTGTTGGGCTGTGCACTGTTGACCTGCTTGTGTTGGGCTGTGCACTGTTGACCTGCTTGTGTTGGGCTGTGCACTGTTGTCCTGCTTGTGTTGGGCTGTGCACTGTTGTCCTGCTTGTGTTGGGCTGTGCACTGTTGTCCTGCTTGTGTCGGGCTGTGCACTGTTGTCCTGCTTGTGTTGGGCTGTGCACTGTTGTCCTGCTTGTGTCGGGCTGTGCACTGTTGTCCTGCTTGTGTCGGGCTTTGCACTGTTGTTCTGCTTGTGTTGGGCTGTGCACTGTTGACCTGCTTGTGTCGGGCTGTGCACTGTTGTCCTGTTCGTGTTGGGCTGTGCACTGTTGTCCTGCTTGTGTTGGGCTGTGCACTGTTGTCCTGCTTGTGTTGGGCTGTGCACTGTTGACCTGCTTGCGTTGGGCTGTGCACTGTTGACCTGCTTGTGTTGGGCTGTGCACTGTTGACCTGCTTGTGTTGGGCTGTGCACTGTTGTCCTGCTTATGTTAGGCTGTGCACTGTTTACCTGCTTGTGTTGGGCTGTGCACTGTTGTCCTGCTTGTGTTGGGCTGTGCACTGTTGTCCTGCTTGTTTTGGGCTGTGCACTGTTGTCCTGCTTGTGTTCGGCTGTGCACTGTTGACCTGCTTGTGTTGGGCTGTGCACTGTTGACCTGCTTGTGTTGGACTGTGCACTGTTGTTCTGCTTGTGTTGGGCTGTGCACTGTTGTCCTGCTTGTGTTGGGCTGTGCACTGTTGTCCTGCTTATGTTGGGCTGTGCACTGTTGACCTGCTTGTGTTGGGCTGTGCACTGTTGTCCTGCTTGTGTTGGTCTGTGCACTGTTTTCCTGCTTGTGTCGGGCTTTGCACTGTTGACCTGCTTGTGTTGGGCTGTGCACTGTTGACCTGCTTGTGTTGGGCTGTGCACTGTTGTCCTGCTTGTGTTGGGCTGTGCACTGTTGACCTGCTTGTGTTGGGCTGTGCACTGTTGTCCTGCTTATGTTGGGCTGTGCACTGTTGACCTGCTTGTGTTGGGCTGTGCACTGTTGTCCTGCTTGTGTTGGGCTGTGCACTGTTGTCCTGCTTGTGTTGGGCTGTGCACTGTTGTCCTGCTTGTGTTGGGCTGTGCACTGTTGACCTGCTTGTGTCGGGCTGTGCACTGTTGACCTGCTTGTGTTGGACTGTGCACTGTTGTCCTGCTTTTGTTGGGCTGTGCACTGTTGTCCTGCTTGTGTTGGGCTGTGCACTGTTGTCCTGCTTGTGTTGGGCTGTGCACTGTTGACCTGCTTGTGTTGGGCTGTGCACTGTTGTCCTGCTTGTGTTGGGCTGTGCACTGTTGTCCTGCTTGTGTTGGGCTGTGCACTGTTGTCCTGCTTGTGTTGGGCTGTGCACTGTTGACCTGCTTGTGTTGGGCTGTGCACTGTTGGCCTGCTTGTGTTGGGCTGTGCACTGTTGACCTGTTTGTGTTGGGCTGTGCATTGTTGACCTGCTTGTGTTGGGCTGTGCACTGTTGACCTGCTTGTGTTGGGCTGTGCACTGTTGACCTGCTTGTGTTGGGCTGTGCACTGTTGTCCTGCTTGTGTTGGGCTGTGCACTGTTGTCCTGCTTGTGTTGGGCTGTGCACTCTTGACCTGCTTTTGTTGGGCTGTGCACTGTTGTCCTGCTTGTGTTGGGCTGTGCACTGTTGTCCTGCTTGTGTTGGGCTGTGCACTGTTGTCCTGCTTGTGTTGGGCTGTGCACTGTTGTCCTGCTTGTGTTGGGCTGTGCACTGTTGTCCTGCTTGTGTTGGGCTGTGCACTGTTGTCCTGCTTGTGTTGGGCTGTGCACTGTTGTCCTGCTTGTGTTGGGCTGTGCACTGTTGACCTGCTTGTGTTGGGCTGTGCACTGTTGACCTGCTTGTGTTGGGCTGTGCACTGTTGTCCTGCTTGTGTTGGGCTGTGCACTGTTGACCTGCTTGTGTTGGGCTGTGCACTGTTGACCTGCTTGTGTTGGGCTGTGCACTGTTGTCCTGCTTGTGTTGGGCTGTGCACTGTTGTCCTGCTTGTGTTGGGCTGTGCACTGTTGTCCTGCTTGTGTCGGGCTGTGCACTGTTGTCCTGCTTGTGTTGGGCTGTGCACTGTTGTCCTGCTTGTGTCGGGCTGTGCACTGTTGTCCTGCTTGTGTCGGGCTTTGCACTGTTGTTCTGCTTGTGTTGGGCTGTGCACTGTTGACCTGCTTGTGTCGGGCTGTGCACTGTTGTCCTGTTCGTGTTGGGCTGTGCACTGTTGTCCTGCTTGTGTTGGGCTGTGCACTGTTGTCCTGCTTGTGTTGGGCTGTGCACTGTTGACCTGCTTGCGTTGGGCTGTGCACTGTTGACCTGCTTGTGTTGGGCTGTGCACTGTTGATCTGCTTGTGTTGGGCTGTGCACTGTTGTCCTGCTTATGTTAGGCTGTGCACTGTTGACCTGCTTGTGTTGGGCTGTGCACTGTTGTCCTGCTTGTGTTGGGCTGTGCACTGTTGTCCTGCTTGTTTTGGGCTGTGCACTGTTGTCCTGCTTGTGTTCGGCTGTGCACTGTTGACCTGCTTGTGTTGGGCTGTGCACTGTTGACCTGCTTGTGTTGGACTGTGCACTGTTGTTCTGCTTGTGTTGGGCTGTGCACTGTTGTCCTGCTTGTGTTGGGCTGTGCACTGTTGTCCTGCTTGTGTTGGGCTGTGCACTGTTGTCCTGCTTGTGTTGGGCTGTGCACTGTTGACCTGCTTGTGTTGGGCTGTGCACTGTTGTCCTGCTTGTGTTGGGCTGTGCACTGTTGACCTGCTTGTGTCGGGCTGTGCACTCTTGACCTGCTTTTGTTGGGCTGTGCACTGTTGTCCTGCTTGTGTTGGGCTGTGCACTGTTGTCCTGCTTGTGTTGGGCTGTGCACTGTTGTCCTGCTTGTGTTGGGCTGTGCACTGTTGTCCTGCTTGTGTTGGGCTGTGCACTGTTGTCCTGCTTGTGTTGGGCTGTGCACTGTTGTCCTGCTTGTGTTGGGCTGTGCACTGTTGTCCTGCTTGTGTTGGGCTGTGCACTGTTGACCTGCTTGTGTTGGGCTGTGCACTGTTGTCCTGCTTGTGTTGGGCTGTGCACTGTTGACCTGCTTGTGTTGGGCTGTGCACTGTTGACCTGCTTGTGTTGGACTGTGCACTGTTGTCCTGCTTGTGTTGGGCTGTGCACTGTTGTCCTGCTTGTGTTGGGCTGTGCACTGTTGTCCTGCTTGTGTTGGGCTGTGCACTGTTGTCCTGCTTGTGTTGGGCTGTGCACTGTTGACCTGCTTGTGTTGGGCTGTGCACTGTTGTCCTGCTTGTGTTGGGCTGTGCACTGTTGTCCTGCTTGTGTTGGGCTGTGCACTGTTGTCCTGCTTGTGTTGGGCTGTGCACTGTTGTCCTGCTTGTGTTGGGCTGTGCACTGTTGACCTGCTTGTGTTGGGCTGTGCACTGTTGACCTGTTTGTGTTGGGCTGTGCATTGTTGACCTGCTTGTGTTGGGCTGTGCACTGTTGACCTGCTTGTGTTGGGCTGTGCACTGTTGACCTGCTTGTGTTGGGCTGTGCACTGTTGACCTGCTTCTGTCGGGCTGTGCACTGCTGTCCTGCTTGTGTTGGGCTGTGCACTGTTGTCCTGCTTGTGTTGGGCTGTGCACTGTTGTCCTGCTTGTGTTGGGCTGTGCACTGTTGACCTGCTTGTGATGGGCTGTGCACTGTTGTCCTCCTTGTGTTGGGCTGTGCACTGTTGACCTGCTTGTGTTGGGATGTGCACTGTTGTCCTGCTTGTGTTGGGCTGTGCACTGTTGTCCTGCTTGTGTTGGGCTGTGCACTGTTGTCCTGCTTGTGTTGGGCTGTGCATTGTTGTCCTGCTTGTGTTGGGCTGTGCACTGTTGTCCTGCTTGTGTTGGGCTGTGCACTGTTGACCTGCTTGTGTTGGGCTGTGCACTGCTGTCCTGCTTGTGTTGGGCTGTGCACTGTTCACCTGCTTGTGTTGGGCTGTGCACTGTTGTCCTGCTTGTGTTGGGGTGTGCACTGTTGTCCTGCTTGTGTTGGGCTATGCACTGTTGTCCTGCTTGTGTTGGGCTGTGCACTGTTGACCTGCTTGTGTTGGACTGTGCACTGTTGTCCTGCTTGTGTTGGGCTGTGCACTGTTGTCCTGCTTGTGTTGGGCTGTGCACTGTTGTCCTGCTTGTGTTGGGCTGTGCACTGTTGTCCTGCTTGTGTTGGGCTGTGCACTGTTGACCTGCTTGTGTTGGGCTGTGCACTGTTGTCCTGCTTGTGTTGGGCTGTGCACTGTTGTCCTGCTTGTGTTGGGCTGTGCACTGTTGTCCTGCTTGTGTTGGGCTGTGCACTGTTGACCTGCTTGTGTTGGGCTGTGCACTGTTGTCCTGCTTGTGGTAGGCTGTGCACTGTTGTCCTGCTTGTGTTGGGCTGTGCACTGTTGTCCTGCTTGTGTTGGGCTGTGCACTGTTGGCCTGCTTGTGTTGGGCTGTGCACTGTTGACCTGTTTGTGTTGGGCTGTGCATTGTTGTCCTGCTTGTGTTTGGCTGTGCACTGTTGACCTGCTTGTGTTGGGCTGTGCACTGTTGACCTGCTTGTGTTGGGCTGTGCACTGTTGTCCTGCTTGTGTTGGTCTGTGCACTGTTTTCCTGCTTGTGTCGGGCTTTGCACTGTTGTCCTGCTTGTGTTGGGCTGTGCACTGTTGACCTGCTTGTGTTGGGCTGTGCACTGTTGTCCTGCTTGTGTTGGGCTGTGCACTGTTGACCTGCTTGTGTTGGGCTGTGCACTGTTGTCCTGCTTGTGTTGGGCTGTGCACTGTTGTCCTGCTTGTGTTGGGCTGTGCACTGTTGTCCTGCTTGTTTTGGGCTGTGCACTGTTGTCCTGCTTGTGTTGGGCTGTGCACTGTTGACCTGCTTGTGTCGGGCTGTGCACTGTTGACCTGCTTGTGTTGGGCTGTGCACTGTTGACCTGCTTGTGTTGGGCTGTGCACTGTTGTCCTGCTTGTGTTGGGCTGTGCACTGTTGTCCTGCTTGTGTTGGGCTGTGCACTGTTGTCCTGCTTGTGTTGGGCTGTGCACTGTTGTCCTGCTTGTGTTGGGCTGGGCACTGTTGACCTGCTTGTGTTGGGCTGTGCACTGTTGTCCTGCTTGTGTTGGGCTGTGCACTGTTGTCCTGCTTGTGTTGGGCTGTGCACTCTTGACCTGCTTTTGTTGGGCTGTGCACTGTTGTCCTGCTTGTGTTGGGCTGTGCACTGTTGTCCTGCTTGTGTTGGGCTGTGCACTGTTGTCCTGCTTGTGTTGGGCTGTGCACTGTTGTCCTGCTTGTGTTGGGCTGTGCACTGTTGTCCTGCTTGTGTTGGGCTGTGCACTGTTGTCCTGCTTGTGTTGGGCTGTGCACTGTTGTCCTGCTTGTGTTGGGCTGTGCACTGCTGTCCTGCTTGTGTTGGGCTGTGCACTGTTGACCTGCTTGTGTTGGGCTGTGCACTGCTGTCCTGCTTGTGTTGGGCTGTGCACTGTTGTCCTGCTTGTGTTGGGCTGTGCACTGTTGATTTGCTTGTGTTGGGCTGTGCACTGTTGACCGGCTTGTGTTGGGCTGTGCACTGTTGGCCTGCTTGTGTTGGGCTGTGCACTGTTGTCCTGCTTGTGTTGGGCTGTGCTCTGTTGTCCTGCTTGTGTTGGGCTGTGGACTGTTGTCCTGCTTGTGTTTGGCTGTGCACTGTTGTCCTGCTTGTGTTGGGCTGTGCGCTGTTTACCTGCTTGTGTTGGGCTGTGCACTGTTGACGTGCTTGTGTTGGGCTGTGCACTGTTGTCCTGCTTGTGTTAGGCTGTGCACTGTTGTCCTGCTTGTGTTGGGCTGTGCACTGTTGTCCTGCTTGTGTTGGGCTGTGCACTGTTGTCCTGCTTGTGTTGGGCTGTGCACTGTTGTCCTGCTTGTGTTGGGCTGTGCACTGTTGTCCTGCTTGTGTTAGGCTGTGCACTGTTGTCCTGCTTTTGTTGGGCTGTGCACTGTTGTCCTGCTTGTGTTGGGCTGTGCACTGTTGTCCTGCTTGTGTTGGGCTGTGCACTGTTGTCCTGCTTGTGTTAGGCTGTGCACTGTTGTCCTGCTTGTGTTGGGCTGTGCACTGTTGACCTGCTTGTGTTGGGCTGTGCACTGATGTCCTGCTTGTGTTGGGCTGTGCACTGTTGTCCTGCTTGTGTTGGGCTGTGCACTGATGTCCTGCTTGTGTTGGGCTGTGCACTGTTGTCCTGCTTGTGTTGGGCTGTGCACTGTTGACCTGCTTGTGTTGGGCTGTGCACTGTTGTCCTGCTTGTGTTGGGCTGTGCACTGTTGTCGTGCTTGTGTTGGGCTGTGCACTGTTGTCCTGCTTGTGTTAGGCTGTGCACTGTTGACCTGCTTGTGTTGGGCTGTGCACTGTTGTCCTGCTTGTGTTGGGCTGTGCACTGTTGTCCTGCTTGTGTTGGGCTGTGCACTGTTGTCCTGCTTGTGTTGGTCTGTGCACTGTTGTCCTGCTTGTGTTGGGCTGTGCACTGTTGACCTGCTTGTGTTGGGCTGTGCACTGATGTCCTGCTTGTGTTGGGCTGTACACTGCTGTCCTGCTTGTGTCGGGCTGTGCACTGCTGTCCTGCTTGTGTTGGGCTGTGCACTGTTGCCCTGCTTGTGTTGGGCTGTACACTGTTGTCCTGCTTGTGTTGGGCTGTACACTGTTGTCCTGCTTGTGTTGGGCTGTGCACTGATGTCCTGCTTGTGTTGGGCTGTGCACTGTTGTCCTGCTTGTGTTGGGCTGTGCACTGTTGTCCTGCTTGTGTTGGGCTGTGCACTGTTGTCCTGCTTGTGTTGGGCTGTGCACTGTTGTCCTGCTTGTGTTGGGCTGTGCACTGTTGTCCTGCTTGTGTTGGGCTGTGCACTGTTGTCCTGCTTGTGTTGGGCTGTACACTGTTGTCCTGCTTGTGTTGGGCTGTGCACTGATGTCCTGCTTGTGTTGGGCTGTGCACTGTTGTCCTGCTTGTGTTGGGCTGTGCACTGTTGTCCTGCTTGTGTTGGGCTGTGCACTGTTGACCTGCTTGTGTTGGGCTGTGCACTGATGTCCTGCTTGTGTTGGGCTGCGCAATGTTGTCCTGCTTGTGTTGGGCTGTGCACTGATGTCCTGCTTGTGTTGGGCTGTGCACTGTTGTCCTGCTTGTGTTGGGCTGTGCACTGTTGTCCTGCTTGTGTTGGGCTGTGCACTGTTGTCCTGCTTGTGTTAGGCTGTGCACTGTTGTCCTGCTTGTGTTGGGCTGTGCACTGTTGACCTGCTTGTGTTGGGCTGTGCACTGATGTCCTGCTTGTGTTGGGCTGTGCACTGTTGTCCTGCTTGTGTTGGGCTGTGCACTGATGTCCTGCTTGTGTTGGGCTGTGCACTGTTGTCCTGCTTGTGTTGGGCTGTGCACTGTTGTCCTGCTTGTGTTGGGCTGTGCACTGTTGTCCTGCTTGTGTTGGGCTGTGCACTGTTGTCCTGCTTGTGTTGGGCTGTGCACTGTTGACCTGCTTGTGTTGGGCTGTGCACTGTTGACCTGCTTGTGTTGGGCTGTGCACTGTTGACCTGCTTGTGTTGGGCTGTGCACTGTTGTCCTGCTTGTGTTGGGCTGTGCACTGTTGTCCTGCTTGTGTTGGGCTGTGCACTGTTGTCCTGCTTGTGTCGGGCTGTGCACTGTTGTCCTGCTTGTGTTGGGCTGTGCACTGTTGTCCTGCTTGTGTCGGGCTGTGCACTGTTGTCCTGCTTGTGTCGGGCTGTGCACTGTTGTTCTGCTTGTGTTGGGCTGTGCACTGTTGACCTGCTTGTGTCGGGCTGTGCACTGTTGTCCTGTTCGTGTTGGGCTGTGCACTGTTGTCCTGCTTGTGTTGGGCTGTGCACTGTTGTCCTGCTTGTGTTGGGCTGTGCACTGTTGACCTGCTTGCGTTGGGCTGTGCACTGTTGACCTGCTTGTGTTGGGCTGTGCACTGTTGACCTGCTTGTGTTGGGCTGTGCACTGTTGACCTGCTTGTGTTGGGCTGTGCACTGTTGTCCTGCTTGTGTTGGGCTGTGCACTGTTGTCCTGCTTGTGTCGGGCTGTGCACTGTTGTCCTGCTTGTGTTGGGCTGTGCACTGTTGACCTACATGTAGTGGGGTGGTCAGACACACATAGACTGCAATGCTAACTTGTAAGCAGTGCGGAGTGCAACGTTGTCTTGGTTCTGCTGGGCTGTGCATGACGTAATGATTTGATCAGTTCCTTAACACGACATACTAGTACATACTTGCAGCGGTGCTAGTTTGTAAGCATTGCGGACGGCAGTGTAGTACACTCATACCTCACTCTCTCTCTCTCGTATCCAGACCTCGTAGTTACAGGCATCTTGGTGTACCGGGTACCCTGTGGGTGAGTTTTAGTCGAAATATTACTACTCCGGTGTGGCTAACACCCCCTGGAAAATACGGTAGCTGTGTAAGAATCACAAAGTACAGTAAAACCTGTCAAGGCGACCACTCGGATAAGACGACCACCTGTCCTAGAAGACCACTGCAACCAGGACCAAGGGATGCTATTTCCAGTCAAATGACCCTGGATACGGAGACCGCCTGGTAACAGAGACCACGTTTTGAAGGCGCCTTCAGCGGTCGCCTTCGACAGGTTTCACACAGTATTCACTTTAGGAACAACTATGACCAACGCTATTCTATAGCTGGTGATGCGGGGCGTCTTTAGGTTACCAACTGTGCATTGCAGGCATAGTGTGATTGTGTGGCGTTAAAAGCTTGTCTCTTCAACTTGTGCTCCAGAAATGGACCAGATTCGCCTGATGGTGGACATTCTCGGCATCCCGGAGAAGTCCATGATGGACAATCTAGAGCTGACGGTGCGTATCCGATTTTGAACGCGCGTGCAAACACGCTAGCTTGCTGCTACTTTTAAAGCCGGCATTGAATGCTGTGCTTCTGTAGGATGCTCAACAGGACTGCCCGTGTGTGTCATGCGGGGCCTGTGTTATTTCTGTGTACTGTAGAGGCAAACAATTTCGTCGGTCAATAATTTCGTCCAACTCCAAAGAAAAGGAGTTCGTCCGGTTGAAAATTTTGTCCATGGATCATAATACTTCGAGTAGTGTATAGGAAAGCTGGACAAATCGACATTAGCCCGGCATTTAATTTTCGTCCAAAAGCTCCTTGGACGAAAAAGACGAAGTTAAATTCCAGACGAATATTTCTGCTTGTACAGTAGTTATTAGTGGACACTAACCACAGCACTGCACTTGTGTCTCGTACTTACTTGTATGTGCATGAACCCTTGGGTTCCGGTAGGTCGATTTCTACCTAAGCTGACAGGTGAATACTAAGGTTGATCGTAGAGCCAGTCTCCTACATCTCAGATGCCTGATTTTGTTCACAGAGACCCCCTAGCAGCTGGCCTATCCATAGCTATAAAGAACGCTGTGGGGTTACATTTGATAATTTCAAGTTTGGATTGATGTGATCGTGCACATGGCGTGCAGCACATGCTTTGTCAGGACTTGGGAACCAAAGGGCTAACCGACGACTGCTTCATTGCATGTAGGGATCTTTATACCGAAATTACTACAATGGCAATTTGGTACGCAGAGTATGGGCAGTGCGGAGAGCTCTGGAAGCAACTACTAAGTGCCAGTCCCCACTTCTGTTACCGATGCTGCTGATGTTGTTAATGCTGATGTTGTTGCTGTTGCTGTTGCTACTGCTGGTGGTGGTTCTGTCTTGCTCAATGCGCAGGCCCGGTCGTTTTTCGAGAATCAAGCGCATCGTGACATCCCTCCGTTGGAAACACGCTTCCCTGGTGCTGATCTAGCAGGTCAGGGATTTGAAACTTTCTTTTCTGTGTTCTTACTCAACTCACTTGCTGCAGTGTCCATCACCATTGTATTCTATGTGAGAAGTAATGGTACGAACGGCCTAGTCGAAATTAGATGGCGTCTGTGCTCTGTGTGCTGATTTGTTTCTCTCCAACCAAGAATCCATACTTCAAAAGTACAATACCGTAGTTACAGGTAACCTTGACAACAGGCAAGAGTGCTCAGTGCGGGTGCTGACTGGCCAGCACTCCAGCTGTGTTCTTATGATAGCATCGTGGCGTGAAACTCTGAGCAGAGATGTACAGTAAAAACCTGTGACTAACGACCACCCGTTGGCCTTGGGGCCAGAGAAAGCGGTCTTTAGTGGCCGGTGGTCCCTAGTTAGAGATTTCCGCCGCATAAAAAACATATTATGAATGTGAGACTGTCCGTGCCTGGCAAAGTGGTCTGCAGTACCGGGCTGGTCGCTAGTCACGGTGGTCTTTAGTTGCAGGTTATACTGTACAAAGTACATGTCCTGACGTTCTTCCACTGGAACTTGCGTTCACTACAGTACACGCCAGTACTGCTCAATGAAATCCAGTCACAGCGTCACTCAAGCACGTGCCGAGCGTTGCGCAGCCCTAGACCTGCTAACACCGGGCTGCGGAATAGTGCAAGGCGCAAACTGGAGTAGCACTACCGGATTTCGTTGAGCAGGACTGCATACTGTGTGTTATCCATGTTGACGTGATAGTGCTGTTGCGCACGCTTGCTTCTTACTTGTGATAGTTCAAGTGAACGCTTGATACTTCGAAGTAAGAACTGTGCGTACCGCATGAGCAATGGTGGCCTGTGGGGCGTCTTCTTCGGTAGTACATCTTCTGGTAGTTGACTCCCGTGCCAAACGGTCAGGTGGGAAGACGAATGGCAAGCGTTTCCCATATTTCTTGCCATTCTTTTGGTATTATAATTGACTGATTGCTTTTTCGTTGTTGTAATTCCACTGCATGTGTGCGTGAAAGTGCTTCTGGCATTGTGATGCTTCCCGACAATTCAGGGAATCAGTCTTGAACTTCATGGCTCCATACAGTAGCTATGCATGCCTCCTCATCTCTTTCCCTTGCTGCCTGCCTGTACTTTCTTGATGTCCGCTCACAGCGCTGGATCTTCTGGGCAGCTTGCTGAAGTATGATCCCAGCGTGCGGCTAAGTGCAAAGGCTGCTCTGCAGCATCACTACTTTCAGGAAATCTTCAATCAAGAAGACCTGGTGAGTTCCACCAAGACAGGGTTCTAGCCAGGTAAAAATGTTGGTGGTGGGAGGGGCAGGAAAAAATGACAGTTCAACCAATTTTCCATGTTCCACTATTGCCTTGTCACACAAAAATGAAACGTACAGACGCAGCAAGCACCTGGAATGATTGATTTTTGGCCCCCGGCTTCGTTGTGTGAACTGAAAAAAAAACACAAAAATGGACAAATGAGTAGCGTGGTGCGCTATCAGAGTAGGGGTGAGGAGGGGGCATCAGAGCAGGGGACGCTGTGCCCCCTACCCCCCCCCCCCTTTGGCTAGAACCCTGCTTTGAAGACAAACCTACTCCCAGCCAATGCTTTCGCAATGACAGGGCCTGAACAACGGCACACAACAAGAGTTTGTGCGCCTAAGGACGCAGATGCCTGAAAACAATACACATGTACACAATCATAATATTTGGTATTTCCAGTGTTTTGCTGGTTTTGATAGCCATAATTCGATAACATTGCATGTCGCTGATCAACGAAAATTCAGCGATCCTTATGGTAAATTCATGTTAAAATAATTTTGTGATCTTACATGATCTCGTGGCTGGTTTGGTTCCAGCTGCACGCTTCAACAAACTGACTGCAAAAGCATTGCAGCTGCGATATGTTTTTGTGATTCACGGCCTGAGCCCGGACTGGTTTTGCATGCACAACGACGTCCTGGTCATCTCTGTGCCTCCTGTGTCTCCTGACTGCTGGCTAGATGTGTGCACCCGTTATCAAGAGCTCGCGCATCGATGAACTGGACTTGTCCTGTCAGCAGTGGAAAGGTTAGCGTCGGACAGTACTACGTACATGCCACCTCATTGCCCTAATTAACCTGGCACTAAACTGCTGACACGGGTATCGGCTTCTTAATTGGACTCTCTCCATGCAATGCGATAAATAAAAAAATGATGCCGACATAATACCATGTAACAATCATGAAATGCAAAACTGTAAAAAACTTGATTCATGAACGTTTTTCTTTCGATGGTCATCAGTGAACCTACATCGAATGGTGACTTGCAGGTGAATAAACGATATTATTGGGCTAGCCTGCATAGGGATTGTGTATGTCTTAGTCTTAACTATAGATCATGCAGACGCATGTTGCACAGGCAAGCGGATTTCCCCCCTTCGGCTATTGGCCGGATCATGCTTTTACTCTTGCAAGAAATGTCTTATCTTTGTTCTTCTTCGAAAAAAAATGCACGGGTTCGCATACATGGCGGGTCGAGAATCACCTTTCCGCTTCCATGGGACACCACACCCTATGATCAGGCGTCAGATGCGGCCCCTAAACGGTGGGGGAGGATAGATCAGATCCATGAACCAGCTTCAAAGCACATGAAAAAACACTTTTCCGAGCATCACGGTGCAGCCGGTCTAGGGCGACCCATCATTCCGGGGTTTTTCCAGGTTTGGATGCCCTTTCGATCAAACATTCTTGGGCAAGCTAAGCGACTTTCCACTTCAAAACTGCTTCGGGAATTGCGGAACTATTCATGACCTTTGTCCCATCATAGATGAGATAGAAAACGAGTCGCATATCCATGTTGGTTGATCCAAGTTCACATAGCAGTAATTCTGGGATGCAACTGGATAAAGTATGTTTAGCCTAAATGTGGCCCAAAGTGGGCTTGGGAAAGCAAGTTCAATTCCTCCTGTGTGTGTGTGTGTGTGTGTGTGTGCATGTGTGTGTGTGTGTGTGTGTGTGTGTGTATTTGTGTATGCATGCGTGTGCACGTGTGTGTGTGTTCAGGTCAGCTATACAAAGAATTGCTGGAGGCACAAGCCGTTCTTTGCAGTGACCGGTAGCGTTGCTGGTTCTCTCCTTGCGTCTGTCTTGACGCACTTGAACGTTATATTCTGCGAGTTCCTCGTGCCTCTATCCTCTCTGCCGAAGATCACAATACCCTCCCTCAGATACTTTGAAATCGTGCATTACTGGCTCTTAACTACCACCACTCAGAGTCCACTCCCCCCACCCCTTTTACTGATTGGATTTATTTATTTTGTACACTTGGCGCATTCCAACAAAACTTGATGGACAATTCAGTCGGAGCCGTGCCAGTTTCTCTGCTTTTCAGATTCCTGGTAGGTGCCGGCCTCTCTGGCCGCAGTGTTCCTCACTGAGCTGACTCTATCTTATTTCGGGGCAGCCCGGCAGCAACCACGGGCAGGACACTGCGCTAGCTGTCCTTGATCAGTCAGTATTGCTGTTTAACCCTGCCAAGACTATCTAGAATTGGGAAATAGTTAATTACCCGTAACCCATTTTTTTTGCACTTTCTGAAACGGTCTTGCCAAACAAAAAGCATCGTATAGGGCCAATGCCAGACTTCGCCCAAGACAAATGTGCCTTTTTGAACCCTCTAGTAGTGAATATCGACTGAATTTTCGTCGAATGCATGAAAAAAACAAAAAATCGACAAATAAGGGGCCGTCGCAAAACCATTCTGTCATTCCTGAAAGGAACATTGATCATTTCGTACTTGGATCCCACCCCCTCCCTCTGAAACGAACACAGCTTGCTTAGCTGGACGACGGAAATCGCATGCATGTATTATGTACAGTGTCGGTCGACTTGCGATTTTGGCTCGCAAATCTGAGGTCTATAGTCCGTCAATACAGGATATGGTATCTGGCTATAGCCAATGCAGACCGACTGTGAGGTCTATGATCTATTTATTGTCTTCTCCATGATCATCCGATACTTGTCAAGAAGTCCGATACAAACAGCCAAACGTTATTGCATGTTTACTTAGTCAAGCATGCAGTGCATTTGACCACTACGTGTATAAATGTTTGAAACAGTGACCCAAACACAACATACATGTAGCTCACACGGCACACAAATGCACCCATCCGATGACAATAAATGAATAATTGGCTGTACATGTACTGGGACGCTTTTACAAAAAGTGAAGTGTACCAAGTACAAGACTTAAGCGGGATTCACAGAAGCTTTTTCGCGATGCGACACGCGATGCGACGCGATCTGCGACGCACGCGTGCGATGCGAACTCGCGAAATACCATTCACAGAAGAAGTCAGCGATGCGACAATGCCTTGCTGATTTGGCGCGAAGTTCAATGCAGGTTGGTACGTCACCATGGTATTCGCGCGGTTTGGCACAACTTGTACAAATTTACAGGCGACTCTTGAACCTTTGTACAACTTTGCTGCAGAAAAGGTCAAAATCGTACGCCAAATCGCTTGTCGCATCGCAACAGTTGAGCCAAGCTCAACTTCTGCGATGGCCCAGTTCCCGGCAGTTGCGTCAACTTGCGTGGGGTGCGAGATGGCTGTGATTTGGGGATTTCCCTGTTTCGCGGCAGTCGCATCGTGTGTCGCATCGCAAAAAAAGCTTCTGTGAATCCCGCTTAAGTGCGGCTGAAGTCTGTCCCGGGGAAAATCGCGGAAAAAATCCCAGAATTTGCGGGGTAATTTGCGGGTAAATATGGCATAATTTGCGTTGAATTTGCGGTAAATATGCGGTAAATATTATTGATATGCGGCAAGTTTGCAGTTGATACGAGGCAATTTTCAGTGACTATGTAGTGAAATCAATCAGTTACAAGTCTCTGGTGTAAGCACTCGTCATATTTGAGTACAAAGCCGCCACGATGAGACGTTGCTAACCGAAAAGTGCACTGTGTGTACGTGTAGTGCAACAAAAAAGTTCAAAAAACGCGGAAAACATGATCTTATAAAAATCGCAAAAAAAACGAGGGGAAAAAACGTGGCCGCGGAATCGCGATTTTCCCCGGGGACAGTGAAGTACATACATTCACAGGCACACAAAAGCCGGCACAACGGAGTTTTACAGATTTGTCGCAACTCAGAGTTTCTTGCTCAATGCAATCATCAGGCGACTATTATTGTGTTGAGCCCTCTCCGCTGGCAGGACGAAGTTTTCCTCCTTGCACATTTATAGGCATGTAATATTCAGCAACTTCAGGGATGAATTTATCCTGCATCTCAGTTTGCTACGCAAAACCAATCTACTGCTACACAAAAAATCACAGTGACACGCAGAAAACTGCCATACATACATGTACAGGCGATCCATGCTGTTTGTAGCTTACGCCACAAATTAGATTTTGCATAGCAAAAACTGCTATGCAAAAACGTGACAGTAAATATTTAATTCATCCCTGAACTTAGCATTTTTAAAATAAAGCTGAAAACTAACCAGTTACTGGTAATGTATACACCACACATTGGAATACAATGTGGCAACTGTCTTTGTCACTTACATGCGCCAGCAATGACAGGCCGATGGGTGGAGCGGTTGTGCGATCGGGATCTACTCATCAGCCGCAGACTCGAAAGTGCTAACGAGGCAAGCAAATCATTTGAACAAAATGATATTCAGAAGCGCAGGCGGAAGATCCAGACTTTGAATGGCCTTCACTACACCATGCCCGTGACATGCTTCAATGATAACCGAGCGGCACAACCGAACAAGAGACTTTGGCTTGGGCGTAGGCTGGAGCACATCGGACAAACTGACTTTCCGCTGATCCTCAGATAGTGTCACGTCACACTGACAAGACGGACCATCATGAAGATATCTATTGATAAGAGGAATCTCTTCAGCGGTAGATAGACCAGGAAGACCACCGTGTTTCACAAGCAGCTGCACGACTGGATCCTCCACCGACTTTGCCAGTTGAAGCCTGCCTACAACTGGCGGCGTACCATTTGATCTTACCGGTAGTGAACACACAAAAGCCGAAGGAAGCATCTTCCATGCTTGTCGCCACGTCTGTTCTGTCTTACATGGTGCAAGAAAATTCCAATAACGAGCATCCTGGGCAACAAAGGACTGAGATCTGTCTGCATCCATCCCGCGTACTTCAGCCTCGGCATTCTCCAATCCAATCCACGCCTTGCACAGTGCGTCTGCGTTGGCGACTGGCAAACCAGCTGGCTCTGCGCCCTCCTGCAGGAGATTTTGTACAATAGCGGTGAGCTTCTCAATTTGTTCTTCACTACCGTGGTCACGGCCATTGCTGAGGATCAAGCAGTATCTTTCCAAAAGCAGTGTGCAACAAAACTTCTTGCATACCCGTTCCGCTTCTGTTAGGCATGCTATACCCAGCACTGAACTCCGAAACGGGCATGGGACTCGCAGAAGCAAATGTTCAAAGCCTGACGTGCAGCATGCTGCATCCCACCGACAGTAGGGCAGTACACGTGTGGCGCTCTCCACGTGACCTGCTTCTCGCATCTTGCACACCTCGGTGACTGGTGGAGGGTACGCAGGGTTCAGACATAATGCTTCGCAAGTGACGTGATCATCGCTACACTGGGCGTATGTTGAACGGTGTAGAGTAGCGCGGCAGTCATGATCACCCCTGGCACCCTGATAAGGCGATGCACCGTGTGCTACAAGACACCGCACTATGCCGGCATGCTTCAGCTTTGCTGCTACATAGATTGGACTTTGCTTCAAATGTACATTGAAGGTGCCACGGTGACTGCATGGATTACCAAGACACTTCAAATCCAATGTTGCATCAGCTCCCCTTGTCAACAGGCACTGAACCATCTCCTCATTTCCAGTAAAGATGGCACAGTGCAGCAAATTCAATCGGAGCAAATTATTGCCGCCACATTCCATGTTCACAAGTTCGGTGATATCTGGTGGAGCATACGACGTCACTACCTCCTCAGCCTTCTGATCTGATGACTGAGAGACTGGCAGCAAGCCTGGCAAACTAGTAATGAGTCTAGCATTCTGCAACTCCAGAACAAATTCATTGCGACCTCTGCCTCCGACTTTGGCACACACCATCAGTGTGTCATGAGACTCCGTGCTGTAGCCGCTTCTCCTCGCAGCTGCATCACTGGCGGGGCTGGCCGAGGACGTCCATGGCTCAGTTGGGGATTCTTGGCCAGCCTGTTTCCTCTGAAATGCGTGCAAAGTTTTCAAAACCTGCTGCACCGCCGCTACGCGTCCATTGCTCACTAATTTTCGCAGAAATAGTAAAACTGCCGTGTAGTCTCTGCTACAGTTGTCTGCGTTTACTCCGTTAGCGACGACCATACGCAGCGTTATATCATGCGCTGCTGCTTCGTTGACACCATCAGTCTGGCGGAGGATGTCGGCAGCGTCATGAAGAATTCGATGGTCGTGACATGATGGATCCTGGGATGCCATTGGAGGATTCCTGCTTCTCTCACACCGTGGCGTGATCACTGGCACTCTTTACTGCTGCCTGACCTGCGGAGATCTGCAGTACACAGAGAATAATAGTAATGCCAACGACTTGACTTGGTCTGTGAGGCAAAGCTCAGAAACAGATCGGAAGTGAAGAAGAATTCCACTCCCCCTTGTCGAAATCGCCGTGGTTGACTAGGACTGGGTTCACTGACCTGAGTTGCCTCGACGGTTTGGGCAGGTTAGAAACCGCACGACAACCTCGCTACGGCCCAGTAGATCTACGGCCGGGCCCTTTTCAACAGTACAGATGCGCACGTATCTGGATAGGAGTTTCAGCGTGTCTCGCGAGTCGCTCAGCTCAGGCGCATTTAGTCCAAACAATTTTATTTTTTCAACGAAGGCTGAAAGCAGAATGCAGTAAGTAGTTGAAGACACCCTGCCACGTGTGGTTTTACCACCACTCGAATCCACCAAAGGCTGAAAGCAGAGAAGTAAACACTGTCTTTGTAGTTGCAGTGTGAAACGCGCCGTGAACATCAGATTCTCTTGTCTTGGCTTGTCAAAGCCTAAAAATAGGGTTGAGTCAGTTGAGCTTGAGCTGAGAGGGCCGCAGTCAGAAGTAATAGTTCTCAGAACTGGCCGGCCTGGGTAGGTACTACTACTACGTGGCGGTGTTGCTCTGTTGCCATGCCAATACAAAATGGCAACCCCTGGCCATACCAGTTAGTGATCGTCTCTGAAAAATTAGGGGAAGAAGAACCAAGTTTGCTTGCGCTGCGAGCCATTTTCTGTGGCGCTGTCGTCCATTTTCGCCGAGCCTAATTTTAGGCTAGCTTCAAGAGCGATAGTGGGCGGAGCATCTACAACGGAATCGGAGCTGGTATTGAAGCGTAAACGAAAGGAGAGAGGAGCGAGAGTGTTTGGAAGAGTACCGGCGATGGCGATTCAAGCAGCATTGTCCTTTCACGACGCCAATAATCGCCTGCTCGAAGTAGAGGCATCATGGCCGCAATCATGGCCGCCATTGCATTATGACCCTAATTCAAAGGCGCTTGCGCCTCCTGAGTTCTGAAATGGCGACGAAAGCCCTGAGATGTTCCTTGCGGGTCATGCCGGGGAGTTTGGAAGAGTTTCCTGTTCAAATTACCCGCCTTTTGTGCTCTTTTATACAACACGCCTAAAATTAGGCTTTCGCAACTAACGTTACTTTACTTGCAAGACAAGCGAAGATATGCCATCATTATCATGATTATGGTTTGCATCGGATCGATTGGCACACCAAGTACCTACAGGCTACACTATCCAGCGCCAGGCAAGGCGATGATTGTATCGCGCTGTGTTGAACGGTTGAGCCGGGTTCTGACTGACTCGGTGGCGTGCAGCGTGGTGTGTTCTGCTCGAGCGTCAACGACGCCAACGACGTCACCATGGTCACGTCTATAGGGCTTGAAAGTGCTACGTCACAGCATAGCAACAATTTCAAAAATTCAAAAATTGGATCCACTTGGATCCAGTTTTGTATGGATCCAAGCACATTTCAAGCCGTCTTACTCACAGCAAGGTGATGTAACCAGTGAAACTGACTGATTTGGTTACTGAGGCGGGGTTACAACTGCCACGCTCTCGGGACGTGCTGATTGGTCAAGGGCCTGAAATGCCACCGCATGGATACATGGACCGGATATCAGGCTTTTTCTTTCTCTCTTGAGTTGTTCCACCTCGATCAGGTAAGTCTCTCCACGTGCGAGTATACTCATCACGTGATCATTCATGTTCTCCTACGGTGCCATTCAACTTTTCAAGCCCAAGGCCGAACTGGTCGCGAAGTAAAAGTCACCCCTGCGTACGACATGAGTGGGTTGCTATGCACCCACATACTGAGGCAATAGAAAAGTCACACCTTCGTGGATCCAAAATAGAAATCTGATGTCAACTTACTACTCCCTGGCCGTTTTTGACGTCATCACTTTCAAGCCCTATAGTCAGTAGAGATCTAGTCTGTACCGTTTGGTCCTCAGGAGTGACGTCTGGGTGTGAGGTGATTATGCATGTCATCACCATGGTCAGTTGATCACACTACTGACTACTGTCACTAGTCTTCATCTTTTCTTCATTCAGCATCGGGAACAAAGCAGGTTCGCCACGCAAAGTGGTCATTGGCTACTACTACTAGGGTCCGGCGGATTCTGCCGGCAGAAAAATTGGCAGAATTCGGTACTTTTTCTGGTAAGTTTCAAGCATGTTTGGTATGTGGATAAAGAAATGGAGCAGGAATTGCCCGCCATAAGGTTTGTATGGTTCTTTCACTGCTTTTCGAGCAGAATCCGCCGGTCCCCCAGCCATGATGTATTGCTTGGAATAAAATAAATAAATAAATGGTTGATTGTGCATGATGTGGCGATATGCAGCTAGCTGTATACATAATGTAGTTCTAGGACATTATTAATTTTTTACTATGTTCACATACCCAATAGCAAGGTCCCTGGTTCGAGTCCCGGTGGTGTGACTGATGATTTTTTCTTTCTTTCATATCTGGCTTGCAAGTGTTGAGTTTCGGAAAGAAAAGAGCAGTACGTGGCATGTGGCCTCTAATTAATATTTCCTAAAACTTTGAAATTCTCCGTGAAGTCCAAATTTGAAATTGCAATTCACATACCCAACTCGTAAAAATTAATAATGAAAGACATTGGTACTGAGACTAGGACAAACATGACAACTACTGAGTAGGGGCTGCACCCAGACGCAGCAGTGATGGTGGGGCATTGGTCAATTATTTGATGGCTTTGCCGACCTGGGGTCTCGGCATCACGGCCAGAAACACGCACCAAAAACGAAAGGTAGAGCTGCAAGTAACTGTAAGGGTCAGCAAAATAAAAAGAAAGCAAGGGCTAACATCAGCTAGTGTGCAGCGCAGCATCGATTCGTAGTAATGGGAGTCGTTGACGGGGCACTAGAATGTAGGTGGGTCGACAGGCAGAATGTCCGTGGACCATCGCCAATCCTGTCGGCGGAGGTATTCGTTGACGTTGCTTTTAAACTTTTACTTTTTTCTTTTGAAGATTGTTGCGAGTTGGGGCGGAGTCTAGAAAAGCTGGCGGCAGGGAATTCCACAGCTGGATTGCACAATACGGGAAACTGCGGAGAATGGCGTCTGGTGCTTCACGCAGTAGGGGATTTCTAAGCTGGTAACTGTGGCCGGTGGCCGTGCGGAGATCGTTTTGAGTGCGAGTGGCGTCACGGGGCTCCAGCCTTGGAGGAAGGACTGCTAGCAATTGATTCGGACCTGTGAGGAAGTGTAGTTTGTACGTGTAGTTTAGTGCAGCAATATAATAATCACCGCAGGCTGAGGCTCTGGAGCTCCGTCCCGGACCAACGATGCGCAATTATGAAAAGATGAACTAGCGTGCTCAAAGAAGCAGCCCGCCGCGGTTGGCGAATGTATTGGCGAACCACAAAAAAAGAAGAGCAGCCAACCAGTTAACCGTGGATGGAACGGCGAGTTAATTGGTGTGGAAAGATGTCTAAGACTGTTTGTGGGCTTGCGAAAATTGAATAATTAGTTCACTCAGTAACGTATTCGTCGCACGTTCCTGGATGTCAGTCCTTCTTCGAAAAACCGTTTGTTTGTCAGGGGAAAGACGCCTAGTACTTAGGTTGGATGGTTGTAGTAAGGTCACTGTTTCCGAACACAGTGTCCTCCACCTTGTTTAATGCTGTTGTTGTTGTTGTTGTTGTTGTTGTTGTTGTTGTTGTTGTTGTTGTTGTTGTTGTTGTTGTTGCTGTTGTTGTTGTTTATTAATTTTATTTTACATCGCATGTCAAAAGGGCAGTTCTGCCCAATATTATGAAAGCGATGACAACCAGTAAGAAGAGTCAGAAATGAAGAGAGAAATAAATAAAATTAAAAATACGAAAATGGAAGTAGTAATGAGGGGAGGCAGGGTTAAGACGAACAGAAAAGGGATCTCAAATTTACAAGTCGGGTCATCGTAGCATGATTCTATCGAGCCGTATCAGCAGGTTGCGAAAGCCATTACATTTAACCCAAGTAAAATACGCGTAGCATGCGTTTGAATTCACGGACAGATACTATGGACTTCATACAGTCGGGCAGGCCATTCCAGAGTCGGCAGCTGGCTAGAAGCGGTCGGCATGCGCCAGAAGCACTGTGGGCCAGGGGGAGGGGAAGGTTGCGTCCCAACTGACCTCGAGTGGTCATGCCTGTCGGTGGGCCTTGCAATACAACTCGGGACGACAACAGCTCACTGACGATTCCAGAACTGATTCGAAACGTCAGGAGTCGTAGCTTGCATTCCCCACGTTCCAGCACTGGGCAGACACCCACTACATGTACGTGTACATTATGCATGTTACGAATTCATGACCTCTGGTTTTTAGCAGCCATGACTGTGCAGGCTATGAACATTGTTCTAATAATAATAATAAATCGAGGTATAGTTGAGGTTCGGTAATGATGGAAGGAGAGGTGGAGCTACGGGAGAGATGAGCAGAGGGTGAGAGTGACATTGGTTGTCAGAGCATGACGCGATTACGAAGACAGTTGAACATGATAATTTTCAAAGGTAACTCAAACTAATTTGGCAATGAAAAAATCTTTTCAACTAATGAATAGAAGAAGTAATGTTTTCTCTTTTCCGTCATTGGATCTCTAGGATGCATGGAAACCTTGGCATGGGGATACTCATGTATTTTGTTGTACTTATGGCCACTTGCAAGTACGAAAAATGCACAATTTCCCGAATTTCGAGGCTCCATACTTGTAAGTACAACAAAGTGATTATTAACTTAATCCTCGCGTGACAAAGCATAATATGAGGATGTTGTGTGCATAGTGCTAGAGTCCATGAAAGCATAATTCCATGATTTCGCCAGCATAATCCGCCGGAGCATAATGCATGGCCAACTTGGTATGGGGATACTCATGTATTTTGTATTTTTGTTGCACTTATGGCCACTTGCAAGTACAAAAGGGCACAATTTTCCGAACTCTGAGGCTCCATAAGTACAACAAAGCGAATAATGTATGCCCTCATGGCAAAGCATAATATGAGCATTTTGTGAGCATAATGCGAGAAAGCATAATTCCATGATTATTATTATTATTATTATTCTCGTATCCGTCCCGAAAGGGACTCACGACGGCAGAATTAACCGTGAGCATGTGTGTGTGAGAGTGGGAGAACGAAATGAAAAAGAAAAGACGAGTCTTGTAATAAAGGTCAAATTTAAGAAGAGCAGTACTAGACTAAATGGCTGAGCAGATGTTACTCCATTGTTTTCTGTCGCGGGCATAGGTGCCGAGATCACGAAGGCAGCTGGGCTTAAAAATGCAGATAGGTGTGAGGCGGACGTCTCGCTGGAGACTTGTGGTGAGGCAAGAGCGGGGTGCACCCATTCGAAAGGGCTGACTGGTAGCATATGTACAGAAAGCAGTGAGAGCAACATTTGCAGGGATGTCACTTGGCTGGCGTAATATATGTCCTAATAGCTTCCACCTGTCCCATGATTTCGCGAGCATAAACCGCCGGAGCCTACTTCTGAAGTTACAGAAAGCATACCAAGCTCCGGTATTTCCAGAAATTATCGAAATTATACATGTACATGTAGGAATTCATGACTGGAAACTAAAAATACATGTAGACTACAAAGAATAGAACACAATTAGTTTTAGGCGAAGAAATCTATTCTAAGAACTCGCAGACTAGCAACTCGTGCAATAAGAAGTCTTGGACAGTGTTTTAGCAATTTATTACAAAGGACTGCAGCCTTCGCGGAGCCTCTGGGCGATCAGATCCAGGAGCAGGGACAAAATCATTGTCCCCTATAGAGTCCCGATGTAAACTTCAGCTTGTCGCACCCAGGCCCTAACTGGGGCTCTGTCCAGTTGCTCCTCTCCACCACGGCCCTCCCTTCCTTCAGACACAACGAGAGAGCTTGGAAGCTCAGGGCCCTACGCTATGCTTTTTTGCTTGCTTATCATGCATGTAACGTGTCAAAGCTGTGATGGCCCTGGCTAGCGTTCTGGAGTCGAAGTTATTATCTGTCCTGACGTTTCCTGTGACCGGTAGGCATATGCGGATAATTCCGGCAGAAAAATTGGCAGAATTCGGTACTTTTTCGTGTAAGTTTCATGCATGTTTGGTATGTGGATAAAGAAATGGAGCAGAATTCGACGAATTGCCCGCCATAAGGTTTGTATGGTTCTGCCAATTTCACTGCTTTTCGAGCAGAATCTGCCACCTTTTCGAGCATTATCCGCACACCCCTAGTGACCGGCGCTGACTCTGCCGATCACGGACGTTCTGGAGTCGACGGGATCTCTCTTCCGACGTTTTCCGTGACCGGCGCTGACTCGCCCGTTCAGGATTATTTTGGAGATGACGGGATCTCTCTTACAAAGTATGTTTTTGCTGACGCATCCTGTCTTTTATTCGGCAACTAAAGTCCATTCTAATAGCATTTCCTCGTCTCCCTACTTCGTATTTCTTTCCAGAAAATCTCCCTATACAGCAGGGAGTCGTTTACATAGTACGAATCCCTGCTATACATCTATACGTTATAATTATTATGCTATCGGCCTACATGCGAATCCCGGGCTGGTCGACAGGCGGCCCAGCCAGCCTGCCAGTGGGATCTCGGCCTCGCACACAAATCCACACAAGATGCTACTGCACTATCGGCCTGAATGCATTCCCCCATACACTTCGTATATACTCATTCTCTTGATGGTACGGGACAGGTATGGGATAGCGCCGGGCATGCTGATGGCACAAACAAACAAATAATATTGTGGCCAGCTTTCTGTGCTGGTACGGTACGGTACGGGACAGATACGGGATAGCGCCAAGTGTGACACAAACAAACAAACAAACAAACAAACAAACAAACACCAAATTAAAGCTGT
>NC_088643.1:10290097-10676597 GCF_964019385.1 Sycon ciliatum | reverse complement strand
CATCAACCCAGGGTGGCTGACTGGGCCGTGGGCAGCGGTGAGAATACGGCTGCTTTCCGAATGGCCAGAGGTGCTTCTCAAGGGCACTGTTGAGAATGGAAGAAAATTGTGAAAGCGCATCATCGACGTTGCTGGCACGCAGGTGCCAGCTCCAGTCAATATCAGAGAGCTCTGCATTCACACTATCCCAGACGGAAGATGGCACGGATTTAAAGTCATATTCCGGCTTTGCAGGAACATTGCTGAAGTGGCTTCGGGGTGCAGCAGCGGGATGTCCGCTTGCAGCAGGTTCCTCACGGTAAACAGCATCAGTAGGCAGTAGGAAATGACTGAGGATCTGTGCGTGGTCAGATGCACCAAGAGGAGCAACAGATGTAACAGAGAGTAGTAGGTGAGGATGATCCGTGAGTACAACGTCAATACACGATGTTGAGCCGTGGGGGGTAAAGTGTGTGGGGAATGTCACCATTTGCTCAAGGCCAAAACAAGAGAAGAGGTTACGGAACTCCCTTCCAGCACGATTCGTGGTGTCACTAGGAGACCAGTCAGAGTGGCGAGCATTCAAGTCTCCTACAAGTACAATCGCCGAATTGGGGAGGCTAATATTGGACAGACAGTCCTCTAGGAGGTCACTAAATGCCTGGACTTGGGAGATGCTGTCTCCAGGGGGTCTGTAAACAGAGCAGATGATGAGGGGGAGTGAGGGAAGGATCACTGGCCGCAATTCGAGCCAAACCGCCTCCAGTCCACAGCGCTCAAGGTCGAAGCGGCGCTTGATGGACATGAACGATCTGTCAGCTACAAGAGTAGCAACACCGCCATAGCCTCTTGCTGGCAGGTTATCAGAGCTGGTCGTGGGTGGGCGGTCCAGGCGGTATGACGTGTAGCCTGGAATTGAGACGTCTATGGCAGCTGTCAGCCACGTTTCACATAGGCAGATTATGTCTGGAGAATACTGCTCACAGAACAATGAATACAGTGGAATTCACAAACCACATTGCTCAGTTGAACAAAAGATAGTCAAGCAGCACAGGTCCAAGATCAAGACTTTGAATGGCCTTGACTACACCATACCCATGACATGCTTCAATGATAACAGAGCGACACAAGTGTGCCAGGAACTTGGGTCTTGGCTGTGGGGTGAAAAAATGTCAAACAAGCCTATTTTTCGCTGCGCAGCAGAAAGTTCCACATCACACTGGCATGACGGACCATCGTGAAGATTTCCATCAACAAATGGAATCTCATCCACAGTCGATATACCAGGAAGACCGCCGTGCTTCACTAGCAGTTGCACAACAGGATCATGGGCTGTTCTTGTAACCAGTAATCTCTCTACGACCGGCGGTACACCGTAGCTGAAGTGTGCTGCCGCTGATCTTGCATATAGATATTCGGCGCCCGGAGGCAAAATTTCAAGGTACTGTTCTTTGGTTTCTTCAGGCACACATGATGCAAACACATGGATGGGAGGGCGGGGTCGGCGGCAAGGACGAGAGCCACGCTTAACCCACGCAAGATCCGCTCTGCTTTCAAACGTCACAGGCGTTGTGCCACGTACTTTGGCCTCGGCATTCTCCACTCTCCGCCATGCACTGCATAGGTCCGCTGCATCGGACACTGACAAACCAGCCGGCTCTGCACCTTCTCGTAGGACATCTTGCACCAACTGACAAACCTCTTCAGAGACCGTCGATTCTTCGGCCGCAATGTCATTGACATACTCGCTGTTTGAACATGAAATTTTCAAAACCAGGGAGCAACAAAACTGCTTGCATATCCGCTCATCATCCGTCATACAGGGCATATCCAAGAGGGATTGGCGAAACGAGCTTGGTGCTTTCTGGAGCAAATACGTCAAACCTGAATTGCAGCACGCGGCATCCCAGCGGCAGTAGGGCATCATACGAGCGGAACTTTCCTCATAGCCTTCTCTTTGTGTCCAGCATATCTCAATGATCGGTGGAGGGTACTTGGCATTCAGGCACAACGCTTCACAAGTTTCAGCATTAGCTCTACATCCACTGTAAGTTGAGGCGTGAAAGCGCCCACGTACATCTGCGCCTTGATATGGTGATGCGCCATGTTCTAGAAGACACCTAACTATGCCGGCGTTGCACATTATTGCTGCGGTGCTTATGGGACTGTACACACACTCAGCAGGAATTCTAACATTCTGCAAAGTCAGCGTCGCATCAGCTCCCCATTTCAACAGGCATCGCACCATCTCCTCGTTGCGACTATAGATGGCCCAGTGCAGCAATGTTGACTCATATCCCCGACGATAAAGACATTCCATGTTCACGAGAGTTTGAACGTCCGGTGGTGCATAGACTAGTTGGGTGGATGAATTCTTCTGTGACCTTGGCCTTGGGAGATGCCCTACTTCAGCCTGGACATTGTGATCTCCCAATAATGGCAAGATGTTGTCACTACCTATCTTAGCGCTGATTTTCACTCTCTCATGAACTACTTGATGCATACTGCTGTGGCAGCTGCTGCAGCAGCCTCCCTGGCCCTCCACGTCATTCTCAGGTTGGTAATTGGATTTAGGTATCCGCTTAGCAGCTGGTTCTGTGCAAACGCTGTTCCTCTCGAGTTCCTTCAACGCTCGAAAAACTTGTTCAACGAGTCCAACCTTTCTATTGCTTACCAGCTTTCGCAGAAAGACTAGTATTTCCGTGTAGTCTCTGCTACAGCTGTCCACATTTTCACCAGTAGCGATACGAATATCCAGCGTAATATCTTGTTGTGCCGCGTAGACTCCATCAGTACTCCAGATCTGTTGAGCTACATCCATGAAGTGTCGGGCATAATACGAAGCAGCCATGATGGCACAATCTGTACTGCCGTCAGCTTTCTCTATCGCGCAGTGGCTTGCGCAGAGCTGCTCGAAGCAGGGAATAAACTCTGCACCGTGCACGGCCGGCTGAAGTAATTAGTTAGTTAGTTAGTTCTCCACGTAGATCTACGCCACGCTGAAAGTCACGTCAGATTTACTGGTGGCATCACTCGCGCTCATGACGTTTTCATAATAGTAATACATTGCACCACATCATGTGGTGCAATGGCACATGGCACGACAGTTACTACAAATTTGTAGTAGTACTGACTGTACTCTGTAGATCTACATGTTTTGGCCGAGTGGTTGTAACTAAGGCTTGCGTGTGAATCACAACTACACAAGGTCCCGGGTTTAGTTGGAGACCCGCGCTGGGAGTGGGAGCAGGGCCAGGGAGCGTGTACATCTACCAATCATGGTGTAGGTCTACCATGTGTAATGACTGACTGTGCACATGTGCTAACAAATGCGGTGATGTCGTCCAACTGTAGCAGCCACGTTGTCCCGAGCGCGGTGGATCTCACGGAAAGCGGCGTATAGGAGAGCAGTAGCGGCCAGGAGCACAAGGCACGTCAAAGGGCAAACGGTGATCTCAACCATCCTCTGCTACCAGTGTAACAGTATAGACTTGATTGATTGGAGAATTCGTCGAATGATGTTCAAACCAGAGGTTATAAAGCAAAAGAAAGGCGATAACCGCAGGAGTGAGAATAGTAGGAACACAAGGTGTTACCATAAGACAAGCAAGAAGTGTCAAGGTAAAACTATTACACTCTCCCGGCCCCATAGGAAGCCCAAGGTTCTATTAGATAACACAATCCAGTTAGGAGATGCAATTGTGGAAAGGGGAATGTTAAATAATCACTCATGCACATGCATAACCACATTGAAGTGTAATCCAACTCAACTCCATCACTCTCACAAGGAGATGACGCAAAACTATATCAGTCTATAACATAATTATTATTAAAGGGGAAGTATACCCTAAAATCAAATTTTCACCAGTTGTAGTCTTCTGGGTGCTGAGTCGAATGGTCTTGGTCCGAGGAAGCTGAGACGCTCCCTTCCTACTTGAATCCCAATCGAACTCGCGCACTTCCACCGAAACTGGGTGACTGCGCCCTACTAGATGGGGATTTGTATGCAAAATCTCACTAAAAGCGCCATTTCGTTCTTATAAAAGCACGGATGACCGCGAGTAGCCCATATGTTGTAGTCTTTTGGACGCTGAGTCGACTGGTTTTGGTCCGAAAAGGCTGCGATGCAGCGTTCCTCCTTTATTCCCAATCGAACATGGTTGAAGAAGCGGTCACGTGCTCCTGGGTGCCCAAATCACAGTTTGTGCGTGTGTGTGTTTGTGTATCCGTCTGTGCACACGTGTGTGTGTGTGTGGGGGGGTAGACGCATATGTGTATGGGTAGGAGTGTGTGTTCACGCACATGTGTATGGATGTGCGCGCTGCATGCGTGTGTCTGTGGGATGGGGTGGGGGTGCACGCACATGTGTACATGTGTGCGCGCAATATAGAATGTGTGTATTGTGTTCGTTGAACACAGGGAGTCCTCCTGATTCCATAAACTTTGTGATCATTGTGATTGAAGTTGAAATTCGCCATACATGTACTGATGCTTGATTAGATTTATGTTCCACATGTTCTATTTATTTTATTTTACTTCAAGCACTTGTACTATCAAGCACAACCCTACCAATGAAGGGAAAGAAGCAGCAGAGACACCTACTGAGTCAAATGACTGCCACCGTCTGTTCTCAAACAAGAACAATTTTTGTCAAATTGAAAAATCTCACCTGTTAGTGTTGCTCACTAGCCACTAGTGACTCGAGTTGTTCGTCCACGAAATTTTCAATATGCCACTACGGAACCAGCAAGAGTAGGTAAGTTGGCGTAGAGCAACAGCTATGCAAAGCCATGTTCATCTCCGCTGCATTTTGGAAGGCAGTACAAGCACCCTTCATACCTCGACATTGCCTTGGAGTGGAAGCAAATTCACCATGAGTTTTCCAATTCGCTACAATCGATCTTGGGGTGTTATTCGTGTCTTCTTCATCACCACTGCAGGCTGGACAGCCTTCGGGAAGACATGTGTCACTCTCCTGCTCAACAGATTCCTACATCTAGATTTGGGTACCGTCATGGAACGAAATAGAGCTGCAAAACACCAAAGTAATTGTTTTCTTCCATTCAATTACACTCCTGAGCATGCACAGCATGGTGACAGCTAAGCAGTACGCACGTCATCAAGCCCAATTTCCAAATATGGAAGGTGTTATTTATGAAATTTGACACAGTTCCTCTTCTCTGATCGGCTCCAGACATAGCTCATCGAAATCAGTGCCCAATTCTCCCTTGGATAAGCCATACTTATTTTTGGCGTTCAGTTTCCCTTTAACTTGGCTCTCCGGGTCACCTTGAGGTGAGCACTTCAAGGCTAACTCGACCGTAAATACCCACTCTTTGAACTCGAAAGGGTTGCCATGGAAAACATTCGGTTCTCTGGTAACGCGTTTGACGCTCGGGCTTGTCTGGGAGAGAGAACGCGATCGACACGGGGCTAGATCCGGAGGACTTGAGCTTGATGTAGCAGGTAATTGATGTCGTCCAACTGTAGCAGCCACGTTGTCCCGAGCGCGGTGGATCTCACGGAAAGCGGCGTATAGCAGAGCAGTAGCGGCCAGGAGCACAAGGCACGTCAAAGGGCAAACGATGATCTCAACCATCCTCTGCTACCAGTGTAACAGTATAGACTTGATTGATTGGAGAATTCGTCGAATGATGTTCAAACCAGAGGTTATAAAGCAAAAGAAAGGCGATAACCGCAGGAGTGAGAATAGTAGGAACACAAGGTGTTACCATAAGACAAGCAAGAAGTGTGAAGGTAAAACTATTACAGGTGATGCATGGGTGAATATTTGCAAGGAACTGCGCCGACACCCACGGCCACGCCACGGTCAACTGGGTTAAAGGGAAACTGAACGCCAAAAATAAGTATGGCTTATCCGAAGGAGAATCCGCGATATTCATGTTAAAACAAAATGGCGTCACGATTTATTGAAAGTGGTATAGTTGGGCTTTTACGACTCCCTGGTTTGAACCAGGGAGTCGTAAAAGCCCGGGAGAGGACACGGGATGCGCGCACGCGGACGATGTTTGCCTCGGCCAGAAAGTGAAGCATGCTAGGCCAGCGCGGCCGGATCTGCTCGATCCACGGCGCTGTGCTCGCCTTCAGGGCAGGGAGTCCTAAAATACCAATATTTTACAACTCGTTGTTGACATCATTATCCGAAACTGGTGGCGAAGGAAGCATAAACATGATTGTGTGTCTGTCTGTCAGACTCAGTACACAAGGTACAGGGGGTGGGGATTTGAGTGTGTGTGTGGGGGGGGGGGAGGCGTGTGTATGTGCACATGTGCTTGTACTTTTGTGTGTGTTTGTACAGTGTTTGTGTGCGTGTGTGTGTGTGCGCGCGCGTGCGTGCGTGTGTGCGCATTTTTGTGCACAATTCCGTTATGAAGTACAAATGATAGGTTTACCTTTTGTACACTCGCCAAGACTTCGGTTAGATTCACTGAGAACCTTTCTGGCCAACCTGGAGGCTGAGCCTTCCGTTTCCTAAACGGCTAAAGTCACCGTGTACTCAGTATACGAGTAGAAAAGTGTTGAAATTATCAAGATTTATAAATAACGACCTGCAACCATGTACAATGTAGATAGATAGGGAATACACATTGATTGTTTTTAAAAGAATCCAGGCAATATCATGAATCATGGAACGAGTGCGTAATAATGCTCTATGTTGCGTTTTGACGATGCTGAAGGAAGGGAGCCGTTGCGATTCACTCACAACACACGCACAGAAGTCCACTCGACTGCAATTTAAGTGCAATTTCTGACACAAATTCATAACTCCACGAGTACGAGGAAGCTCAGCGGATCTCCACAAGAACTTTCGCCCATCACCTGCAATGGAATATGAGCTGTATGATACGACAAGCGGCTTACATGGGAAGTGGCTTCATTTCCCACAAATCTCGTTTCATTCACAACCATTTGGCTGCAATTTCAGTGCAATTTCTGCCACAAATTCAACTCCACGAGTATGAGGAAGCTCAGCGGATCTCCACAAGAACTTTCGCCCATCAACTGCAATGGAATATGGGCTGTATGATACGACCAGCGGCTAACACGGGAAGTGGCGTCATTTTCCACAAATCTCGTTTCATTCACAACCATTTGACTGCCTGAGTCAGTGCAATTTCTGCCACAAATTCAACTCCACGAGTACGAGGAAGCTCAGCGGATCTGCACAAGAACTTTCGCCCATCAACTGCAATGGAATATTGGCTGTATGATACGGCCAGCGGCTTACATGGGAAGTGGCTTCATTTCCCACAAATCTCGTTTCATTCACAACCATTTGGCTGCAATTTCAGTGCAATTTCTGCCACAAATTCAACTCCACGAGTACGAGGAAGCTCAGCGGATCTCAACACGAACGTTCGCCCATCAACTGCAATGGAATATGGGCTGTATGATACGACCAGCGGCTAACACGGGAAGTGGCGTCATTTTCCACAAATCTCATTTCGTTCACCCCAACTCAAATAAAATTGAAGTACAATTAGGGATTTATCTTGCATTTCCAGCGCCTCAGAATAAATTAACTTCGATAAACTGAGAGAGAATGAGCGAGGCAGCTGGAAGAATTGAGGATGAAAATCGGGATCAGAAGACTCGACCGAGCAATCGTCTCCGTGCTCTAAGAGAAATCGGAGAATGTCCCAATTAGTATTTCAAGAAGACATCACAATTTTCGAAAATAATAATTTCCTTGCCTCGCAACACCGTTCCCTGGCAGCGTTCCCCGGCAGCGCGAGGCAAAGATGTTTTCTGGGAATGTGAGGCGTGTCCTCTCCCGGGCTTTTACGACTCCCTGGTTTGAACACTCGTACCACCAACTATAGACCTTATTCGATAAACGTCACAATCACGTGAACCGGGGTCCCGGGAACCAGGGAGTGGCAAATGACCTGCACTCAGTGCACAGTGGACTTGGGGTGGGAACACAGGAGTAGAAAATACCGGTATTTTACTACTCCCTTGTACGACCTGGGCCTTTCTTGCCACTCGTTTCACGTATGCGTGCCCCAGCTTACGACAAATCCCTGGAGGCGAGTCCAAAAATCACGTTATCGAATAAGGTCTATACCACTTTCAATAAATCGTGACGCCATTTTGCTTTAACACGCATACGGTCCATAGGGCTTGAAAGTGCTACGTCACATCATAGCAACAATTTCAAAAATTCAAAAACTGGATCCACTTGGGTCCAGTTTTTGTATGGATCCAAGTGTAGTATCCCTGCCCGACCAATACGGAAGCAGTACGGAACTAATACGGAGCTTTGCCTGATGTATATTTAGTGTATCTCCGGATGTAAGCGTACGGCGTCTGCTGCATAAAAGCGGCTGCGCATTTCTGTTTTGATGAAGATAAGATTTTATAGCAACGACAATGCTAACTCGAAGAAGAAGTAGTCAACCTCTAGGTGTGCACCAGAGAGAAAGTCATTTATGTGCCGCTTCTTCTTTAACTTCTAATTATATCCTAGGTGTGTACCTAAGAGAATAATAATAAAAGATAACTCGTGTTAATTGCACCGCGCCTACCACTCGGCTACCTGGTACACAAGCACATTTCAAGCGGTCTTACCCACAGCATGGTGATGTAGCCAGTGAAACTGACTGATTTGGCTACTGGGGGCGGGGTTACAACTGGTGGCGAAATAAAAGTCACACCTGCATGCGACATGAGTGGGTTGCTATGCACCCACATACTTAGGCAATAGCAAAGTCACACCTTAGTGTGAAAAGAATTCGGGTGGACACACCCATTCTCATAGCGCTGGATATCACATCCGAACCAGTTCCGTTATTTTACAACGTTTCGGCACTTGGCCATCATCAGGTAATAACAATGAATACCGTGGAAGCCACACAAGAGCAGTATATACGCAGAGTGTAGCGCCAAAAAAGATGCGAATTATGTCACCTAGTATGACAGAGAGAGAGAGAAAAGGCGCAACTAGCACATCACGGAGGAGAAGCAGCAGAAGGTAGCGCGCATTGTGCTCTGTGAATGGCGTTCCGCAGAGTGTAGCGCCAAAAAATAAAATGATGCGAGTTAATTACCCAGAGAAAATCATTGAAGAGGCACGCACTGCCTCCATAAGGCCAAAGCGTCGTCGCCATGCCAACCCATGCTGCGCATTTCTAAAGCTTCCATATAAGTCAGATAAAGTACATCAAGCAGTGAATAAAGCAATCAGAAAGTATAAAATTCCGGTTAGAGTCGTATATGAGCACACTGGTAGCCTGAGGCGCACATTGTGTCGCTCCGCCCTCGTTCCTCCTCTATGTGTCAAGGCTGCAAATCCGCTACAACCGAAAAAGAGAGGTCGCCCAAAGGGGCCATGTATCTCGTGTATATCCGGGGGACAGGATGTATGTATGCAGAAGAATGTTGTATATCAGCTGAAGTGCAAAGAATGTCCGGAACAATTATTATGTTGGTGAGACTGGCCGCTTTCTGGAAACTCGCCTGGAAGAACATAATGGTGAGGCAAGACGCCAGGAACTCGACAAGCCATGGGGCCAACATTTTCGCACCACTCACCCTGGATGTAAGCTTAACTATGGGCAAAGTGCATTCTCTGCAGTTGAAGTAATAGGAAGAGAGCCTGATCGAGCCCGTCGCAAACTGCGCGAGGCGATTGAGATTCGTGATGCCAAGCCCCATGTGAACATAAGCACCGGATGGGATTTGTTGTGAATTTTCTCAGCTTCCCCTGCTGCTACTTCAATATCACTGAATAATTATAATATGAGGCGGGTCACTCAAAACCATTCTATTCCTGATGCCTCGTCGCGTCCCTGGTGGTAACAGTTTGGCATGGAAGTTTTAACCTCATAGTGCATTGACTCATGCATGGGGCTCCGTGCTCCCCTCCTAGATCCTGTGCTAGAATTAACACCATAATTATTTGGCATGTACCCTCACTTCGTAGAGCACAACGGCGCGCTCTTCTTCTCCGTGATGTGCACAGTTGCACCTTCTCTCTCTCCCCCCCCCCCTCTGTATAGAGGTGACATAACTCGCATCATTTTATTTTTTGGCGCTACACTCTGCGGAACGCCATTCACAGAGCACAATGCGCGCTACCTTCTGCTGCTTCTCCTCCGTGATGTGCTAGTTGCGCCTTTTCTCTCTCTCTCTGTCATACTAGGTGACATAATTCGCATCTTTTTTTGGCGCTACACTCTGCGTATATACTGCTCTTGTGTGGCTTCCACGGTATTCATTGTTATTACCTGATGATGGCCAAGTGCCGAAACGTTGTAAAATAACGGAACTGGTTCGGATGTGATATGCAGCGCTATGGGAATGGGTGTGTCCACCCGAATTCTTTTCACAGATGAAGCTGCAGGAAGCCTCAGCCCTTCTTCACACCTTAGTGGATCCAAAAATAGAAATCTTCTGTCAACTTACTACTCCCTGGCCGTTGTGACGTCATCACTTTCAAGCCCTATTGGCTATTTATTGATTGGGCACTGATTCCGATGAGCTATGTCTCGAGCCGATCGACGAGGAACCGTGTCAAAATAATTAATTTCATAAATAACACCTTCCATATTTGGACATTGGGCTTGATGACGTGCGAACTGCTTAGCTGTCACCATGCTCACCATATGCTGTGCATGCTCAGCAGTGTAATTGAATGGAAGAAAACAATAACTTTGGTGTTTTGCAGCTCTATTTCGTTCCCTGACGGTAGCCAAATCTAGATGTAGGAATCTGTTGATCAGGAGAGTGACACATGTCTTCCCGAAGGCTGTCCAGGCTGCAGTAGTGATGAAGAAGTCACGATCATCACCCCGAGATCGATTGTAGTGAATTGGAAAACTCATGCCGAGGTGAATTTGCTTCCACTCCAAGTCCAAGGCAATGTCGAGGTATGAAGGGTGCTTGTACTGCCTTCCAAAGTGAAGAGGACATGAACATGGCTTTGCATAGCTGTTGTTCTATGCCAACTTACCTACTCTTGGTGGTACCGTAGTGCTATATTGCAAATTTCGTGGACGAACAACTCTAATCAGTAGTGGCTAGTGAGCAACACTAACAGGTGAGATTTTTCAATTTGACAAAAAATTGTTTTTGTTTGAGAACTGACAGTGGCAGTCATTAGACTCAGTAGGTGTCTCTCTGCTGCTTCTTTCCCTTCATTGGTAGGGTTGTGCTTGAATAGTACAAGTGCTTGAAGTAAAATAAAATAAATAGAACATGTGGAACATAAATCTAATCAAGCATCAGTACATGTATTGCGAATTTCTACTTCAAAGCACATGAAATCACAATGATCAGAAAGTTTATGGAATCAGGAAGACACCCTGTGTTCAACGAACACATACACACATGCTGTATTGCGCACACACATGTACACATGTGCGTGCACCCCCACCCCATCCCACAGACACGCGCGTGCAGCGCGCACATCCATACACATGTGCATGTACCCCCCATCGACACACACACACACACACACTCCTACCCATACACATGTGCGTAGGACCCCCCCCCCCCCACACACACGTGTGCACAGACAAATACACAAACACACACGAATACACACAAGATACATGTAAGTGTACATGGTCTTCCTGGTACTGGGCCAGCACAATGGAAAATACCTCCATCAAGATGCTTGATCAAGTGTTGTGATAATGGCACTGTTTGTTTGGTTTTACAAATAAGTGTGGGAAGGATTACAATGCGTTATAATTCATAATTGTTCTTTGCCTTGTACTGTGCAGACCAGAATGCTTCGCTATCAACTCCTGGCTTTCCATCGGCATGGTGTTCAGCTGCAGCGGCATCTGGTCCGGGGAGTTGAAGTTGCTGGATGGCTGCACTGACACAGGATGGGTTTGCGTTGGCAATGCGGTACGGCAGTCATTCCACATCATGAGCTACATGTTTATGTAATTTATATTGTCACTCGTCCAGCAACGTCAAGGCTCTGCATGTAAACACAGGAGAACACCATAATAAAACATACTACTCAGTAGAGTCCAGCGGATAATGCTCCGAAAATGTTCGTATAATGCTAACCATAATGCTCCAAAAACTGCCTTATAATGCTGATTATAATGCTTCAGCAAGGGATATAATGCTCTTGGTTTGGTACAAAAATGGAAGAAAGTCTGCACATTGTCAAACTTCCAGGAAATAATGCATATCGTCGATCTGCATCTGAAGTTGCCACCTTATCTCTGACGAGCTCCACTACTTCCTAGCACTATAAGACATCATCTCTTCTCCATTGATTGCCCTCCATACCAACTTTGATGCAGGGTTGTGGCAGAATAGTCGGTGTATCAAATCCCTCCCCTAATTATCCATGTAGTGAGAGATGAAACCATTATTGCAGGTAGTCATTCATTGTTGGGATGAAGTTAATCTTGGAAAATAGTATTCCTGCCTGCAGACAAGCTGTCACTGCATCCACTCTGTGAATAATGTCTTCATCTGAAACACCAGACGTGAGGCCAGCTCCTGAGATCCAATCTCAGATGGAGAGCCCTCCCATTTGCGGAAATCCTGAAAACACGTGGTCAGAAGTTATTTTGCCACTCTACATCCTTTGCTTGTGCTCTCATCTTCTCCTTGAGATGGTGTGTAGACGTATGGCTTGCCACAATACTCTTCCTTTCTGATAGCATTTGACTGTAGGCCTGGCATTACAACCGTCCACAACTAACTGTACGTGCTTCATCAGGAAAGTAAGACAGGCGCTGCTGAGCAATCGACTTGGTACTGAGTCCATGAGAAATTCTAGTTCTTTTCGAGCCTCCTGAGCTGGACTCGGCAAAGGCAGTTCTTTTGGAACGAGCTCTTTCTGTTTATAGCCGCTCCTTCATCCTGGTCCAAATTTAACAATGCATCAGTGTCTACTTCAGTATCGCTAGAGATGCTATCGCCAGAGCCTCTGGCACAACTAGAAAGCTCTTCTTCGTCTGTTTTATACTAGTTCACGTCGCGTATGTCTCCTCCATAGCTCTCCATTATTCTAAAAGAAAAAGAAACCTCGTAAATAATTTCTCCGGATTTGTGCCACTTTGAACTGTCTCGGCCTCGGTTGGGCATGCTTCACAATGTCTTGTATACATTTACCTGACCACATCGCTACAATCATAACGTTTTGATGTAGCAATAGTTATGTAGCATTAGTGCTAAAGGTGTTACGTGTCTACACAAACACAAAGTCATGCGCCAGTACAATGCATAGTGCTTAAATGCCCGGAATGGGCGGAGCGTGCTGCGAAAGCTTCAGGATGACCTTAGCGCTCTGGAGCTCTACCTTGATGACAAAGGACTTCTCATGAACCCTGACAAGACGCAGTTCCTGGTCCTTCGGCGCCCACGCCAACCTGTGCCGCATCTACCAATCCCCCTAGTTTGTAAAGGCAAGCCCCTCACCCCTGCAGCCACCGTGAAGTATCTCGGACTACTCATCGACGAGCATCTCACCTTCCAGCCGCAAGTCGAGAAGGTCTGCGGTGCGGTGTTCGGCAAGATTGCCGCCTTCAGACATGGCCGAAAAAACCTAACACCTGAAGCGAAGAGGACGTTCTATTTATCCATTGTGCAATCGACTCTCGACTATGCCAGTAACGCTTATCTGCACTGTCTCAGCGCCACCCTGTTCAATAAAATCGTGACGGTCAGTCACATAGCAATGAAGAAAGTTTTTGGGTTTGACCGTATGATGTCTACTGAAATTGTTCTCCGCAAATATCATCTCTATTCTTTTGAACAGCGCACAAATCTTAAACTCTATGTTTTCGTGTACCGCTGCTTGACCCCACATCTTGCTAGTCCCCTTCTCCAATCCTTGTTCCAGCTTAGGGCTGCTGTGCCTGGACACCAGGCTCGCACGCGCGGCCAGGCACAGCGCGCATTAGTTCTTCCGCCTGTTTCTACGCAATATGGCATGCGTTCTATTTCTTTCCTGGCGGCAGACAGATGGAATGCTCTTCCCACTGACTGCCGTCAGGCCCCGTCTCTTACTCTGTATGTAAACATGGTAAAAATTCACCTAGGGTTCCCAGTAAAAAGGCAACGCCTGTTGGGACTCCCCTAGTAAAATAATAAAATCTACTACTACTACTACTACTAGCGTAGTACGCAAGAGGTACACAAAAGGAGTAAAATAGGGCTGTTTCGTTGTTACTCAGAGTTTCATGGCAAAAACCAATCATCAGACAACATCTCATGATCATGATTGTAGCCGATTGTTGCCAAAAACCTGGGATTTCCCGATATTATCCACTATGAAACTAGTTATGCCCCTCAAACCTAACCTAATGCTCATTTTGTTCCTTTCTAATGCTCCATAATGCTCTGATGCTCGGGTAGTACTGACCATCCGCCACCCTAGTATTGCAGGCATCGACTTGTACAAGACTCTGCGCTGCCTGCATACACGCACAACAGAGGCGAAACGCCGAAAAAAGGCGAAAGGCTCAGCCGCTGTGTAACATTTTTATAAACTTGAAGTTGCGACTTCGGCGGTAATAGTCATGAAGTTGATTGTCCCAACTAGGAACACACGCTTCTTGCCCAACTTGACACTTGACTGACTCACGACTGCTATCCGGAGCACACGAGGAGCACGTCACACCTTCCACTCAGCAAACCTGCAAGAAAGCACCACTCCCTGCTCAATACACAGTGTTTCGCGACCCCTTATCAGTTGAGCTTGAGTAGCCTGTAGGCTGAGAAAGATTGTGCCTGAAAAGCACCACTTTATACTGCTCTCCAGGCCAAACCATCACTAGGAATACAAACTTACAGAGACGCATTGTTTCCAGCGCAACAAACACCTCGTGAAGCCCCTGGTAGCAGCGTGAGTCAGAGTCGCTCATGGAGTTGTGCTAAACAGATGTTGAGAGCCAGTATAGCTATTCACAACGCTGTCACCTCCAACAACTAATCGCACGGCGGCGTGAGGGACAACATTACGAACTTAGAAGTTGCAACTCCGGCGGTAAGGCCACCCTTTCTTTTTTCGTTGTTTAACGTCCGCGCCCGTGTACCTTTTTGCCTCCGACCGGAAAAAAAAAGAAAGTAGTGAGAAAGGGTTTGCTCCCCACACCGGAGCTCGCGCTATTCCGCCGACTTTACTTGACACTTGACTGACTCACGACTGCCATCCAGAGCACACGAGAAGTCCATCGAAAGAAAGTAGTAGTACCAATAATATGCGAAGTTGTAAATACATGATTGATTAGTTTCACAGTGTGCCGATCATGACCTTAAACTTATAATCTTGCCTCCCGGGCATGCCTTTGTCTTGTGTTCTTTTTCTTTTTTTGTTGGCTTTTAAATATCGTACGGTGTGTGTCCTAGTAAAAATCCAGATGTAATGAATTCATGACATGCTAACTCCATGCTATGTACCTGTTTTGTTGGATTCATCAGGCATGTGCTCCAATGTACCATCAAAGAGTGTTGTTCTATGCTTGCAAGTGCTGTTAGACCCAGAAATATTGTATATATCACATGCTTTACTGGTCAAAATGTTTGATTGGGGTTTCCAGTTTTTGGAATGGACTTATTTTTCGCCCTCCCGCGTACCTTTTCGCGAAAAAAAGGACGTTAAACAATGAAATAACAAAGGGTGGCCTAATAGTCATGAAGTTGATTGTTCCAACTAGGAACACACGCTTCTTGCCCAACTTGACACTTGACTTACTCACGATTGCCATCCGGAGCACACGAGGAGCACGTCGCACCTTCCACTCGGCAAACCTGCAAGAAAGCACCACTCCCTGCTCAATACACAGTGTTTCGGAGAATTCACCCCTCATCAGTTGAGCTTGAGTAGGCTGAGGAAGATTGTGCCTGAAAAGCACCACTTATATAGATCACCAGGGATACAAACTTACAGAGACACTCCGTTTCCAGCGCGATAAACACCTCGTGAACACCAGCGTGAGTCAGTTATCGCTCCTGGACGGTGAGAACAGACGTAGAGGACCCTCGGTCATTCACAACGCTGTCACCTCCAAACCAGCTAGTCGCACGCCCGCGCTGGGCACAACAGTACGAAATAGAGGTTGCCACTTCGGCGATGACTTTGGAATGGGTTTGCTCCCACACTGGAGCTCACGCTTTTCCGCCGACGACTCAACCTACTCAAGCTCAACTGATGAGGGGTGAATTCCCCGAAACACTATGTGTATTGAGCAGGGAGTGGTGCTTTCTTGCAGGTTTGCTGAGTCGAAGGTTCGATGGACTTCTCTTGTTCTCTGGATGACAGTCGTGAGTCAGTCAAGTGTCAAGTCGTCGGCGGAATAGCGCGAGCTCCAGTGTGGGAGCAAACCCATTCCAAAATCATCGCCGAAGTGGCAACCTCTATTTCGTATTATTATTATTACCCGTTCAGCAGAATACACTGCCCAGGACGAGATCATTTCACCGAAACATCACTGCGATTCACTGGGGATCGACATGAGTTTGGAAGAACTCGGGACACATGCGTGGAAACCCGTGTTGAGAAATCGACACCGCGATTTCTTATGAAACGTTGTACGGGATTGTACGGGAAGTGGATAAAATACACGTTTTCCAGGAGCAAAATGGAGCAAAATATCGAGTTTCTTGTGCCAGGCTCGGCAAAATATCAAAACTTTTGCAGCAACATTTTGCGGCAAAATATCGAGGCGAGCGGAGCAGAATCTGTCTGGGCCTAGTATAAACCATAGCCCCGACAAACTAAAGGAAGACTTAGTGACAAGGGCAACAAAGCCTTCCCAATCAACAGCAACACATGGATACACCAAACAACACACAATTGTCATACCTAATTACATGTGCAGGTTCGTAAGAGACGCACTTGTAGAATATCTCATTTGTAGAAAAGAAAGTTCACCAGTCTAGGAGGAAGTTGAAGACTTTTAATCGTCTTGACCATACCACGTCCGTGACATGCTTCGATGATAGCAGAGCGACACAAACGTGCGAGAGACTTGGGCGTTGGCTTTGAGGTGAGAATGTCGAACAAACTCACGTTCCGCTGCGCAGCTGTTAGCTCCACATCACATTGGCATGATGGACCATCATGAAGATATCCCCAACAAATGGAATATCATCCACCGTTGATATACCAGGTAAACCATCATGTTCCACGAGCAGCTTGACTATCGGATCCTTCACTGATCTTGTTAACAGAAGTCTGTCAACAACGGGCGGTGTACCGTAACTGAAATATCCAGCTGCTGATCTTGCTTTTAGATATCTAGCGCCCGGCGGGAGTAGTTCACCGACACGCTGCCTTGTCGCCTCGTTGACACATGATGCGAGAACCTCAACAGGAGGCATTGGGCGATGAAGAATCACACATCCCCCAGAGAGGAAAAGAACACCTGCTCTGCTCTCAAATTCAACAGGATCTGTACCACGTATTTTTGCCTCAGCATTCTCCACTCTAAGCCATGCCTTGCACAGTGCATCTGCTTTGGAGACTGACAAACCAGCCGGCTCTGCACCCTCTTGCAGGAGATGTCGTACAATAGCCGTGAGTTCAGTAGGATTCATCACTTCGACACACTCGCTGTTCGAGCAAAAACTTCTCATCATCAGCGAACAACAAAACTGTTTGCATACCCGTTCATCATCTGTGAAGCAAGGCATGTCCAGCAAGGATCTTCGTAATGGGCTGGATACTTTCTGCAGTAAAGATGCAATGGAGGAATTGCAGCACGCCGCATCCCAGCGACAGTAGGGCATCATTCGCATTGCATTTTCGTCATTCCCTTCTTGCTGTACCAAGCATACTTCCATGATGGGTGGAGGGTATAAGGGGTTCATGCACAGAGCTTCACAAGTTGTAGCATCGTCTCTGCATCCAGCATAAGTTGAGAAGCGTGTCGGATCCAAAGTCTCTTCAAGGCAGCCACTTCTATTTCGACTAGCACCATGATAAGGTGATGCACCGTGCGCTAGAAGACATCTCACTACACCAGCATGTTTTAGCATTGCTGCAACACATATTGGGGTGTGGGTCCAAGCATGGTGGAATTGCCACGGAGCTCCAACAAATTTCAAAGCCAACGTTGCATCAGCTCCCCATGTCAACAGGCATCAATCTCTTCATTACCAGTAAAGATGGCACAGTACAGCAATGTTGACCTGAAGTTGTGTTCGCCACCGCACTCCATGTTCACAAGTTCTGGAATATCTGGCGAGGCGTAAAGTACTCTTTTCCCCTTATTTAGAGAAGGAGACATTTGCAACAGCGTTGGTGGACGGAAAATGTCTTTGCGGGTTTGGTGTTCGGCGGGTAGCTTAGGAACATTGCCTCCAATGCTGGCCGAGAACGTCACTCTCTCATGAGAAGCCATAGTTGTGTTACCACCAAGGCAGGCTGAGGCAGTCCAAGGTTCGGTAGCGGTCTCTCGACGTCCACCCATCCCCTTAGAATTATTGTTTAAATGTTGCAGGACTTGCTCGACGGACGCCACGTTTTCATTGCTCACCAACTTTCGCAGAAAGACTAAAATTTCAGAGTAGTCCCTGCAACCGTTTTGCGAATTTGCTCCAGTAGCGATAGAGATATCCAGCGTTATTTCATGTTCCGGTTCGCTGACTTGATCAGTCCTTAGAAGTAATTCTACTGCTTTTCCGAGACATGTACGATGCTGGGAGTCCATAATGAGAATCTGTCCTTCCGTCGACTTTCTAAAAACAGTTCACCACTGGCATGCTACAGCTGATTCAGAGTGATTGTGAGACTAGTAGTAGTACTCAGCAGATCTACTAGTAGTAGAGAGAGTCTACGCGTAGATCTACATGATTGTACTTGTCGTGGACATGGAAATCCAGTCTATTGACCGGGGCCGGCGCCCTCAGCGCGTACAGAACACTGCGTGCAGGGCACTTGTTAATCGGATGCGACATAGCGCGCTGCTGCGCATAAAATGCATGATTGTGTGTACTGCTTACCCACGGCTGCATGGCCAGCACCCTGGGGCCGCTAGACGTGCGACCGGATTTCCATGTCCACAACGTTAACAGACCAGTACATGACCCGTCCGGGTACCCAGCTGGCCAGGCAGGCAGTAGTACAGTCCATCCTCAAGCGTTCCATCGAGACTTACACTGATTTTTGCGATCTTTTTCTTGAGAACGATTCTCACCCTGAAATGACTTTCGGCGACTGACGTGAAAGAACACTCATGACACCCACCTCGTCGAATGGAGCATGCATTGTTTGTGGTGCATGGGTGCAGGAAGGTGGTATGTTCGCGAGGTGCATATCGAAAATGATCCGAAAGACTTTGTGATGGTGCCATTCGGCGGAGAACATTTGAATTTTTCGTACGATTCAGAGCAGTCGGCGAAAACGAGCCAGTAACCTGAAAGGAGGGCGTGAACAGGTGTAATTTTCGACAATGTGGTTGCCCTCGACCCTGCTCTCGGACATTCGAGTAATGGTTATTGCAGAATCGATGGTGCTCCAGGTTTTTCAGACGCATTTCTTGACCATACTCAATTCCGTAGATGAACCTGTGCACAGAAAGCACACAAGAGTTCAAACTAACTCCACTGTATTCAGTTCACGTGTTTTCCACAGATTCAAAACCCTCCTGGGACCAGGAAAGTGGACACTACGCTGGAGTATAGACGTGCACACTGCGAACATGCCCACGCGCCACTCCTGCACACCCGTGTCGGACATCACATACTGGCCATGTCACGGTGCCGCAGACGTAATGGGCGTGCCCCACACGCTTGCGTTACACACGTTTAGATCCTACATGCACATATGGAGCACAAACATGTCAAACATGCGTGCCGCGGATGCACACACATTGTTCGTACATGCCGGATACACTTCGCATACATCACATGTGTGTGCCACACCGTCGGAGGAATACAAACGAGCACGGATGCGCACACATAAGAGTACCTCACCAACAAAGCCTAGCCAGGTACGCACTCGGTTTCCCTATCAACAATAATTTCTGGCTAGAACAGTGCAGTAGCAATAGCCGAAACAGAGAGAACGCAACACGGGTGGCCGAGCAAGTGACATACAGCATAAACAAGACAAACGTACTTTGTACATTCACACACAGTCAACTTCTCTAATAACCACTGCGTGTATAACGACAATTCGCAAATATATGCCAAATACGACAGAATTTCCATGCCCAGAGCAAAGTGACACACAGCATAAACAAGGCAAACGTACGTTGTACATTCACACACTTTTAAAAGTTTGTATACATGTATGTGATTGTATTGATATGCTTTGGTTTTCTTTCCTCAAAGGAGAAGTGACGCGTGTATGGTATATGCATAGACCGTTGAAGTTCGTGTGAATGCATCAGACGCACACATGTACAGGACACTTTGCATTTTTCAAACTGAAACCGTATACATAAGCATGCGTGCGCGTGTGTGTGTGTGTGTGTGTTTGTTTGTGTGCGGGGGGGGGGGGGGGGGGGAGGGGTACGTGTACGTGTGAAGAGCAAAAACCAGTACTGATAAATTGATAATGCAGGCCAAGCAGAGAGGAACGCAAAGCAGACAATCACCTCTACATTGTAATCTCCTACAAATAACACATACATGTAGCTTCATAAGCAGAAAACGAGATATTATTGTGAGCGCGACAGACTCACACACACACACACACACACACACACACACACACACACACACACACACACGCGCGCGCACACACGCGCACACACAAACACCCCCACCCCCACAGACTAGGGTCCGGTGGATTCTGCCGGCAGAAAATTGGCAGAATTCGGTACTTTTTCTGGTAAGTTTCATGCATGTTTGGTATGTGGATAAAGAAATGGAGCAGAATTCGAGGAATTGCCCGCCATAAGGTTTGTATGGTTCTGCCAATTTCACTGCTTTTCGAGCAGAATCTGCCTCCCTTTCGAGCAGAATCCACCGGTCCCTACCACAGACACACACCACGAGACCATAAATCTGAAACGGCATGCATTTTGACACACACACGCACACATGCACACACACACACACACACACACAGTCACACACACAACACACACACACACCACGAGACCATACATCTGAAACGGCATGCGTTTCGACAGGCTTTAGAAGGCCACGAGTTAGGTGATCCACATCAAGGCAATACGCACCACCAGCCCAGGTACATGTACCGACATACTAGACAGCAACTGAACGCGGCACACATACTACACACAAGAGCGCGTACAGCGGCAACTTTCTCCTTATGCTTACGGTTGTCGAATACAGCATTGACGACACACCGAGACACACAGAGGAACACAAACTAGGGTCTACAATGTACACACATACATGTGCATGCACAATGTACATGTATGCACAGCTATGCGTTTGCGTATTTTCATGCTCCCTTCAAAGGTTTATGTATACGGCATGTATGATTTATGTTGCTTGAGTACGCCCACTTTGAAGGTCGAAGTTGGATTATACAGGGCGTGAACAGGTGAGATTTTTATGTCTAGCTGTTAATTACCCTTACCTTAGCCCACCAAGGAAATCGGAATAATCAAACTCGATGGTGCTCCAACTTCATTTCGACGTAGAAAATTCGCTGTTTGAACATCTCAATTTCAAAGGGTAACCACTGATTTCGATGTGAAAAACGTTTCCTGATCGCCATAAAAAAATTCCTGCCGACACACACCATAACAAGCTCCAAGTTCACAAACAGTGGCCACAAACGGTTGCTCGTCATGAAGGTGGTTCGACACTTTCGACCAAATTCGTTCACTTCCGTATTCAGTTGACAATTATTTTTTGCCGTCATCAAGACTTATTTGGGCCCAAAAGCGCAAAAATCAGTGTAAGTCTCGATTAGTGGCAGAGATATGTTTTTTTGCACGCTCGAGGATGGACTGGTAGGTCTACTAGAACTACAGACAGTACTTGTGCCAGTCTAGTCAGCAGCTACACTACAGAGTACATAGTATTGTACTGTTGTGGACATGGAAATCCGGTCGCACGTCTAGCGGCCCCAGGGCGCTGGCCATGCAGCCGTGGGTAAGCAGTACACACATACATGTACATTACATGGGCTGCAGCACGCTGGTCGCACCGGATCAACATGACTGTTGCAGTGCACGCAGCGCCACGCAGCGTTCTGTACGCGCTGAGGCAGTGAGGGCGCCAGCCCTGGGCAATCGACTGGATTTCCATGTCCACGACAGTACAATGAATGTACTACGTCTACATGTATGAGCATGACAACATTGACAAGACATAGAAATGCGAACGTGCTTTTCTTGATGCTTTGAATGCATGCTCGCTATTATCGAAAAGTGAACAAGGCGGATGACCCATTGCACTGTATCAGTGTATGGGTAACAGTGTTCCTGATCTGAATGCAACTAACCATGTACTGTAAAAAATAAAAAAATAAAAAAAACACGGTTCGCGTGAGACTCGGCCAAAGGCCCAGTTTTCCGCATCCGCAGGAACGCCACCACCCTCTTGGATCAAGGCGCAGATGCAGCTCCTAAGCGGTGGGAGGTGAGTAGATCAGACCCACCACAAAGTGGTCAAAGACCGAAATCCCATTCACTGCATCCATGTTTCCCTCGTGCCAGGCCACGAGTTCCCAATTAACTGTGGGTCGCAGCACGGCTGGAAAAAATCCTTCCGCTTCCAAGCAGGACTTGAACCTGGTACCCTCTGTTTCTCAATCATGGTCTTAGACCATCCCACTATGCCTGCCTTGTACTGTAAGACATGTATTATAACGAGGAAGCAAATCTAACGTTTTAACGGATGACATTTCTTCGTTATAATAGATCCATTGAGGCCGTACTGCTTCATATATGCTGTGTGTGTATATGGCAGAATACTGCAAGATTGTTAACATATCTTCTCGTTAACCTATGAATTTTGGACAATCGTTTTAACGATTGTCCAAAATTCAAAATGTGCGACTCGTTATAATAACATGTCTTACAGTAAACAGGTCGCTACTGTTTCCCATACAGTGCCAGTGACCGTATGTCCTCTGCCTGTGCGCAGAGATGGACAGCTGGGAGTTTTCTCTTCGATCTACATAATTTTAGTTTTTGGAAATAATCCCGGAATGACTGAGTTACGATCGATTGAAATTTTGAAAAGTTTCGATCCCAGGGGATCGAAAGTTTTACCGTCCGTACACAAAGGGTATGACATGTTACAGTGTTATGTAGACTGTAGTACTAGTACTAGGTAGTACCCTGCTCTCCAATCGTCGACAGCCAGCCTCTCAGGTAGATCTACTTTAGCGGGGCACAGCACCCCCGTACAAGACCCTGTTAACTCCGGTGCTGACTCGGCTGAGCTCCTTCACGTACAGGATCAGGTGACCCACGGCACAGTCACGGACAGCCAAGTAGCTCTCCTTGCGACACTGGCGGACGATGAGCCCAGGGAAGAACCCCGCTTTCCTTTGCCACCTTACCAGAACGCAGAGTGTGACCTACGCATAGGGAATTTTGATCTCGATTCATCCCGCCAGGTGATCAACGCAGCGTATGCTGAAGCAGTTCACTTCCGCCCGAATCTGTTTAGTGTCCCATCGGGCGCAACTGGTGAGAAGTATGTTAACATCATAGCTCGTCTATACCAGTGCTTTGGTGATGCAGCGGCAGGCGAGGGTGTGTCCATCAAGGTAGCGATGGTGGCTACACAGGTACTGCTTCAACAGCCATATCGTATGGTAGACAGCCGAGAGCATGCTGATTGCCTCCAACGCAGACTGTCGAGCTGGGATACTGGAGATATCGATGAGTTGATGACTGAAGCTCGTACAATCCAACAACAGATACGAGAGGCTACAAACAAATTCAGCAGGGAAGAGCGAGCAAAAGACGACAGTGACGCAAGGAGGTTTGCCGCCTTGGTCATGGATGGAAAGATAGGCTCTGCCACACGTATGCTTGACGGCGACAGTAAGGGCGACCTGCATCGCCTTGACAATGTCATAGGTGACCACACCGTTCGAGAGATTCTTCGAGAGAAGCATCCAGCAGCATCACCTCTAAACGAAGACGCAGTTATGGACGGAGAGCCTCTGCCTCAACCACATCCGGTCATCTTCACGGCACTCAATAGGGACGTTATTCGCCAAGCTGCGCTGCGCACGCATGGTGCAGCCGGGCCTTCAGGCATGGACGCAGCCAATTGGCGAAAGATTTGCACTTCCTTCCGCTCAGCCTCGGATGCACTCTGCGATGCTCTGGTTACCTGTGCCAGGCGAATAGCTACCAAGTATGTGGACCCCATCTCACTGGAAGCTTATGTGGCTTGCCGTCTAGTGCCTTTGGACAAGCAGCCAGGTGTTCGGCCTATCGGGATCGGGGAAGTCGTTCGCCGCATTCTGGGCAAAGCCATACTTTAAATTGTTGGCTCGGCAGTAGAGAGTGCTGTTGGCTGTCTGCAGTTATGCGGTGGGCAAGAGTGCGGCGTGGAAGCCGCCATTCATGCGGTGAAGACCACCTTCGATGATGACCACACGGAGGGAGTCCTGTTCGCGGATGCAACGAACGCATTCAATCGCCTAAATAGAGCTGTTTGCCTGCGCAATGTTCAGCGGCTATGTCCTGAGCTCGCGCCAGCTGTTATCAACACCTACCGCTCCCCAGCTCACCTGTATGTTGGAGGAGAGGTGATCCTGTCTTCTGAGGGCACCACTCAAGGAGACCCATTGGCTATGCCAATGTATGCGCTTGGCACAGTGCTACTGATCCGGGAAGCCGCCGCAGCTGGGGCCATGCAGTCCTGGTATGCCGATGACGCAACTTCAGCCGGCGCTCTCCGACGAATGCGCACCTGGTGGTCCATCCTAGTAGATCGAGGCAACAGGTATGGTTACGACATCAACCCGTCAAAGTCCGTTCTCCTCGTGAAGCCACAACATCTTGCGCTAGCAACAGAATTGTTTGCCACAACCGGGGTCAACATCCGGACGGACGGCTATCGTCATCTTGGTGCTGCCCTAGGCTCTGCCCTGTTCTGCGACGGTTACGTGTCGCAGAAGGTTGACACATGGTGCACAGAGCTGCAGACCCTCGCCAAACATGCGGCGTCTCAACCTCAGGCTGCTTACGCTGTCCTTACCCATGGTCTCCGCCATAAGTGGTCATTCCTTGCGAGGACAATGCCAGCCATCGCGGACCTCTTGACACCGCTGGAAAACTCCACCAGGCAAGTTTTCCTCCCTGCACTGACTGGTCGCCAGGCCCCTGGCGAGGAAGAACGTGCCATCCTGGCGCTTCCGTGTCGTCATGGTGGCTTGGGAATTCTAAACCCAGGGACCCTTTCCCAGCAGTACGACACGTCTACGGCTGTCACCAGACCTCTAGTCGAGCAGCTCCTTCGACAGGAGGAATCCATCGAGGAAGTTGTTGCTGCCACCAAGGCAGCCAAGGCGGCCCAACGCACAGCTAATCGCCAAGATCAGGCAATGGCCCTCTCCTCCCTCAGGGATACCCTGAGTGACGACCACAGGCGGACTCTGGATCTAGCCGCAGAGAAAGGTGCCTCCAGTTGGCTCACTAGTCGGCCATCTCGCCGGTTCCAGTTTACCATCCACAAGGCTGGCTTCCGGGATGCCCTATGTCTGCGCTACGGCTGGACCCCTCCCCGGTTGCCGTCTCACTGCACCTGTGGAAAACCCTTCGACACCACCCATGCCCTATCATGTGCCATCGGAGGATTCACTGGGATGCGCCACAACGAGCTCCGGGATCTAACCGCTAATCTGTTGCGTGAGGTTGCGCATGACGTCAGCGTGGAGCCAGAGTTGGAACCCCTCTCTGGTGAAACATTCCCTCTCCGGTCGGCCAACACGGAGGCTCATGCTCGTCTTGATGTGGCAGCACGTGGAGTGTATGGGAGTAGGTTAGAGAGGACAATGTTTGATGTTCGGGTGTTTAACCCTTTTGTCCCCTCCAACCGAAACCTTACTCTCCCGTCTGTCTACAGAAAGCACGAGCAGGAGAAGAGGCGTAAGTATGAACGGTGAGTCCTGGAGGTGGAGCATTCCTCGTTTGTACCCGTGGTTTTTGCAACCACTGGCGGCCAGGGGAAAGCTGCTTCGGCACTCTTTGCCAGGATTGCCAGCAAGCTGTGTGAAAAGCGCCGTGAACCTTTCCCGGTTATGATGGCTTTTGTACGGGCGAAGATCTCCTTTTGCCTTGTTCGAGCAATGGTTGCCAGTCTACGTGGTCACCGTCGGAACCCGCCTCGACATCTGTCTGGTTCGGCTGTGCTGGCAGCTGCTGAATGTGCCCTGGTGCCATAAACGGTGTACATGATACAGTACAGTTTCTTTGGTAATGGTGTTTCATTTACTTTTGTATTTTCAGTTCGTTTTCTTTGTATTAACTCCTCATTGTTTTTTTACCAGGCGTGGGCCATCCCCTGAAAAAAAAAAAAAAAAAAAAAAAAAAAATAGGTAGTACCGTACTGGCAATATATGTTGCCGCGTAACGCGTAACGCAGGGGGGTGCGGCGTAACGCGCGACCAGGCTAGTGCGACAAATTTTCGTTGAGTTCGTAACGCGCGTCCGGCGGGGTGCGGCGATCTTTTCATTGCAGTTTGCACTGCAAAAAAAGGCTGAAAACTGTGAAAGCACGTGTACCGCGTGGTGAAAAGTTCAAAACTGGACGCAGCAGGAAGTCCTGACACTCGAAGGCGCATCATTCAGTGGTTGGCGATCTCAATGGTTTCTTCTTTCCCGAGGTCGTTTTGCGAAGAAGAGCGATGTGTTTACCAGTTTCCTTGTGACAATGCAGAAGTCTCTATTCGCCTTCGGCGTGAAGAAAATCACGCCCAAGGAAAGTGAAAAAGGAAAGGATGAGGAGAGAAAGGAGAAGCGCTCTTCCCCTATGTCACTTTCCTTTTGATGATCTTTTTGTGAACAGATCACTCTGATAGTTAAAATATACAGTCTTCTATTGATATCGTTGTCGCCCTTTGCCGTCGGGTTTGTAACAGTTGGATAGCAACTGAATTTCTGTGCCTTCAATGTGGATGAAAAGAAAAAATGATGCGGCAAAAGCAAAAAAATGATGCGGCAATAGCAAAAAAGTGATGCGGCAATAGCAAAAAAAGGACTGCGGCAATATAGAAACCTGTGTAACGGCTCCTGTGCGACTTTGCATGTAACGCCCTGCGTGCGGCAAACATGTGCCAATGTAACGCTTCATGGCCTCACTGCGGCAACATATATTGCCAGTACGGTAGATCTACGATGTAGACCATGTAGACCATGTACATGATGTAGACCATGTAGACCATGCATGGTATACGCGCATACATACTCTTTGTGTACGGACGGTAAAACTTTCGATCCCCTGGGACCGAAACCTTTCAAAATTCAATCGATCGTAACTCAGTCATTCCGGGATTATTTCCAAAACCTAAAATATGTAGATTGAAGAGAAAACTACCAGCTGTCCATTGAAACAATCGCTGAAGCGCTCTGATGTGGGGTTCCAGAGTAACGAAGCTCGAAAGTTGAATCCCGGCAAATGTCGCTCGCCGCTTGCGCAGATTTGAATGAGGGATTTTCCCATCATTCTGGGCATTCAGTGACGTAGAAATACGTTCAAAATGGTAAACAGACTCGTGGCAGTTTGTGAAACTGTTTTGAAGTAACAGTTAGTTGTTACGAGCAAGGAGAGCGAAATGGCTGATACAAGACGACTTCTGTCGGAATATTAGGGCCAGGTTCCACTGCGGCTCCGCTGCCCCGCTGCTCGTCTTTCGCGAGGTATATTATGCTCGGCAGGCCGCGAAAGAGGGGCGGTTACCTGGAGACTTACAGGGGAAGTGCATCGATTTTTCAAGTAGGGCTCAGATGAAAGACAATTGGATATCGGTTTCGATGGTATATCTCTCGCTTGCGTACGGCAAGGGAAACTTGCCATATCGCCGATTTCCTGATCCCGTTTCCATGGCGACTACAGGTGATGACGCACATTCTGCTTAGCTCCGTGAGAGAGAAGGTCGATCACTGCAGAATTGTGTCATTTTCAGTTGTCTTCTTGTATTCACGAAGTGAAAGAAAGTACTGTGTTTAATGCTGTTAGTGCCGTGAACTGTTTATTAGTAGTCCTCTCCGTTGTGTACTGGGACGTGACACCGACAGGGGAAAGCTGGAGTGCGGAGACGTTAGCTGGCAAGCGAAAATCGTAACGAACCAAGTGCTGAAATCTTGGTTGGGACAAATGAACACAAACACCTTGGTGTTATATTCGACAGCCATATGTCCTGGTCCCCACAGGTCCAGTCAGTATGCAAGCGAGCTAGCTCCTCCCTTGGCATGTTGCAACCTCACTGCCACCATTTAAATGACCATTGCCGAAAATTGTTCTTTACGTCGTATATTCTACCTATATTTGATTACTGTGACACAGCGTGGTGCGGTCTGTCTCAGGCCCTTGTTCAAACTCTGGAAATACACCAGCGTCTGCTTCTAAAAATCCTGTTTCGCAAAAATCAAACATTCTCCTCCGAACGTCTCTACAGTTTAGCTTCAGTATCTCCCCTCTTAGAGCGACACCAGCAACATCTTTGCATCCTTGTACACATGATCTTATTAGACCTGGCTCCAAAACACTTTGCTAAGTATAACTGGTTTGTGTACACCAGATCAACACGTCATTCCTTCTCATTACCCCGTGCTAATACCTCCCTGTTTCTGAAATCTCCTATCTTCTCTGCGTACACTCTCTGGTCTTCCCTGCCAACTAGCCTTAAAGCATGCACAGACATTAAGGAGTTCAACTTCAGCTTCTTCGTCCCAAATAATCTCACCATTTTCGTCATGCCTCCCCTTGCAGTACTCTCTTTGTTTCTCAGTTCGCCGTGGTTGGCTACCACCCGACTTCTCATATATATTGGCAGTCTTCTGACGAGCCAGGAGATGTTGAATTAATAATAATAATAATAATAATCAAACGTTCAGCATTTACCTCAACCAAGGACCATGCCGTTTGCTCTTTCCACTTCCTGAAGATGGATGCGCTGCCTGCTGGAGACTCTCCTATCTCTCGTAACATCTTCTGAAGCCAGGTGAGACGACGAGTAGCGGAGATCAGCGAACGAAATAATGTCGTATGTTTTGAAATTTTGCTGCTCAGGAGAGATGACATTATCCATGTGAACTCAATCAGCCCATGAACTAACCCATGAACAAATGCTTTCCTTGCAGACGTGCATGTGTCTATCCAATCTACACGTAGAGATCATTCCATGCCCTCAGTGAATGGCCTATTTATAATATCATTTGTCCATACACTTCATCTGCATGTTGTCTCTATGGAGAAGGGTATTGTTCATTTCATGAAGAAGTTCGGGCAATAGCTCTTATGCACATTGACGTCACGCTTCGCATGACATCATCGCTTTGGCGGAGCTCGCGACCGGCTTGGGGGGACGGAAAAGTGAAACAAGCCGGCTGTCACTCGACAACTGCATTTTCCTTTGTCTTCCTTCGGCTTTTTGGTGTTCCTCCCGAATAAATCTCTTCCTAGTCTGGTTGTTTGGAGTTCCCTTGAGTCTGCAGATTTAGTAGCCGTTTATTCAACATGGTTCACGGCTGCTGCGTCCCTCTCTGCACCAATCAAGCAGATACGCACCCTGATCTTGCTTGGCATGGCTTTCCGAAGGATCCTGTGGAAAAGAAAACGTGGCTAGTGAAGATCCGGCGAGATGAGCGAACCGATGTGGCCAACGATCACCCGGAATACTTCAAAGTGACGGATTCTACCAAAATATGTTCTGCCCATTTCAAACCGGAAGATTACTGCCCCGGAGATCGAAAGCGTGCAGATAAGAAGACTGATATATCGAGGAGAAATTTAAACCGGAGAGCAAAAGTTTTTCCTTCAATATTTGCTTGGACAGACAGCAACAATCCGAAGCGGAAGGAGCCTGCAGTTCGTTCTGCACCGCCACCAGCCAAGCGCAAGAAGGTCGAGACGAAGATCGTGGAGGAGAGCCCAGTAGCTGCATGCGGTGGCAGCGAGGATGACGTTCCCACTTTGCCAGGTGAGAGCAGCAGTACGCTCGTGGGAGACGGCAGTGGCGGTGTGAGCAGGGGGGGGGGGGGGGGGGGTGTGTGAGGCGGATCACGATTGCTCGTGCTTCAAAAAGCTCCAGGACAAGCTCGAGCTAGCTGACGCGAAGCTAGAGGAGCTGCAAACTAGGTACGATGCGCTGGAGCAGGAGAAGTACTTTTCTAACCCTACGCATCCAAGTGCCATGTCATATGACCGCATCAAACAGGACCACCATTTGGTGAACTATTACAGCGGGTTTAGCTCAGCCCTAATGTTTATGGCATGCTTCAACTTCCTGCACCAAGCGGCCCAGTCTATGAGGTTGTGGAAGGGTTTGGCGTCTGCTCCAGAGGACCGATCTCAAGAAGGCCAGAAGCGTGGCCCGAAGCCAAAGCTATCTCTTGTTGACCAATTCTTGCTGGTCATGATGCGCCTTCGCCTTGGACTCGGCGAAGTTGACCTGGCGTTCCGCTTCGAGATCTCGCAGTCCACTGTGTCCCGTCTCGTAACATCATGGGTCTGTCTAATGTACCATAAGTTTAAGCAGCTACCTGTCTGGTTGCCGAGGCGGACAGTGAATTCACTGATGCCACCCTGCTTCAAGGTCTGGTACCCCACGACTAGAGTAATTATTGACTGCACTGAGTTCTTCATCCAAACACCTACCTCTCTGGCCCGTCAATCCGCTACCTGGTCTAATTACAAGAGCCAAAATACAGTGAAGGTTCTCATCGGCATCGCGCCGCATGGCCATGTGACTTTTGTCTCTGATGCCTACGAAGGGTCAATCTCGGACAAGGCCATCACCGAGAGCAGTGGTCTGATCACCCTCCTGGAAGCTGGTGATTCAGTCATGGCGGACAAGGGCTTTGAGATAAAGGACTTGCTCCTGGATGTTGGTGTTCGCTTGAACATTCCCCCGTTCAAGTCCGGTGACCGGCAGATGGCCCCGGAAGACCTCCTGGCCACTAAAAAGATAGCGGCAGTACGAATTCATGTCGAACGAAAAATGCAACGAATCAAGGCATACAAGATTCTGGCTGGCAACATAGAGAACACATTGTTTGACCACATACACACTCTGGTCTTTGTCTGTGCTATGCTGACAAACTTTGAAGGTGCCCTTGTAGCTTAGTTCTCAGTTGATCATCAGTTAGCGGTCTGGACAGACTATGCATTTGCATTTGAAAGACTGTAGTGTTCTGAACCACTGCCTGTTTGACCTGGCAGTTATCGCCTAAACGGCCATAGTGCTCTTTTAGAAACTTTGCCGGTTCTCGCCGTCAGTCTGTTGAAGCCCAACGCAACACATATAATGATTGCATGTGATAGCAGTTCAGTGGCATTTGCCGAATTTATTATGGACAAATTGGTTATGCGTATTACACGCATGCAATAATATCGGTGATTGTACGTGCTAGCAGTTCAGTGGCATCTTCCGAATTTAATTTGCACAAAATGGTTATGTGTATTACACACATGCAATAATATCGGTGATTATACGTAGATCAGTGGCATCTTCCGAATTTAATTTGCACCAATTTGTTATGCATATTACACATAAGCAATGATGTCTGACAAGAACAGCCTCCTTTGATGTGACAAGACATACATATTGGCCTGTCCTCGAAGACCTTGACATCGCATTTACATTGTTAAAACCATTCACCTTCACGCAACTCAACCGAATAACAAGCCTGTGAATCCGCTGCAGACAATATCGTTCCCAGTGGAACGAAAAGACAAAATGTCCTGTGCTATTGTCAGTGGGTGGAGGGTGTTCATTGGAAGTGCACTTTGGAAGGTGCAAAATAACATTATTGTGGAGTACATCTGCCACAGTGGGAACTAGGGTGTGTGTTCGGCAGACCACGGTGACTCCTGCTTCAAAAACGGAGAGGATGACCTGGACCTAGCTAACACCAAAGTAACAAGAGCTTCGAACCAATCAGGCACTGATGCAGGAAATATGGGAAGTGAAGAAGAACCAAACTCACTTTTTTACTTCCGCAGTGCAGTGCTCGAATCGATCCCCCCAAGCGGGTCGACGCGAGGCAGCCTGACGTCATCGATGACGAAATGTGCATAAGACCTATAGATGCTTTCCTCTGGTACAATTCTGTTGACCTGATGTTCTTTCTAGCTTCATGGGTAGCTTAGGTGAGGTACCATCACCATCATGTTTACACGAGGGTCAAACACTGCACCGTTCTTTGTTGTGACATGATGTAAGTTATTGTAAGTGCTCGCAGACTCCATACATTCCAGCAACACCTAGCATGGTTTTCCGTCAACGTTGTGGGTGAACAAATTCCTCTCCAACCTTTTTATACAGACATGCCAGCACACACCATGCGCCATACACACACTTGCCCTGCCCTGTCGAGTCACAGCCACGTGGGCCCGGAGGGGCAGTGGAGAGAGAATGGGAGAACGCCGCCCCATGGCGCCCGGGACACAAAAACAAGAGTTTGTCCGGCTACGCAGGGAACAACACACATACATATACATACACCACACACACACACACACCTTTGACCTTTGACGCCCATCGCCGGAGGCGATGATAGCAATGCTACGGCAGAAGCCATAGCAACTTGTGCTGGGATTACACCATTCAACAGCTTGCAAGGCTGAAGAATTGACCGTCACTATTCAGCCTGGTCTACACCATACAGCTATTTGGAGTGACATTTCACACACACACACACACACACACACACACACACACACACACACACACACACACACACACACACACACACACACACACACAAAATGAGAGTTCGGGTCATCTGCCACGAGACTGACGTACGGCCGGGAAGAGCTTCAGCAGCGGTGTCTATTCCTGCCCTGGACCGAACGGAAGCAGCGGTCGCGGGACACACAGTATTCACCACAACACGGCTCCACTGTCATTGGGGGCTGAGCCACACACTTGTGACGGGCAAGAACGCCACAGCTAAGAAAGTAACGGCCACAGCAAATCACACTGGCATGCTCCACGCTGCTCCTGCACACACTCTCTCTCAGCGTTACCAACTGCTTCTACCTGGAAAGCGTGCAACCAGATCTCATTTTGCGGAATATTTTGCTCTGTTGCGTACTCCAACCATTTTTTTTTGGTATCCCCTCATCCAAATGTTCCACATTTTTCGGTCATTTTCGTTCGAGTTTTTGATGAATTGCCGCAAGGGCAGAATGATTTCCAGCATAACATATTCGTAATACTTATTATAAGGTCACCTAGAGACACGGCAATCTCAGCAGTAATTACTTTCGTTGCCAAGCTGTCTCGAACAACCGGGCCAAACGATTCCAAACTGGTATTGCCCGCTACTACTCGAGCATTCTTTTTGTGGGTTTGATTATCCACGTGCCTGGTGACATCGTTGAATCCATCATGGGAGACGCTAAAATCGATGTTGCAGTATTTACAGAAAGCAAAGTGAATGCCCTTCTTCTTACTCGCAGCAATTCCAGGTGGCAACACCCATGTCGCCTTGAATTGGGCAAGGGACTTCGGTTTCTTCTTCGCCCCCACAAGCGGCCGAGGGTCAGAAGCAGAATCCGGGTCAGAATCCGCCATAGTCACTATAATTATGATAATCGCCAAATGAAATCCAACGTTGAAAGTGAAGTGAACCGCTCAACTGATGTCAACGGTCAACTTGTTGTGAAAATCGACCTGTGCACCACGAGGAAACAAAACAAAAAATAATCATGAAAATGTCAAACGTGTATCACCAAGAGTACGGGTTATGTACTCTTGGTATCACGCTTCCCAGATCTGATAAAGTCGCGGCGCACTCTGGAGAGTTACGTAGATCCAGGGACCAGATTCTACTCTGTATACTACCGAATCTGCCGTTCTTGGTGCTACCGATTAGGCCATGGTAAAAAATATCTTTGATTCTCAAGTACGCGCGCACCGATTTTTGGCGGCGCACCGACGAATTTTTTTATTTCTATGTATGCATATGCGCGCATGAAAACGGTCAATGCGAAAGGCATGAATCCGGGAGTAGTAAAATACCGGTATTTTTCAACTCCCCCGGCCTGAATAATAAAAAAATTATATGAACCTATGACGTACATATGTGTGACCCTATCTTTGGGAATAAAAAAATTGTGGGAAATAAAATAAAAAATCGCTCGCTCGCACCGATTTTCACAGGCTCATGACCTGAGAATCAACTTTATTTTTTACCATGGCCTTATTTTGGGATTTTCCGGGAGAATCTGGATCATTTCCGTGCTGCGGACAAATGGCTGCATTTCCGTAAAAATACGGACAAATACGGGCGGTTGGTAACACTGCTCTCTCTCTCTCTCTCACACCTCAGACCTCAGACCTCAGACATGCCCATCGCGGGAGCGATGATAGCGAACAGCTATGTTTTAGACATAGCAACTTGTGCTGGGATTACACCATTCAACAGCTTGCAAGGCTGATGAATTGACCGCCACTATTTTTAGCCTGGTATCCACCACACAGCTGTTTGAAGTGACTTTTTCTGGCCAGTGAATCCCTATTTTTCATTTTTCCATTTTTTTTTCTTTTTTCTTTTTTTTTCTTTTTTTTTTCTCTCACACACACACACACACACACACACACACACACACACACACACGTGCGCACATACTGCAAGAAAGAAAGAGAGCATGAGTGTCAGATTCTTGCATAGGATGTGTTTATCAGCACACACTTATACATGCACATGCATGCACTCAACGACCAACTACGCACCATGCCGTATGTTCGTCAAACATAAGATTGCAATACCAAAGAACAACATAAACAAGATCACTTACTTCGTTCTCCTCCAAGTGTGTCCTCCCCAGCCATTTCCCTAAGCGGAATGTAGCCTACGAAATGGTTTCTCTAGACCAGGAGAAGATGCTTGGTATTCGCCATCTCTTCTGAGAAATGTTCAGCAAAAATGTCAAAACATACGACATTATTCGTTCGCTAATCTCCACTACTCGTCGTCTCACCTGGCTTCAGAAGATGTTACGAGAGATAGGAGGGTCTCCAGCAGGCAGCGCATCCATCTTCAGGAAGTGGAAAGAGCAAACGGCATGGTCCTTGGTTGAGGTAAATGCTGAACGTTTGATTTGTCCCAACCAAGATTTCAGCACTTGGTTCGTTACGATTTTCGCTTGCCAGCTAACGTCTCCGCATTCCAGCTTTCCCCTGTCGGTGTCACGTCCCAGCACACAACGGAGAGCTAATAAACAGTTCACGGCACTAACAGCATTGAACACAGTACTTTCTTTCACTTCGTGAATACAAGAAGACAACTGAAAATGACACAATTCTGCAGTGATCGACCTTCTCTCTCACGGAGCTAAGCAGAATGTGCGTCATCACCTGTAGTCGCCATGGAAACGGGATCAGGAAATCGGCGATATGGCAAGTTTTTTTTTTTTTCTGGGTGACTCCAAGCCTCTTGTACGGGCAAAATAAACACAAGTGCAAGGTCAACAGCTTAGTACCGAGAGAAAATGAGCTGAAATGGCTGTGAAAACAGTCGTATACGGAGGAAGCTACAATGGCTGTGAAAACAGTCCAATAAGGAGGAAGCTAAAATGGCTGTGAAGACAGTCTAATGCGTAGCAAGGCGAGCCTCAGCCTGGACGAGGTCGACAGGCACAAGGTTGATGTGACGGCGGCGAACGGAGCGTGATCCTCGAACGCACCGGATCGCAGACCTAGCAAGAGAGAAAGCCAAGCAGCAGCGCATCCAGCAAACGACTTTGCTGTAGCTCTCCTTGCGCTTAGAAGCCAGAGCATCAGCAATCCGCTTGACGACGATGGCTGCCTCTGGACCCATTCCGCCGCAAGAGGAGAAGACCAGTGGTGTGAACGAGCCATGTTCAACTTGGTTAACTCTTTCGCCATACTCCCGCTTCTTGGCACCTTCCAACTTGCGATAAATAGATGCAATGGGCTGGGACCGATAGCTCGCTGCGTGGGGATAGAAGTAGCGATATGGCAAGTTTCCCTTGCCGTACGCAAGCGAGAGATATACCGTATTTCCACAAATAGTAGGCCGGTCTACTATTTTTTCAACCTCGCCCTGAACCGGCCTTATAATCGAGGAGGGTCTTGTATTCGAGGAGGGTCTTGTATTCGAGGACGGTCTTTTATTCTTTCAACCCAGTTTGACCCTGGTCTTCTATTTCTCACCACACACTTTTACCCCCGTTCTTCCATATTCTTCTGCACAGTTTGAGCACGGTCTTCTATTTTTTCCCACAGTTTGAGCACAGTCTTCCATTTTTAACACAAGAACAAAGACTCACTTAGTAGGCCCGGTCTTCTATTCGGAGACGGTCTTTTATTGTTTCAATCGCCCCCTGCCCCGGCCTTGTATACGAGGAAGGCGTTGTATACGAGGACGGCCTTTTATTTGCGGAAATACGGTACCATCGGAACCGATATCCAATTGTCTTTCATCTGAGCCCTACTTGAAAAATCGATGCACTTCCCCTTTAATCGCGCGGGTAGAGCGAAACTGAGCACCCTGGGATGCGAGCAGCTTTTTAGTACTCCCGGGTCCAAAATCTCACCACCAGGCCGGGCTGATCAAAACGCCTGCCGGGTCTGCAGCCTACAAGTACAAACGTGGATCTGCCGACACTGTGCTGTCGACGACATGTCCGGCAAGGCACCTCCTTGCGTGAAAGCAAGGAACGCTTTTTTTTAGAAAGGAAGCTTCTTCTCCAAAATTTAAAAATTTTGAAAATTATTCCTTCTGAAAATATCATCGCGTTCTTGACCTCGAAGCTGACTGCTGAATGCGATTAGGAAAGAAGATTCCTGAAGATACACCAGACTGATTCTGGCAAGCCGTCTGTCGTCTACATATGCAGTTGTTCGTCATGGTCAGCAATCTTCCTCGTTCGTCCTTTCGTTTTCCTGACCACGATGATGACAAGCAGCTCTCATGCTCAGGTTAGTGCTGTACTTGTATGTCTGGGTACACAACACATCTGAGATTCACCCTCTGACGTTATCGAACTGAAGAATGCAGCAAGGATTCCTCGGATTCTCTTGATTTCGGAACAAATTTCCTTCACTTTCACCCTCTCAGTCTCTTCCCCATGCCCTCCATGCATGCACAATGCAGCTTGCATTTCAAATGCTGTTTTTTATACTTTGGCAGTGCCTCTGCTACACTTTCATATAGAGTGAGGTCCTGTGAATAGGATCGAACATTGTTGGTGGTGGTGTGTGTGTGGGGGGGGGGGGGGGTATGTTTGCAGCCAGGATGTAGGAATGACACTTCTGCACAGCAGGTGGCAATAGTCAAAACTGGTCACTCTACAAATCCCATACCTGCCAACCTTTGCAAACCTGAGATCCAATGACATACCTAGGCATGAAAATGTATACAAATGTAGCTCGCGGTGAGGCATGGAACTAGTGCACTTTTGGGTGCCTATTACCGCCCTCAATATCGGGACGGTCCCGGCCAAATCGGGATGGTTGTCAGGTATAAAATCCCAACCGAGAAAACCATTTAATTAAAAGATAAACTCGGCCAGGACATAGCGACTTTCTGTTTGCCGGGGGGGGGGGGGGTCATCGTCCGCAATATTGGTAGAGTTACGGTTACATTGTATATGTAGATACATGTGCATCAGGGATTCATAGCACCTGGGGAGACGACATGAGACCTAAGTACCCAAAACGTTGTGAGTTTTGACCTCGGATTGGGTAGTTCTACGTGATCTGTGTTTCTATAGACCTTATTCGATAACGTGATTTTTGGACTCGCCTCCAGGGATTTGTTGTAATCTGGGGCACGCGTACGTGAAACGAGTGGCAAGAAAGGCCCAGTTCGTACAAGGGAGTAGTAGAATACCGGTATTTTTCTACTCCTATGTTCCCACGCCGAGTCCACTGTGCACTGAGTGCAGGTCTCTTGCCGCTCCCTGGTTCCCTGGACCCTGGTTCACGTGATTGTGACGTTTATTGAATAAGGTCTACATGTATATGCGGGCATGCATAAATCAACCCTTCCACAAGGACGGCTCAAACAGTCAGCCAAGGAGTGAAAATTTCGCTCCTGGGGCTAGGAGTGAAACGAAGGCCTCAATTTGCCAGATGAACCTTCTCCATCGAAACGAATCAAGGTGTCGAATGAGTAATACAGTGTGAAAGCTGGGTGACTTGTGCATTGACATCAGCTGACTTGGGGAGAGGCTCCAGAGTGCTGTCGATATCATCACAGAGTGTAGCGGGGTCAATTGCATGTGGGAGCGGTTTGCGCACGAATTTGAGGCGGGAGTTAGCTTGCTGCGTGGCTTTGTAGGAGAAGTTAGTCAGAACGAGATCATGGTCGCTCACGCCGTCTACAGATACTACAGTTGTCTTAACATGTGGTGCGGCAGCATAAACGAGTATTAGATCCAGACATGTCTTGGCAAGTCGCGTTGGTGAAGTCACGACATTGCGGAGGTGAAACTCCTCACACAGATTGGACAGGTGCTTGTAATGGTGGTTATTTGATGATTGCTGTAGCACATCAGTGTTAAAGTCCCCTAGTACAATAATCCTGCTAAATTTACGGCTGATGACGTCAAGATGCTGACTGCACAGGTTCCAGAAGTCGACAGTTGCACTCGGTGGACGATATATACTGCACACAGCCAGCTCAATAGCCTTAGGTTTGGTACACAGGCGAAGACGAACAGAGACACACTCCACTCCTAGCTCAGTGATGGGAATTCTGATAGAGTGAATATCAGAATGGACATAAATGCATACCCCTCCACCATGTAGATCTCTATCCTTGCGATATAGATCGTAGCCTGGTATATGAACACTAGAATCGGGTATGCTGCTGTTTAGGTGGGTTTCGTTCACTGATAGCACGTGGATCTTATGGTGGTGCAGGAGATGGTGAATGTGATGGACCTTGTTTCTGAGACTACATATATTAATGTGAGACTCAATCTGCGGACAGCAGATTAATGTGAGATATGGTGAGTTGGCTTACTGGAATGATGACTTATTGCTCTTCAGGTAGCAGCACAGGTACGCATATTGGTTTAGGTGTTCTGGTTTGTTTCACGAAAGTCCCACGGGCGAATGTGTATTGGTGCTGGCCAGAACCCATCCTTCTCGATCAGTGCACATTGGTCCTCTCGGATCGTAAGCCGTGCAGCCTTTGTACCAAGCAGGTACCGCAATTTTCTGCGGTGCCATGCGTCCAGCCGATTACTGAGTTGCTGTGTCAGGGCCCACAGTCCGCAGTTATACAACAGGATAGGCAAAATGAGGGCAGAGAACATACAAAGTCTGGAGCTCAGTTTATGACGCTTCCACGAAATGGAGCCGAACGCTCTATTCGCAGCACCTATTCTTGCCTGAATATCCTCTGCGGACCCTAACAAAGAGCCAAGCAGCTTGACAGATCGCCAAGAGGAGTCGGCTTTAGTTACTGCCATGTGATCACTAATGTTACTTTGAAGAAGACGAGTTCGAGCATACAATACTGTATATCATGAATATGTAACGACCAAGTAAATCTAACGAGTTAACGAGCAAAGATTTGTCGTTATTTTAAAATTCGTTGGCAAAAGTCGTATGATTTGGGCCTTGCTAGGCACCGGCGGATTATGCCGGCATAATTATTGGCATAATTTGGTGGTTGCAAATTTGGAGCATAATTTGGCATCCTCTCGGAGGTAGGAGCATAGCTAGACGATTATATCACAGTTGTAGTACCCAATGCTGTAGACAGCAAGCTGTTTCGGCCATAAAGGCCTCATCCGTACAGCTACGAGCTTAATAGGCCAAGTTGTAGTATGTAGGCTATACAAATGGGTACAATGCACCTGAACAGTGCTGGTGGTCTGCATGGTAAAGGGTTCGGAGGTCATGCAGATTGTGTTTTCAATGAAAAGCAGGGTAGAAATCATGGCAATACAGTATTGAACTCGTCTTCTTCAAAGTTCTTTCTCACACTGACACAGTACATGTAGCAGAAGACGCGAGTGAATCAGCCTTCATCAGGTATCCCGTAGCGGACGAGATAGTGGCGGGTTGTCCGCAAACCTCCGTGTACAATACATGTACATTACATTTGTACATTTTGCATGTTACGAAGTCATGACCTCTGGTAGTCTGGATTTTACCAGCCATGATATAACTGCAGGCTATGGATATTGCTCGAAATTGATGTATAGTTGATGTTCGGTTATGATGGAAGGAGAAGTGGAGCTACGGGAGAGATGAGCTGATTATTCGCAGGGTGAGGGTGACATCGGTTGGACGAGTATGATGATTATGAAGACCGTGAGTTGAACATGATAATTTTCAAAGGTAACTCAAACTAATTTGGCAATGAAATAATATTTTTACTGAAGTACAAAATAAATCAAGTAATGAATAGAAGAAGTAATATTTTCTCTTTTCCATGTTGATCTCTAACATGCATGGACACCTTGCAGCTTGGCATGGGGATACTCGTATACAAGGCATTTGTTCGACCAGTTATGGAGTATGCCCCCCTCATCTGGATAGGTGCTCCGCCCAGCTACCTGCAACGCCTGGATCATATCCAACGCTGTGCTCTGCGAATCATCGGTCCAGGTGCACTATTACCTAGCCTGGCCATCCGTCGTACTGTTGCCTCGCTTGCCTGCCTATACAAGCTGCATTACCTGCCTGGCCCTCCGCAGCTACTCTCTGTTTTGCCACCGCGCCATTTCCCCTCATCCAGCCCCAGAACTCGCAGCGAGCTTGTTAGCGTCATTGGCCATGATCACCAGCTGCTTGCATCTGTCCCGCTGGCATTAAAGCGCTCGTTCCCACACTGCAGTATTAGTGACTGGAACTCCCTCCCCGCCGCCCTTCTGTCCCAGCCTCCCCACAGCAAGGGAATACAAGCATTCAAAACTAATGTTTATCGCCATCTGCGAAGCACAAACTGGCTCTGGGCAGTCGACTCGCTATGATGATGCTCTCGTCGTTCTCCTCTATCCCTATCTATGCACCACAACTGGCTCAGACAACCGACTCACCATGATCAGCCATGATGATGCTCATCTCAGTAACAGCCCTTGTAATTTGTTAATAGTCTCACAGTTTCTCCCGCACATTCGCTGGTGTTAACCCTTAAGGCCTTCCTTTCTTTTCATTTTGCTGACTCGTACAGCTCTATCTTTGGTTTTTGGTGCGTGTTTTTGGCCGTGATGCCGAGACCTCAGGTCGGCAGAGCCATCAATGCCCCACCATCACTGCTGCGTCTCGCTGCAGCCCCTGCTCAATAGTTGTCACGTTCGTCCTAGTCTCAGTATCATTGTCTTTCTTATTATTTTCGAGCTGGGAATGTGAACATAGTAAAAAAATAAAAAAATAAATAAAAAAAAAACTCATGTGTTTTGTTGTACTTATGGCCACTTGCAACTTGCAAGTACGAAAAAGGCACAATTTTCCGAACTTTGAGGCTCCATAAGTACAACAAAGTGAATATATATTGTATCCCCGGGTGCCAAAGCATAATATGAGGATTTTACGAGCATAATGCGAGAATCAATGAAAGCATAATTCCATGATTTCGCGAGCATAATCCGCCGGAGCCTAGTGGGCCACCACCCATGGCTGCTTCTGGACGATTTTTCGGTTTGGATCCTGAGCACGGACAGAATTGGCTAGAAAATGTGAAAAATGTAAATGCATTTGTTTGGCTCCTGGGTGGCTCGCACACCGTGGCACTATGCTGGAATTTTGAGTTTTTCCGGCCTGGAAAGCCTGTCAGTGAGGCGCAAGAACTTGTAAATCATGTCCTGAGGGCCAGCATAGTGGCAGGAGTGTGTGGTCAAATTTCACTCAAATCCATTGAGAAACACCAAAGTTACGGTCAATTGAATGCCATATGAAATTTATGGGTAGGCTGCCCCCTTAAGTTAGTTACTCAGAGTTTTATGGTTATCCACCAATCCTCACACTGTAGAGAGGTTAAGATGCACGTTATTTCTGACGTGACGACGAAAGTTCAGCTCGCGCATCGAAAAACAACGCCAGTTACCTACATGTACAGCTCCCGTCGAAATTTGGAGTTTTACGCCAAACATGACGTGAAATTGGGCGTCACGCCGGAACAAACGTGCATCCTAACTCTGAATCACGCACAGTAAACCTGGTGTAAGCGAACTCTCGTTTTACCCACCACTTGCTCTTAACACAACCGTGTTTCCATGCACGGACAGTTCTACGCAGACACTGTGGGACCTGGTTCTAAAGACCACCTGGCTCTAACGACTGCGCGCGTTTCCTTGCACAGTGAGGTGGTCGCTTAAACCAGGCTTTACTGTATATGTATGTTTAGACCGTGAAGGACCAGAGATCTGGCATACTACTCACTATTTCCAATCTTCCACATCAATTGGCAAAAGAGTACCCGTAGTAATATTTCCTCTGATGTGAACTGCGGGTAAGTTTGGAGTGAAGGGGGATTATTCCAGAATCGGTTTTTGTGTTCACATCATCAGTGGATAATACGGAAGCAGCGGAACTAAAGTCAAGCAATGAATGAATCAAAGGTTTCAAACTACCAGAATAATGCTACATAAAACATTCAGCTGCTACTATAAGTGAAATAACATTTTAGAGCTTACGGTGACAATTGTACACGAGAAAGGTTAAACCAAACAAAAAATCTTGTATTTTCAATTCTGCAGTTGTAGATATAATAAAAAAGGGATACCCCAAAGGCCAGAGCTTATTGAGCAGGTGTTGTGAAACGACAGGTTCTCGAGAGTGAAAGGCCTTCTCGCTTGTGACATTGTGTTCGTTTCAATGCAGCTGTATGCCGACTCCGCCGTACCACTGATGATTACGACGTAGTATACGCTACATGCGCTATGTGCGGTTTGCTGTGTGCGCTGTAGTTGTATGTTGTATGTGTATGCTTTTCTCATATACGCTGTCATTTTCACGCTATAACTACCTGGTGGTTTTAGTGTTAGTTATTCAGTTCATTCAGTTGTTCCATTCATTGTTCATTGTTATTAGTCGATGGAAGTGAAAGATATTGTTGAGAATAAATAGTTGTCCTCGTGCCGTGTGGGGTCGTTCGTTCCTGACACTTTAGAGAACCAGAGGGTTCACAACAGCAGGTTTGCACAGTGAAATAGCATGTAAATTCGATAGCAGGTACATGTATGTCCTGAGTGGAGAAGACATACAGTGAATGTCAAGTGAAAGCTGTCCATAGAAATTGATATTTTGATGTGCAACGGTGGACCTCGCACTGAAAATCTTGTAAATTATGCTAGTAGTAGTAGTAGATGTAAAATCTGGTGTAAGGCAATTTCACAGGGTGCCAATCCTGTATGGAAACAGCCATGAGAGAAATCTAGGAAATGTGCCAAAATACTGGTGTATGATAACAGTGAATAGTAATTTCAATATATAGCTACATGTATGAATAGGATTTTTAATTATAAAAAAATTAGGGTGAAACGGTTACCCTTTAAGGTAACAAACGGGTATCTGGCTAAACGGGCGGGTTATCGGGTACCCTTTATCCGCCATACCTTTTCCAAAAACATTGCATTTGCTTGTGACCGTAAGCGCAACGTGTCTCTTACAGGCATTCTAAAAGGAGAGAGATTTTCGGGCAACAGTTACTACAATTTCGTGCCAGGAGGATAGGCGAAGTCATGCAAGTACACTACACCGCGACAAGCACGGTGTGCACACCCACGGCGCTACATGCTAACAGTCAAAATTGGCGAAGCTACCGTGATATACATGTATTGTTAGATTGATATGTAGCAGTATTGAATAAGCAAAAACACACTCAAAACTGTGCACTGAACTGTATGAGTGTACAGGCAAGCTTCTTATACTGTACCCTACAATCCTACACGACTATCGGGTACTCGTTTGCTAACGGATCAGCGGCTAAACAGACGGGTACCCGGGTTACCGGGATCACCCCTAAAAAAATGATTTGACGTTTTTTTGGTTTGGGTTTGAAAATCTTTATTTTACACATGCATTTTTCTAATTTCTTCTCCAGTGTATGATTTAATGTATTTTAATCCATTGTGTTAATGTGCGTAGTAACAAATCATGCCATCTCCAAACTCAGACAATGAACGCCATGAATACACAAAATATATACTGTCATTATACAAAAAATAGTGTATTTGCAAGTGCACGGCAGAAACATAACTGGACATGAAGATGTCACGAAGGATATTCCTTTCCAATCAACAGCAACACATGCATGCACCAACAACACACAATTGTCATACCAAATAACATGTACAGATTTGTAAGAGACGCACTTGTAGAATACCTTATTCGTAGAGAAGAAAGTTCAGCAATCTAGGAGGAAGTTGAAGACTTTTAATCGTCTTGACCATACCACGTCCGTGACATGCTTCGATGATGGCAGAGCGACACAAACGCGCGAGTGACTTGGGTGTTGGCTGTGGGGTGAGAATGTCGAACAAACTCACGTTCCGCTGCGCAGCTGTTAGCTCCACATCACATTGGCATGATGGACCATCATGAAGATATCCATCAACAAATGGAATAGCATCCACCGTTGATATACCAGGTAAACCACCATGTTCCACGAGCAGCTTGACCATCGGATCCTTCACTGATCTTGTTAACAGAAGTCTGTCAACAACGGGCGGTGTACCGTAACTGAAATATCCAGCTGCTGCACTTGCTCTTAGATATCTAGCGCCCGGCGGGAGTAGTTCACCGACACGCTGCCTTGTCGCCTCGTTAACACATGATGCGAGAACCTCAACTGGAGGCATTGGGCGAGGACGACTCGCATATCCCCGTTTCCCTTTGAGGAAACGAACATCTCGTCTGCTCTCAAATTTAACAGGATGTGTACCACGCATTTCTGCCTCAGCATTCTCCACTCTAAGCCATGCCTTGCACAGTGCATCTGCGTTGGAGACTGACAAACCAGCCGGCTCTGCACCCTCTTGCAGGAGATGTCGTACAATAGCAGTGAGTTCGGTAGGACTCGTCACGTCTTTGCCTTCAAAGTTCTTGACACACTCGCTGTTCGAGCAAAAACTTCTCATTATCAGCGAACAACAAAACTGTTTGCATATCCGTTCAGCATCTGTGAAGCAAGGCATGACCAGCAGAGATCTTTGTATTGGGTTCACATTCTGCAGTGAGGATGCAATGGAGGAATTGCAGCATGCTGCATCCCAGCGACAGTAGGGGGTCATTCGCATTGCACCTTCGGCATTACCTCGACGTACCCAGAATATTTCCATAATGGGTGGAGGGTACTTGGGGTTCATGCACAGAGCTTCACAAGTTGTAGCATCGTCTCTGCATCCATCGTAAGTTGAGTCTTGTTTCGAAACAAGAATCTTTCCAAGGCGGCCCCTTCTATATCGAGTAGCACCATGATAAGGTGATGCACCGTGCGTTAGAAGACACCTCACTACACCAGAATGTTTCAGCATCGCTGCAACACATATTGGGGTATGGGTCCATGCACGGTATAATTGCCATCCTTCTCCAACACACTCCAAAGCCAGCGTTGCATCAGCTCCCCATTTCAACAGGCATCGTACCATCTCTTCATTACCAGTAAAGATGGCACAGTACAGCAATGTTGACCTGAACTTGTGTTCCCCACCGCACTCCATGTTCACAAGTTCTTGAATATCTGGTGGAGCGTAAAGGACTCTTTCCCCCTGATTCAGAGAAGGAGACACTTGCAACAACAGCGTTGGTGGACGGAGAATGTCTCTGCCGCTTAATTCTTCGGCACCTAGCTTAGAAACACTGCCTCCAATTTTGGCCGAGAACGTCACTCTCTCATGAGAAGCCATAGTTGTGTCACCGCCAAGGCAGGCTGAGGCAGTCCAAGGTTCGGTAGCGGTCTCTCGACGTCCACCCATCCTCTTAGAATTGTTCAAATTTTGCAGGACTTGCTCGACGGACGCCACGTTTTCATTGCTCACCAACTTTCGCAGAAAGACTAATATTTCAGAGTAGTCCCTGCAACCGTTTTGCGAATTTGCTCCAGTAGCGATACAGATATCTAGCGTTATTTCATGTTCCGGTTCGCTGACTTGATCAGTCCTTAGAAGTAATTCTACTGCTTTTCCCAGATATCCACGATGGTAGTCCATGGGCATGATGAGAATCTGTCCTTCCGTCGACTTTCTCTACACCGCGTACCGCCGACTAGCCCGTTCAGATCAGAACTATCTGAGAAAATAAATAAAAATAAAAATGAACAGTGCACCACTTGCTACATCTGATTGTAGGAGATTCTCAGGCACTGAGTGAGTACATGACCTGGGCCGTCCGGGTACCCAGCCAGCTGGCCATGCGCGCCAGGCAGGCACTGAGGCAGTGCAGTACTAGATCTACCAGTACTGCTAGTCTACATGACTGTACTATAACTTACTATAAGTATAAGTCAGCAGCTAGTAATCATGGTAATACTAGTAATAGTGTCATGTACATGTAGTACCGGTAGTACTAGTATCACATGATGACCATGATGATGATGACCATGATGACTGAGTATGACAAGTCATAGAAACGTGACGTGCTTTTCTTGAATCACTTGATGCTTTGAATCAGGGAGTAGTAAAATACATGTATTTTACTACTCCCTGCTTTGAATTCATGTAATGCTCGCCATGGCTTCAGTCACTGAGTTACACATACAAGTACTAGTGTAGGGGAATCAGTGCTCTTGACTTTGAATGGAACTACTTACTTTCTTTCGTAGGAGATCCAGGATATTGACAACGGACTATTAGTATTACTGAACGGTGCCTAGTACTTAGTAGTGGATGTGGCGGATTCTCGTTCTTTTTGGGGAGATTTCCCTGGGTTATAGCTTCTATTCGGCAACCAGGTGCGCTGTGCGTACTCCTGCTAGCAGGTTGTCCATTCCTGTTGCTTTGGCTTCGGCCCGGTTGGTGGTGACTGTGGTTTGCCAGTGCGTTGCTTGCTGACTCGCTACCTTGGTGACTCGCTGCCGTAGGATACAGACTAGACTCAGTACATGCTGGCACGTGACGTGCGTAGCTGACAGTGCAGTTCACAGTGCAGGGCTGTGCGTGGGATGAGCGTGCAGCGTCTCCTCTTCGGATGGTGTGGCGGGTCTGCTCGTTCTGGTGTGCTGGCGTTTCGGGCCGGCGTTCGTATGCGATATGCGGGCATTGACTGGCGTCGTCCTCCGGTGGTGGTTGTTGTTGTGTTTATTTTAATTCGCAAACCAAACGGGCAGATCTGCCCAATGAAAAGGTGGCGAATGCAGATAGAAAGCAGTAATAAATGAAATTGGGGACTGATGTAATTAGGATAGAGGTGGAGAAAAACTAAGCCAGCTGATCATCAAACAGGACGTTTGGTACTCTAGGTACTAAGGCCAGTAAGTGTGTGCGGGATCATGCTGGCGCGGAACTGGCGGAGCGTGGAGATGGCACGTATATCGCTGGGTAATGTGTTCCACAGCTGGGCGCCCCGGAACGCGAGGCAACCCTTGCCGAACCTGGTGGAAACTGGCGGTTGGCGCAGACCCATGGTGGAGTGCAACCTAGTTGGGCCAGCTGACGAAGGAACTAGGAGGGCTTGCAGTTCAGAACTTGCGTGCTCATTACGAGACCTCCAGACCAGAACGATGAACTTCTGCCTGAATATCTCGGATACTCTGTAGGTGTCCAATTGCAGCAGGAGGGTACGCGCGGAGGTGTGATGCGAGAGTCCGAAAACGCCCTTGCCGCCCGATTCTGCATGACTTGGGCTGTTGATATGGAGTCTCCCGGGCGGCATGTGGACTCATGCTGCTTCTGTGCTGGTGAAGCTAGAGTATGTAGTGAGCCTGAGTGTATGTGTACTTATACTACATGTCAACAACAAAATAATGACTCCAAAGCACGAAAAAGGCCAAAAAATAAACCAAGAACATGTGCAATAACATGTTATTTAGAAAGACAGGACAAGTGAATAATTAGTCAGTCCATTGTTCATGATGATCTCCGACGGTTACGTCGGCAAGCGAGCCTCCGCCACTGCCAAAGCAGCGTGGGCTCCGCAGGAGGGTGCACATTTCAAACTAAAATTTAAACGCCTACAACCGCGAATGCACACGATACAGGATTTCAGAAGGCTGAAGGAAATCCTGCATCTAACAAATGCCATAACATGAGAGTAGTGCTCACCCCTCTTCTCAGCCAACAGATGAGCAATTCGTTTATACAGTGCTGTTGATGCTGGACCCATTCCGCCACTGGCTGACATGACCGCCGGAACAATGGAGGCTTGCTCAACCTGCTTCACCCGCTCCTCATAGTGCCTTCTCTTCTCTTTTTCATGTCGCTGATACACAATAGTACGTGGTGCAGATCGATTTGAGCGTGAGTGAGGATTAAAAACCCGTATATCAATAAGTGTACGCTCAAAACGACTGCCCCACAAACCATTGGCAGCGACATCCAACCGGGCACGGTCTTCCACATTTGCTGTAACAGTTTTCCCCTGTTCTCTATAACTTTACACTCCCTCGCACCTCATGCGTCTTACGCCTGTCTATTAGCACCTTCATTGGCGCCATTGCCACATGTATACTATCACATTTTGCATATAACTGGTCGAGGCACGCTCAACCAGGCCTCTTACTTTTCAAGTTTGATTAAACCTGTTACACTGGTAGCAGAGGATGGTTACTACTCTGCTTTTGGCAGGTGTTCTGGTCGCTCTGCTTACGCTCCTCGTACTCGTCGTTCGGCTGATAAACGATATCAAGACCGCTCAGCGCGTTAGCCAAGGAAACCGAACGATACATCCGAACTCGGAACCGTGGGAGCCAACACCTCGCCTTACGAAAGAGCCGCCTGTGTTTGGAGGAGATTCCGCTACATTCAAAGAATGGACGTTTACAATGGACATGGCCCTACGGTCGTTGGCACTCCCAAATGCGGCACAGAGGGTCGACTACGCGGCAGGATTTTTGACTGGAAACGCTCGTCTTTGGTTGATAGCGGCATTGGAAGCTAACCAAGTGTTTTCCGACTGGCCTGCTCTGAAAGCGGCACTTGGCGATGTGTACGGACCACGGCACAACGAGGAAACATCGCGTATGGGACTAATTTCCGCAGCGCAGCGCGGGTCGCTGGACGCATACATTGCTGCTTTCACTCGCCTCAGCCTGCAAGTGCCGGAAATCGACCACCACACCAGAGCGCTGCTGTTCGTCAGGGGTCTTACGCCGCACATCCAGCGACAGGTCATGCGTGAGCATCCACGTACCCTGGAGCAAGCTGTCATGGCAGCAAACACCGTGGAGCAGTCGCCAGGGCCACCGGCGTCGGGGCCACCAGCCAGTAGAGAGTCGCGTTCCGTGCCCAGCTTCCGTGGTCAGGGCCTCCGCAAGCTGACGGACCAAGAGCGTGTCCAACTGCGAGCAATGGGACACTGCTTTGCTTGCAGGAAGCCAGGCCACCTCGCTAAAGACTGTACTGAGGGTGGACAGCGCTACCCAAACGCTGGTCGCCAGTAAGAAAGGGGGTGCGCTTACTGGCGACGACCCAAGCACCCACGCCGGTACCAGTCGCTAACCGGTTCGGAGCTCTGGAGGTTGAAGACGTTGCTCTCCAGGAACCTACGGAGCCGGAGACACCCATAGCTGTAGGAAATTGTCCCGTTGCAGAAAGGTGTCATGTCAGCAACGTCAGCGTCGGCAATGAACCTGAACACGACCTACTGCGCATACAGGGAAAGATCGGCGGTCGCCATGCAGTGATGCTGATAGATTCCGGTTCGACGCATGACTTCATTGCAGACGGTTTTGTTCGAAAGCATCATCTTGACACGGATGCAAGCTCAGAAATGCTGAGCGTAACATTGGCGGACGGCTCGACCAGCGAGGTCCCGCAGATTTCCACACGCACGCTAAAGGTGACAGTCGGGGGCTTCAGTGAGGAACAGCACTTTACTGTGTATCCCCTGACTCGCTACGACGCTATTCTTGGCAAGCCGTGGCTTACAAGGAACAACCCCAGTATCAACTTCCGTACGAACGAAGTTCAGTTGGACGGTGAGCCCTTTGTTGCCAAATTGCCTTCAGCTAACCCGCCGACAGCCGACCGGCCATCTGTGGAAAGCATGTTTATCAGTGGCCGACAAGCTCGTCATGCCCTGAGGAGTGGAGCCGAAGGGTTTCTTGCATGGGTCACTGCTGCAAACGAGGAGAATCGTTCCGGGCCACAACTCCAGGAATCAGAGCAACAGGACATCCAGAACCTGCTCAAGAGGTACCAGGATTTATTTCCAGACGAGCTGCCGAATGAGCTTCCACCGAAGAGACCAATCGACCATGAAATCCAGATAGAAGATGGAACCAGACCACCGTCTCGACCCGCCTACCGCTTGCCGAAACCAGAGATGGACGAGCTCCAGTCACAGCTGTCAGAATTACTTGAGAAGGGATTCATTGAGCCAAGTAAGTCGCCATACGGTGCACCCGTGTTTTTTGTGAAGAAGTCGGATGGTACTCTGAGAATGGTGTGCGATTGGCGAGAATTGAATAGAATTACGATCAAAAACAAAGCTTGTCTTCCTAATATTGATGACTTATTCGACACGATCCAGGGCAGTGCATATTTCTCCAAGTTGGACTTGCGGTCGGGGTACAATCAAATCAGAATTCAAGACTCGGATGTTTCTAAGACGGCCATTAATACGCCGTTCGGTCACTTCCAATTTAGAGTCATGGGATTCGGGCTGACTAATGCCCCGGCAACCTTTCAGTCACTCATGAACTCTATTCTGCAACCGCATCTCCGAAAATTCGTTGTAGTATTCTTGGATGACATTCTAGTTTTTAGCAAGACCTGGGAAGATCATCTGCATCATCTTCAAACAGTTCTAGAAACACTTAGAAATAGCGAGCTGTATTGCAAACAGTCTAAATGCGAATTCGGCGTGAGAGAAGTTCTCTTCTTGGGGCATAAAATCAACGGCACATCAATTTCCCCTGATCCCAAGAAGATAAGTGCTGTGGAAACATGGCCAACTCCGTCGTCAGTAACTGATGTGAGGAAGTTTCTTGGCTTTGCAAACTATTTCCGAAGGTTCATAGATCGACACTCGACCATCTCTCGTCCATTAGAAGAAATCACCGGAAAACATTCACGCTTTGAATGGAGCGCTGCTAGACAGAAGGCATTCGAGTCTCTAAAATCAGCATTACTCGAGGCGCCAGTGTTGCAACTGGCCGATGTTGAGAAAAGCTTCACGGTAGAAACTGACGCAAGTGACTTTGCCGTGGCGGGTGTGCTCCTACAGCAGGGAGAAGATATGGATTTGCATCCCGTAGCCTATTGTAGTCGGAAACTGTCAGCTGCAGAACGCAACTATACTGCGGCCGAGAGGGAAACGTTGGCTGTGGTATTTGCATTAAAGTGCTGGAGAATCTATCTATTTCGCCACTTTGACCTGATGACTGATAATATGGGTGTTGTCTATTTACGAACCAAACCGACTCTCACCAAGCGTGAGGCAAGATGGGTAGAGTTTTTAGCTGACTATGACTTCACGGTCTTTCACAAACCAGGAAAGAAAAACATTGCCGACCCGCTTTCACGCCGTCCAGATCTGTTCAGTGATTCTGAAATAGGCGGGTCATCCTATCCTAACATTCAGTTGAATGCCATTGAGCATACCCTAGAGATTAATCCAGACTTAGCGCAGTTAATTGTCAGCGGTTACAAGTGCGTCAAGGATCTTGCTCCCATTATCAGGAGACTGAAAAATTCAAGCCATGACAATCTGCACGACCGTTACCTTCTAAATGAAACACCCGGTTATCTTTATCTCAGATCTTCACCACAGAACAGGTTATGCATTCCAAAGAGTAGCAAACTCCGACTCGCCCTGCTTCAAGAATACCATGACTGTGTGACTGCGGGGCATCCCGGTCGAGATCGCACCTATTTCAGACTCGCTAGATATTTCTATTGGCCCAGAATGGGACTGGATGTAAAGGCGTTTGTCAAGTCATGTGACGTCTGCCAACGAGTTAAAGGCGGCCAGCTAAAAACTGGTCTCTTGCAGAATTTACCAGTGCCCAGTCAACCGTGGGCGGATATCTCGATGGATTTTATCATGGGTTTGCCTAGGACCGATACAGGTCATGATGCAATATATGTATTTGTAGACCGCTTGACAAAGTGTGTACATTTAGCACCTACTTCCTCTACTATTGACGCTAAAGGAAGTGCTGATCTGTATATTCAACATGTATTTCGACTTCATGGTTTGAGTTCTAGTATTGTATGTGATCGTGATCCAAGATTTACGGCAGCATTTTTTCAGGAATTGTTTGATCGCTTAGGAACGAAACTAGCATTTAGTACTGCCAATCACCCTCAGACAGATGGCCTAACTGAACGAGTAAACAGAATAGTAGAGGATGTGCTGAGGGCTTTTGTAAATCATAAACAAGATAACTGGGATATGCTCCTACCTCTCTGTGAGTTTTCTATCAACAGCGCTACTCAATCATCTACAGGAAACACACCGTTCTTCTTAAATTACGGTCTAAATCCCAGAGCGCCACCCGACTTCCTCAACCCTATTCAGGGAGGCAGAGATTCAGCTGATTGGTTGCAAGCAAGACAAGACGCGGTCAAGATCTCACAAGATGCGCTAGTGGCAGCTCAAGCTCGTCAGGCCTTCTATGCAGATCGGACAAGGGTCGAGGGAAAGCTGAAGGTGGGAGATTTGGTAATGGTCTACCGGGATTTCCTCCTGACTCCTGAAGCTCGGGACCGACCATCCCATAAATTACGCCCCAAGTGGTTTGGCCCCTTTCCTATAACCCATGTGGTCGGCCCGAATGCCTACAAGCTCAAGTTGCCTCATACCAGCCGCTGTCACCCGGTATTTAATGTGTCGGCACTCCGTGCCTACGAGAAGAACGCTATTCCTAATAGGAGACAGCCTACGCCTCCGCCTATCACGGACCTTGATGGTCATGCCCGCTATGTGGTGGAGAACATTCTCAGTCACCGCCGCCGGCAGAATCAGCTTCAGTACCTAGTCAAGTGGCAAGGCTACTCTGATGCCACTTGGGAGCCTGAACATTATTTGTTGGATGAATCTGGTAATGACATTGTTCCACTTCAGAAGTACAAAACCTTGGCTTCTGCCCGCTGAGTTTTGCAGTTGAACTTCTAGTTTCACCTTACACATTTGTTGAGCTTATTACACTTTTATTTGCATGGAGTTTCAGTCGTCTTATTGTGTTACTTCAGTGCGAAGCCTTTTTTCGTCTCGCACGTGTTTGCGCTTATTGTACTCTATTCCACTTGAGCATTTGGGTTATAAGCTCCTTCCTCTCCATAGGAGGGGGATGATGTAACAGTTTTCCCCTGTTCTCTATAACTTTACACTCCCTCGCACCTCATGCGTCTTACGCCTGTCTATTAGCACCTTCATTGGCGCCATTGCCACATGTATACTATCACATTTTGCATATAACTGGTCGAGGCACGCTCAACCAGGCCTCTTACTTTTCAAGTTTGATTAAACCTGTTACATTTGCGGTCCGGTAACGAAGACGCTCCCCCGTCAGTGGTTGCAGCAAGGGCTCCATGGACACACTGGTGCACACCTCGTCCGGCAGCCTGAGTGTATGTGTGCATCTTCAGGAAGATGTTGCCATAATTGTCATCCTGGAAGGGAAGGCGCCTGTCGGAATTGCGGGAATACTGAGCTTCATCACGTAGCTGTCCTGGTGACGCCTGGCGGTACGGTGGACTCTTTGCCTGAGGCTCCGCCGTACGCACCTCCCGCATATATACGGCGAGATGCTTCTGGCGCGGTTGATGGTGGGGGGTACTCATCCGCTCGTAGGAGTCACCATGGATCCTTGCTACCGCAAAATGGACCTGCCCCTGTGGCAATGGATGCTGTGGACACGGACGGTCTAACAGTGCTTCCGGTGCATCAACGGATGAGCACAGCTGGTGAAGATCCTGCGAGTTTGTGTTTCCAGCCGTTGTCCGCTGGTGAGCAGAATGAGTAGGAAGAGCCAGAAGATCTACAGCTGAGCCGGGCCTCGACTGATAATGCACCACGGGCATGTTGCCGGTGTACTCAGACAGGTGATCAGTGCCGGCAATGCAAATGTAAACGTGATGGTCGGGCTTGTTTGGATTGCAAACCTGGCGTGAGTGAGAAATGTCGGAATCCTCACAACATCTCGTTAATCTTGCGGGACGGCGATGTGGGTCCTCTGTTTCCAGTGAACAACGTGCTATCGTCCAATGCTGGCGGTGGAGGTAACTCGAACCATGCCCATAATGCTGTTCTTCGGATGGCGGCTGCTGATGAGAGTGCACATGTGGGTGATGACCTTTCAACAGTGCCAGTGGCTGTTGTTTCTCGTTGCAGTTCCGTGGCTGGACCTTTGCGTGCCAGCGTCCCTGTCGCATTGGTTCCTGACAGTAACGACCTTGATGCTGTCCATGGCGTTTGTGCTGCTTCGTCACGTGCATCGATTGCGCGTGATGGTGGTGCGGTTCATTGTGCTCAGCCATTGGCGGAGTCTTCTCCAGAGGAACATGTTCAGGATCAACCCTTGTCGACCACAGTAGTCCCTGGTGTGGATGACTGCGGCCATGTGACAGCCCCTCGTGAAACGTTTTGTCTGGGGAATTTGACGGCATCTGAGACTATGACGGCTCTTTCCACAGCATATGACAAGTGTGTGCACCTTGCTCCGAATGGATTTCAAGTGCCTCGCGGAAATGTTGGCCGGAGATTTATAACAACTCTATCTACTTATTTCAACTGTTTTGGTTATGCAGGATCATACGCTGACAGCGCGTTGATGGTAGCAGCAGTATTTCAGATGCTGATGCTGCAGGTTCCGCATAGTGATCCTCCTGCTCATGCCAAGCTCCTAGACAGGCGTTTGGACCAGTGGTTTCATGGTCAGATTAATGAATTATTGTTGGAAACAGAGACTATCCACAATCTCCGAGAGAAGTCCAGTAAAAGGGGTCGAGGTCGTCCTGATGATCCTGCACGAGAGTGTGCGGATTGTGTCGCATCCGGGAGGCTATCGGCTGCTCTGCGCTGCCTTGGTGCTGATCGTGGTGGCGGAGTGTACAGCATCAGTGATGAAATTGACGGTGTTCCAGTAATCGATATATTGAAGCAGAAGCATGCTGAGGCTGGGCCCGTGTGCGACGAGGCTCTGATACCGGGACAGCCGCCCCCTCCTCCGCATCCCATCTATTTTGCTTCGCTGGGGCGCCTTGCTATCCGGCAGGCAGCGCTAGGCACAGAGGGCGCAGCGGGACCCAGCGGTGTGGATGCTGAGGCCTGGCGTCATATGTGCTCCAGTTTCACGGACGCTTTGGATGGGTTGTGTGATGCGCTTGCTTCTTGTGCCAGGAGAGTGGCCACTGAGCATATTGATGCTGGTGCATTGATGGCATTCACTGCATGTCGCTTGCTGCCCTTGGACAAGCGGACTGGTGTCAGACCAATTGGCATCCGAGAGGTTGTTCGCCGCATTGTGGCGAAAGCAATTGTGTCCATTGTTGGCCCTGTGGTTCAGCAGGTTGTTGGCTGCTCACAGCTGTGTGTCGGTCAGGACTGCGGGGTGGAGGCGGGCATACATGCTATGCAGGAGGCGTTTGCTCGTGAAGAGACTGATGGAATTCTGATGGCAGACGTAACAAATGCTTTCAATTGCCTGAATCGCAGCGTCTGCCTTCGGAATGTTCAACATCTTTGCCCGCCTCTGTCCACTGTTTTAATTAAGGAAGGAGCGTTGCTATCGTGAGGCAGTTGAGCTGTTCAGCGACACCAGTGTCGTCATTACGTGTAATGGAGCTCGGTACCTGGGGGCAGCCATCGGCTCAGCTAACTTCAAGGAGAACTTTGTATCAACTAAGGTCCAGGAGTGGGCTGATGAGCTAACTCGATTGGCTGATTTCGCTCGCTCACAGCCCCAGGCAGCATATTATGCATATGTCTCGGGCTTGAGAAGTCGCTGGGCTTTCCTATGCCGCGTTCAGTCTATTTCTCCGTCCCAGTTCCAGCCACTGGAGGACGTGATAAGCACGAAGCTTATCCCAGCAATGACGGGTCGGCCACCGCCTGGCACAGTGTTGAGGGAAGTACTGACTCGCAATGCCCTGTCGTTTGGGTGGCCTGGGCCTGGTCAGCCCGATGACTTTGTGCGCCCAGTATGAGTCGTCTGTCGCCATCACAGCATCTCTCTCCCGGCGTATCGTGGATCGTGTTTCTGATATTGGGAATTCTCTGATTGGCATCAAGCGGGAGAAGGCGAAGAGGAAGAAGGAAGTGCGTCATAGTCAGGCGGAGTCGGCACGGCGTATCAGCAATGATGCGTCGGACGCCTTGCGACACACCATTGTCCTCGCCCGTGAACCTGGCGCCTCGAGTTGGCTGACTTGCCGTCCATTGAAAAAGTATGGCTTTTCGCTGAGCAAAGCTGAGTTCATGGACGGCTTGTGCCTCCGTTATGGTTGGATGCCGCCGAGGTTACCAACTCATTGCTCTTGTGGACGGGACAATGGTATTGACCATGCCTTGTCATGTCCTCTTGGTGGTTTTACCATTATCCGCCATAATGAGATCCGGGATGTGACAGCCTCTCTCCTTCAAGAGACCTGTCACAATGTCTCCATTGAGCCACTGCTGCAGCCACTCACTGGAGAGAGAATGAGATACAGGTCTGCTATTGTGGAGGAGCATGCTCGGCTTGATGTAGCGGTCAGTGGTTTGTGGGGCAGTCGTTTTGAGCGTACTTTTCTTGATATACGGGTTTTTAATCCTCATGCACGCTCAAATTGATCTGCACCACACACCACTGTCTATCGGCGCCATGAAAAAGAAAAGCGACGTTGCTATGAAGAGAGAGTGAGAGAGGTGGAGCATGCGACGTTCATGCCTGTTGTGCTGTCGGCAAGTGGTGGCATGGGAAGAGCGGCGGCATCACTCTATCGCCGAATCGCGTTATTACTCCCACGTAATATCTTACATCAGATGCCGTCTCTCATTTGCCCTGTTGCGATCATGCATCATGTGTTTGCGGGGTTCACGGGGTCTTTTCCGTGAGCGATCGGTTCGGCATCCGGAGTCTGCTGAGCTGGTTGTTGCTGAGGCCCAGGTTGCTCGCATGTGAGAATCTATAAATTGCAGCAGATTATTTTTATTATAAATACTGGACATGGATATTGAATTAAACTGTACTCAGTGAATTTTTACATTTTACAGGCTACGTTTTATTTTTATTATTATGGTGGCGTTCCTGCGGATGCGGAAAACTGGGCCTTTGGCCGAGTCTCACGCGAACCGTGAATTTTTTTGTTTTTGTTTTTTTTTGTAAAGGTTTCCTTTTGATCTTGTCTCTTATTGTTGTGACCTTTCCACAATAATTGTGTTGCATTGTCACCAATCAGCGTACAGCTAAAGTACCAAAATTCAAAAAAAATCATGTTATGCTCGCTATCGAAAAGTGAACAAGGCGGATGACCCATTGCACTGTATCATGTCAGTGTATGGGTAACAGTGTTCCTGATCTGAATGCAACTACCCATGTAAACAGGTCGCTACTGTTTCCCATACAGTGCCAGTGGCCGTATGTCCTATGCCTTGTTCACGCTGTCATCGTGAAAACAATCATGTATTGTTACCTGGTTACAGTGTAGCCTGATCTTTCCAAGCCCTCCAAATGTCAATCAACACAACAGACATACGACGACCCCGCGGCGCGGACGACCACGTCTGAGATGGATCGACGTCGTCAAGAAAGACTTACAATGCAATAATCTCTCGCTTCTGGATGCTGTGCAATCTAGCTGCTTCTGATAGAGCTGCTTGGCTCGAAATTGTCAACAGATGCGTTGACCTAGCTCATGCAATGAGTGATATGCGAACTGTTATTATTATTAGTATGCTGAACGCATAATCAATGTGGATCGTGGTAAATGCAGACCTCTCATTTTCACCACGGCCGGTTGTTGTGCGCCAGAGTGCTCGCGTTTCATCAAGCGTTTGTGTGGTCTGCTTTCCAGGGGAGAGAAAAAGAAGTATGCGGAGATGAATACATATGTACGCTGTCGCCTCGCCTTTGCACTATTACGGTCAGCCATTATGTGCATTCGCGGAGCTAGATCCATGTACCACCGACCAGTCAACGCACTGCGGAAGTTGGCGGTGGCTGAGGGCCGCCTGTGAGTGGCTGAGAGACAATGACAGTTTACATCACATTCAGAGGTCTGGATTTTGTATTGTTCTTGTCTGAAGTTAGTTGTACTATGATTGGATTCGTTCCATGTTGGTTTTGGGCATTCCACCTGGTTTTCTTCCGTAGTGCTGATTGTAGAGGTTGGCTTATTGAAGTTCTTTTTTCCTTCTTTTTCTTTCTTTTTTTCTTCATACAATTATTCTCTTCATTTGTGTTAACATCCTTCATCTTGGCAAATTGTGTTTTGTTGCCCGTTAAGGTGGCAGACTACCCAAAAATTCGCTGAAACACCGAATTTGTAAATTCATATTGAGTGCTACGTCAGTTGAAAGAGTATGAATAGCTGCAAATTCTCTGAAAATTGTGTCCCTATCTGACCAGCCGTTCAAGAGTTATGGCCGAAAATGTGCCCTTGCAAGGAAAGATTTTTTTGTTGCATGCTGTCATTTGTTGGCAGCACTGTATTTGAATGTGAGCAGACCGTGCGCAACTTGTCGTATTATGGAAACACGCGAAAGTGTGCAGAATTTTGCCCCAAGTCCAAAAAAGTCCAAAAAATCACGTTTAAAAACCACGTATTGGGCTGCACGGCGGCGGGCGAAGCCCGCCGCCGTGCAGCAGGACTTTTGACAGCACCCTCGTGACGTTGCAGATATGTGGCTTGATTATTGTAGTTGACGTCGTTGATTTAGTGACTTTGGCAAGTTTGAGTCGTGTCAAGAAGTCAGGTAGGATTCAGTACTAGGCAGTAGTGAAACGTGAGTGGCAGTCTTTGCCGGTTTCTGAGGGCATCCTGGATTTGGTGTGCAGCGCTGTGGAAATGGCTTGCTGTGGAGGTCCCAGCACTGGATGTTGTATCAAAGGTACGACCTCGTAGCACGTGCCAAACCTAAAAAAATTCAAAAATTGACTTGGGTCTGTGGGAGTCCGTGAAAGAACGCCCACTCGTTCCGTTGTGACAGATTCCAGGGCCACGTTGAGGGGCCCTACCCCACCACCCATGGCTGCTTCTGGACTTGTTTTAGGTTTAGGTCCCGCGCACGGACAGAATGGGCACGAAAATGTGAAAAAATGTAAATGCATTTGTTTGGCTCCTGGGTGGCTCGCACACCGTGGCACTATGCCGGAAATTTCAGTTTTTCCGGCCTGGAAAGCCTGTCAGTGAGGCGCAAGAACTTGTAAATCATGTCCTGAGGGCCAGCATAGTGGCAGGAGTGTGTGGTCAAAATTTCACTCAAATCCACTGAGAAACACCAAAGTTACGGTCAATTGAATGCCATAATTATAATAATTATGGGTAGGCTGCCCCCTTAAAGAGGCTTTTGGGTCATTCATTGCATTCCCAACTACGCGCTCTTCAGCCGAACCATACAGACACCAGCAAGGACACTTCCGTTGAGAGATAATATTGCTCCACGCCTCTAGACAGCTGTTTCGCTCCCTGTCGGAGCTCATCAGTATTATTATTATTATTATTATTATTATTCCCGTAGCTATGCAGAAGACGTTACTTCAGTAACGTCTGGCGCTAGCCAGGGTCCACACAGCTTTAATTTGGTGTTTGTTTGTGTGTTTGTTTGTTTGTGTCACACCTGGCGCTATCCGTATCTGACGGCAAAAAAGCATAGGATGTTATAAATTTTTCAATTCTCCTTTTTCAGGCATATCCTGGGATTCGAACCCGCACTATCGCCCTACATGCATTCCCCCATACACTTTGCATTCATACCCATTCTTCCAAGTTGCGTTACGTTATTATCTTGCGTTTGAAAGCCCTATTTGAATATTGCGGGAAGCTGTATGTGGCCAGCTGTGTTTGATGGTACGGTACGGTACGGGAGACGGTGTCGTATTACCCTCGATCGTACCTGTCCCGTCCCTATCCCCTACCGTACCGTGCCATCAAAGACGGCTGGCCACAATGCATATAACTCAAATAGGGCTTTCAAATGCAAGATCACAATGTGAAACAACTTGGAAGAATTAGTATGTATGCGAAGTGTATCGGGGGATGAATGCAGGGCGCGCGATAGTGCGGGTTCGAATCCCAGGTTATGTCTGAAAAAAAGGAATTTTTTAAAGAATTTATAACATCCCTATGCTTTTTTTCGTCTAGGTCATCAAGGCAAAAAAGCATAGCGTAGGGCCCTGAGCTTCCAAGCTCTCTCGTAGCACACTGCAATGTAGTAGTCGCTGATGACTGTATTGGATTCCTTTTGGGTCCTGGACCATTCGCGGACGCAGCGCACGGCCAAAGCAGGTCAACGCCACAGCGACGAGCGATCAACTCGAACTCTTCAACTTGCTGCTACGGACGCAGGCCTGACCGAATAATGATATTAAAAACTCCTCACCGCGGTGGGCTTGACGGGTGAGTGGCAACCCAGGTCCTGCGCACGCCTTGGTGGAACTGAGGGAGCCCAGTCGCCAGCGGTGCTGACGTGGAACTGGGCATTCTCCATCTGCATTCAATAATTATTTCAAAATGAAACTCCATCAAACCCACCCACCCCCAAACGAAAACATTTCGTTTTGAAAATATGATTGCTATCCTTGGACGGCCCCTAACGCATGTACGAAGTCATTATTACACCCGCACCATAGGCATACCCGGTAGATGAAGGCGACAGCTGAGCGCCAGACATCAATACGGTGTTGTACAGTATAAGGATGTCGTGCACTTATTGATATACGGGTTTTTAATCCTCACTCACGCTCAAATCGATCTGCACCACATACTATTGTGTATCAGCGACATGAAAAAGAAAAGAGAAGGCACTATGAGGAGCGGGTGAGGCAGGTTGAGCAAGCCTCCTTTGTTCCGGCGGTCATGTCAGCCAGTGGCGGAATGGGTCCAGCATCAACAGCACTGTACAAACGAATTGCTCATCTGTTGGCGGAGAAGAGGGGTGAGCATTACTCTCATGTTATGGCATTTGTTAGATGCAGGATTTCCTTCAGCCTTCTGAAATCCTGTATCATGTGCATTCGCGGTTGTAGGCGTTTAAATTTTGGTTTGAAATTTGCACCCTCCTGCGGAGCCCACGCTGCTTTGGCAGTGGCGGAGGCTCGCTTGCCGACGTAACCGTCGGAGATCATCATGAACAATGGACTGACTAATTATTCACTTGTCCTGTCTTTATAAATAACATGTTATTGCATATGTTCTTGGTTTAGTTTTTGGCCTTTTTCGTGCTTTGGAGTTGATAACATTTTCCTCACTATCAAAAAAAAAAAAAAAAAAAAAAAAATAATAATAAGGATGTCGTATAGCATGTCGGACAACAGCACGATGAAATTGTGGCATAAATGATGAGCTAGGCAAAACGGCATAGCGTAGGGCCCTGAGCTTCCAAGCTCTCTCGTTATGGGGGTGGCTTTATTGGTTTTGTGTTTGTATTATGCAGCATCCCGGGTCATTTAAGGGAGTACTGCTGTTGTATGTGAAGAAAATATAATAAGGAAGACTGAGAAAAAAGAAAGAAAAAAGAGAGAAATACTGTGAACAGCAAATCTACAATGATGCATGTACAATCTATTATACAACTAATCTGCGAGAATGAGACTTAACACAAGCATGTACAGTAATAGCAAGAGAGCTAAATCAGCAAACAAAATCCGTTGAAAAGTAACCGTCATCAAATCTGAAATCGAGCCCTTCAGCGACACAATAGCACTGAAGGCAGCAATATCATTCTTCTCATTCAACATCAGTGAAGCACCGTCAAAACGATTCTTACAAGATCCCCATGGAAAACGGCCGTTTACCATGATGCAGTCCGCGAACGAAATCATGCCCACCATCGTTGGCTCCGAAAACCTACGGACACGGAACTTTACGACACATTTTCAGATGCCCGCAAAGCAGCAAAGCGGCTTGCTCGTCAGCTGAAATCATCCTACTATACACAACTACTGGACACGTGTCAATCCAACCCCCGTAAAGCTTGGAAGGTCCTCAACGACCTCTGCGGTCGGAAGAAATCGTCAACTCCTACTCGACTCACTGCGTCTGCCCTCAATGCCCAATTCAGTTCAGTTGTCAGTGATCCGCAGCGACCTGATGTCCTATCCCAACCTGAGGGACCGGGCATAGCAGATGGCTTGAACCGCTTCGAACCAGCCACATGCGAAGAAGTGCTTGCTCTCCTACTGAAGGTAGACGAGAGGAAGGCCACGGGTAGCGACGGAATTCCCTGCTATGTGTTGCGACACTGCGCTCGGGTCCTGGCCCCGTCACTGACTATCTTGATGAACGCGTCACTGGCCATGGGAAAGGTTCCGATGATGCTGAAATTGGCCCATATTCGCCCCATTTTCAAGGCAGGAGACCCCGAAACTGCTAAGAACTACCGCCCTATATCTTTGCTCCCGGTTGTTTCAAAGATCCTGGAAAGGATTGTGCATAAAAGGCTCTGTGTGCTCCTAACCGAACATGACCTCCTTCCTGCCGAGCAATTCGCTTACCGAGCCCACCACTCCACAGAGGACGCAGTCTTGTTGGCTGTAGATCAATTTTACGAAGCCGCAGACCAGCACCTGCATACCGGCGTGGTGCTCATTGATATGAGCAAAGCTTTCGACAAGGTCCAACATCAGACCTTGCTCCAGGATCTCTTCGAACTTGGTGTCTCCTCTACGGCACTGGACTGGTTTGCGGACTACCTCAGCTCACGACGCCAGTGTGTGGTCACTGCCAACGGTACACGCTCAGAGGAAACAGCTTGCACGTGCGGTGTCCCCCAGGGAAGCGTGCTTGGTCCGATATTATTCGCGATCTACACGAGATGTGTCGCATCAGTAGCTGACCCGGTGCGTACACTAATGTTCGCGGACGACATCATGCTGTACCTGAGCCACGCTAGCGCTCACGCCATCAACATCACCCTTTCCGCAGCAGTGTCGGCTGTCGCCAGGCTACTCGATGCCAAAGGGCTTATCCTCAACACCGGAAAGACGCAAGTGCTTGCAATCAAAGCTGGACGGCAGGCAAACCTCGACCTCCACATTACTTGCACTGGCACGCCTCTTGCCCAGACCAGTACGGCTCGCTACCTCGGAGTCACTCTGGACGAAAATCTTCGCTGGTCACCGCAAGTCACCTCTATCGTCCGACGCACGGCTATGAAGCTGCGGATCCTCCGCCAGATCCGGCACTGCCTAACAGTGAGGCAGGCGATGCTGTATTACTCTGCCCTTGTCATACCGGATATTCTATATGCGTCGAATGCGTTTCTCCCAGGACTGTCCGCTGAGCAGCGGAACACAGTAGCCAAACTGGATAAACGTTGTATCCGTTGCGTGGCCGATGAGCACCCATTGGCCCACACTCTTCCCCTGTACACCAGGCTGGGTGTCTGCTCAGCGCTGGAACGAGGAGAATGCAAGCTCCGACTCCTGACATTTAGAATCCGTTCTGGAATCGTCAGTGAGCTGTTGTCGTCCCGAATTGTATTGCAAGGCCCGCCGACAGGCATGACCACTCGAGGTCAATTGGGACGCAACCTTCCCCTCCCCCTGGCCCACAGTGCTTCTGGCGCATGCCGACCGCTTCTAGCCAGCTGCCGACTCTGGAATGGCCTGCCCGACTGTATGAAGTCCATAGTATCTGTCCGTGAATTCAAACGCATGCTGCGCGTATTTTACTTCGGTTAAATGTAATGGCTTTTGTAACCTGCTGATGAGGCTCGATAGAATCATGCTACGATGACCCGACTTGTAAATTTGAGATCCATTTTTTTCTGCTCGTCTTGACCCTGCCTCCCCTCATTGCTACTTCCATTTTCGTATTTCTATTTTCATTTATTTTTCTCTTCATTTCTGACTCCTCTTATTGGTTGTCATCGCTTCCATAATATTGGGCAGAACTGCCCGTTTGCCTTGCGATGTAAAATAAATAAACAACAACAACAACAACAACAACAAAACCGGTGAATGGGGGCTGATGGTATTATTGTTGTCTTTGTTATTGGCAAGTGATTAATATTACGATCATAATTATTTTCTGCAAATAGGTGCTTCAACTAATAGTTCGAACCATGGGCATTTGCAAACCAATGTAACTTATTAGAGTGTAATTATTATTTCATCTGAGTTATTGACCTGATGATGTCAACTGTGCCAAGGAGCGCCTCCTTTTGCAAGATCGATACACTGGCTCCGGCATCCAGTTCCCTCACAAAGTCAGCAGTCGAGGGGGTTAATCCACCCAATGCCCCCACAATTACTGGCACGATCTTGGCCCGCACCTGCCACATCTGCTCCACCTCACGCTTCAGGCCTTGATATTTCTGTATCTTTTCCACAGATTTTCGGCGGATGTTCCTATCCAGAGGGACACTTACGTCCACAAGGAACGCTTCATCTTTGCCCTTGATAATAATGTCGGGTCTGTTTTATTATTATTATTATTATTATTATTAAGTGTTCGTGAACGGAACCGGGCGCATCGTCTCTGGCTCCGAGACAAAACCGATCAGAACCTTCAAGAAGCACACCGATCAGCTCGCTCCAAAGCACGGAAGTTGGACAGGAGTCTGCGCAACTTGTACTTCACTAAGAGATGTGATACATCAGATCAACGGCAACTTTGGGCTGTCATGAACGATGTCACAGGCCGACAGAAGACACGGAAAGAACCTGAAGCGCCGCTTGAGTCACTCAGTAAATTGTTTGGAGACATTGTGCATGACCCTATGCGGCCACCTGAGCTGCATATACCACATGGTCCAGCCTCTGCATCTAGCTTCTCAACATTTCAGCCGGTAAGCGTGTCTGATGTTGCACAATGCTTGCAAACTGTGAGTCCTCACAAAGCATCTGGGAGTGACAACATTCCTGGAATTGTACTGCAGCAGTGTTCAGATGTCCTGGCACCTCCATTTACCACCCTAGTCAATGCATCCTTGACATTAGGTACTGTGCCAGTGTGTTTTAAAACATCACACATTAGTCCACTGTTCAAGAGTGGCGATGCAACATCCCCTACTAACTATAGACCAGTGTCATTGCTCCCTATTCTGTCCCGGATTTTGGAGTTCTTTGTAAAGAAGCAACTCACAGCATACCTCACGCAACATAGCATATTACCTAGCAGTCAGTTTGCCTACAGGAAAATGCACTCTACCGAAGATGCATTAGTTCTAGCCGCCAACCGTTGGCTGTTGGCCAAACAAGAGCGAAAATACACAGGTATTGTGATGGTTGACATGTCAAAAGCGTTTGACCGTGTCCAACATCAACGTCTGATTGATAAACTATTCACCCTGGGAGTCAATGGCAGAGTATTGTTATGGTTGGCTAGCTATCTGTCTGGTCGTACTCAGCGTGTCAAGGTGTGTGAGGCTCTTTCTGATGCAGTCCCATGCTCAAGAGGTGTGCCCCAAGGCAGTGTTCTTGGGCCGCTTCTCTTTGTCCTTTACACGAGTGACATTTCCGACGTTATACCTTGCATTGTTGTTCATCAGGAGTTCGCGGACGACATCATCCTAGATTATTCTGATTCAGATCTAGACACTGTTTGCAAGACGTTGACTACGGCTGTGACACGTCTGTCTGACTGGCTCTCCGAAATTGGGCTTCTGCTGAATACCGGCAAAACCCAAGTCATGGTAATTCAACCTCGGGGACTCACTGGCGACATACCAGTCGTGAAATGTAAGGATCAAGCCTTAACTGTTACCTCCACTGCCAAATACCTTGGCGTAACCATTGATGACCAGCTATCCTGGCAGCCACATGTCTCCAGTGTTGTGCAGAAGGCGTCAGTCGCCATCAGCCAGCTATGGCGCAATGGGCGATCTCTGCCCATAAGAGCCCGCAGACTTTGGTACATTGGCATTGTGCAAGCACGACTAACGTACGCATCCAATGCATTCTTCCCGTCGCTGACACAGCAGCTGCAGAGTCGTTTAATCAAATCCAGCAAATCCGGAATTCGTGCAATTTTCCGACTCTCCAGCCGTGCATCCACAGCCCCCCTCCTCGTGCGCTTATCTATTCGATCCCTAACTCACATTTTTAACTACAAGGTTTTGTTTTTTGTTTTCCGTTGCCTACATGATCTTGCAAGTCCTCTTTTCTGCACCTACTTTCAGTTGATGGCTAACACAGGCCAAGCATCCCGGGATGATCGCCGAATTACTCGAGGACAGGAGCAGCGGCTACTGCAAGTGCCTTTCCTTCCTGGACCTTCCGGTCGTCAGTCATTGACATTTGTGGGAAGCACTCTTTGGAATGCCCTTCCCAGCGATATTCGCCTCCACAGTGCGGCGGTTGCCTTTAAACTGGCTCTGAACCGAATTAATTTGTAACCACCTTGCTCGGCATCCCTACACATTACTGCATGTTTTCTCGGTGTTTTCTTCACTGCATGCTTACACATACACACACCCATTTGAATTATATACAAACTTTGTGCTTTGGAATTATCATGTTATGATTCTTTTTAATATTTCCTTCTCTCATAATATTATATTCGTTCTTAGCAGAAACCGGAGGTTTTTCCTCTGGTGAGAAGTCAGAATTGCCTGTGCTCTAAACGAATTCAAATAAAAGAAAGAAACAAACAAACAAAAATTTAGAAAAGCGATCCTGTCAGCTTTTCTATTATTGTGTTCACATGGCAGAAAAAACGACACCGCTATTCTACGTAACTTTCTACGTAAGGTGCTCGGTATTTCACATAGGCTACGTAAGTCTCTACGTAAGGTGCTCGGTATTAGATCTACCAACGCATGGTAGCCGTGTGCTGTGCAATTCAGTGCATGCAGTCCGCGGATCCGTGTTCGGATGTGCATGCGCGAGGAACTTCCTTCTTTGGAACTGCTTCTTGCATGAGCTGTTTCGGATATTTCGTCTCATGGCCTGGCTTATTTCGTTTCGGCGCTGCTGAGACCTCCTTTCGCGGAATATTACTCAATGACAGGTGAGTTGACCAGTTGCCTTTGATTCATTTGCTTGTGTTGACTCTTTCATTCCGGAAAAGTGTGCTGATTTTGGGGCGGAATGCAATAAATAATGGAAAAGTTGACAGGATCTCTTTTCTAAATTTTGCTTTTCTGCTGCCGAGCTGCGAGGCCTCCTTTTACGGAATACTCGATGACAGGTGATCTCTAAGTTGACCGGTTTCCTTCGATTCATTCGCTTATGTTCACCTTTCATTTACAGAAGCGTGTGCTGATTTTATTCGGATTTAGATCCATTTTTATCTTTTTGCCCTTGTCTACAGTGTGCGAAGAACGCGAGTTCAACTTCTTGGCGGTAAGGCTTATGTTAGATGTGTTGTCGAAATACTCATATTCATTGTACATTGGTACTTTACAAGTAAGGCACTGGTCAGTGGCATACTATCGTTGGCAGTTCCCAATCTGGAGGGAAAGGTTCAAGTACCAATTGACCGAGTTTGCAAAATAAATTAGCATATCAGGGGAAATCTCTATTGTGGAGAGGTTCAGTAACTTGTTTGTTTCATACGAAAAAAGCCAATGGGTGCAGTCTCGTCTCGTGAAAATCTCGTACTTGTATGTCAGATTGGATTTGTTTACTCAAGTCTGGGCTGTTTGATTTGTGAGTACCGCCGAGATTGCACTGCCCCAAATAAAGTTTCGTGCCGCCAAAGCAAGAATTACGATCTGCAATCTGTTTGTAGTACCTGTAAGAATGTGAAGTACATGTATCGTACTTTCTCTGTTGCTGTTTCAGTTGCCGTCATGTTGCTAAAGAAAGGTTCAGTAGAGAGGTTCTGCAAAACGAAAATTCGAACGAAGTTTCGCGACAGTCCTTGCGAAAGTGTGTGCGAATTTTTGCACGAACTTTGCGTTCTGCACATTTTCGTAGTTTGCGCGGGCCAAGTGCACGTACGCCATGACCCGATCTCACGAAATTTCCTACGACAGTTCATTTCGCGTTCCCTGCAAGTTTCGCGTCCAAAGGTGCGAAGTTTCGCACTTCATGATGTAGAGCGAGAGTTTGTACGCATTTTCGTTTTCCAGAATCTCTCTAGTGACTCAATTGTTTCATACGAGACGAGTCAATGAGTCGGTGTGGCTTAGAATCTTTCGCTGTAGAAGAAATCTATTCGTATGTCTATTGGAGATATAATTGTATTCTCTGGTTATAAAACAGGTTAACTCACAGAATAAATACCATCGGTCCCTTGGTGCTCGTCCTAAAGAGAATCGACTGGATATCATTCATACTCACCAAAAGATGTGTAAGATTTTATTATTGTGGAGTGCCTTGTTTATCTCTCAGTACCTCCAACCATAGCCTTGCCCCTTTTCTCCTCAGGATCAGTGTAGTCGTTGGAACGAGGTTTTGGACTCAGCAATGTATTCGTTTACATTTTAATACATGTTTATTGTTCCTCCTTTGCTGTGTTGTTTTAGACAATCGTGGACTAACAGTTTGAAGTCATTGAACTACTTCCAAAAGTTGTACCGACATCAACAGGATTACGATTTCAGTTTCAATATGATGCTGGATGACCTTATCACGATAACCCATGACTATAAACAATTATAAACACAGAATCAACAAAAACATCTGCGACACGCACCTGGCGCATGGCTACATTTCTCAAATAAATCTGATTCAGGGGGAGAAATCTGAAAGGAAAGACAATTTAATGACAGAGTCATGAAATTCTGCAACAGCAACATGCACAGAATGACCTCCGTTTAAAAAAAAAGTATCACCACCACTGCTCACATGTTTCCCCGCAGAAGAACATGCATTATGCTAGTGCCATTTTCTGCAAGAAAAGGCTTGCACATCAATGCGTATACGTGTAATATGGTATTGATATGATGTGAAGGCCATCATTTACATATTGATATAGGGCATTCCATTGATTGGTGACAGAAAAAACAAAAGAAATTATAGCAATAAAAACTGCTTTATGGCAGTTTTCTAAAAAAAGTTATTGTGTTCTAGTCCATGGACCCCGTCTAAAAAGTAAGAAATTAACGAAATGTGATAGCTGAAAATTAAAATTTCACACAAAACCTCACAATAATCACATCGTATTACTCTTCAGACATCACACCGTATTACTCTTCAGACATCAATCCTGAATGGCATAAGCGAAAGTGGCACCCCCGCCACCTACGCGGACATGCTTTTAATAATAATAATAATAATAATAATAATAATCACACACAGAATGAAAAGCTACATGCAGAAGACCTTTTCCCCTCGTGATCCTCTTTCCTATGCATGCATGTTGCCAATTGTTGGTGCAGTACAAGTTTAGTGTTGAAAGCAGCATTTCAAGTGTTGTGATTATTGTGAGGTTTTGTGTGAAATTTTAATTTTCAGCTATCACATTTCGTTAATTTCTTACTTTTTAGACGGGGTCCATGGACTAGAACACAATAACTTTTTTTAGTAAACTGCCATAAAGCAGTTTTTATTGCTATAATTATTATATGCATTCCCGCTCCTCTGGCTCGACGTACTCTATATTAAGTGGGTACATCACCCAAAAATTCGCTGAAAAATCGAATTTGTAAATTCATATTGAGTGCTACGTCAGTTGAAAGAGCATGAATAGCTGCAAGTTCTCTGAAAACTGTGTCCCTATCTGACCAGCCGTTCAAGAGTTATGGCCGAAAATGTGCCCTTGCAAGGAAAGATTTTTTTGTTGCATGCTGTCATTTGTTGGCAGCACTGTATTTGAATGTGAGCAGACCGTGCGCAACTTGTCGTGTTATGAAAACACGCGAAAGTGTGCAGAATTTTGCCCCAAGTCCAAAAAAGTCCAAAAAATCACGTTAAAAACCACGTATTGGGCTGCACGGTGGCGGGCGAAGCCCGCCGCCGTGCAGCAGGACTTTTGACAGCACCCTCGTGACGTTGCAGATATGTGGCTTGATTATTGTAGTTGACGTCGTTGATTTAGTGACTTTGGCAAGTTTGAGTCGTGTCAAGAAGTCAGGTAGGATTCAGTACTAGGCAGTAGTGAAACGTGAGTGGCAGTCTTTGCCGGTTTCTGAGGGCATCCTGGATTTGGTGTGCAGCGCTGTGGAAATGGCTTGCTGTGGAGGTCCCAGCACTGGATGTTGTATCAAAGGTACGACCTCGTAGCACGTGCCAAACCTAAAAAAATTCAAAAATTGACTTGGGTCTGTGGGAGTCCGTGAAAGAACGCCCACTCGTTCCGTTGTGACAGATTCCAGGGCCACGTTGAGGGGCCCTACCCCACCACCCATGGCTGCTTCTGGACTTGTTTTAGGTTTGGGTCCCGCGCACGGACAGAATGGGCACGAAAATGTGAAAAAAATGTAAATGCATTTGTTTGGCTCCTGGGTGGCTCGCACACCGTAGCACTATGCCGGAAATTTGAGTTTTTCCGGCCTGGAAAGCCTGTCAGTGAGGCGCAAGAACTTGTAAATCATGTCCTACCCTAAATTAGGGTCCGGCGGATTCTGCCGGCAGAAAAATTGGCAGAATTCGGTACTTTTTCTAGTAAGTTTCCTGCATGTTTGGTATGTGGATAAAAAAATGGAGCGGAATTCGAGGAATTGCCCGCCATAAGGTTTGTATGGTTCTGCCAATTTCACTGCTTTTCGAGCAGAATCTGCCACCTTTTGGAGCAGAATCCGCCGGTCCCTAGCCTACCTGAGGGCCAGCATAGTGGCAGGAGTGTGTGGTCAAAATTTCACTCAAATCCACTGAGAAACACCAAAGTTACGGTCAATTGAATGCCATATGAAATTTTTGGGTGATGTGCCCCCTTAACCGCATGCCCACTTGTGTGCAGTGCGTCGTTGTAGAGGGGTCAGCACTGTCGAACACTGCCTCGTCAGCCGAGATGCGGGTACTGACTGATCAACAGAGACTATCTCAAAAATGGAGTTGTCATTGTGTGCAGATTGTAAAGTTTCATTTTATTTTTATTTACATTTTTTGTTTTGTTTTGCTTTGCAGTTGTTGCCGCGGTCAGGCCAGTGAAATCATGTTCTGTGATTGCCCGTATAAGAGGCTTAAGAAAAGAAGAAAAAAACCCACTCAGTGTCTGCTCTAGGATTGTAGGACAGCCGGGTACACGTGTACCTGGCGCAACCATTTCAACCAGGTCGGAGCCGGGTACACATGTACCTGGCGCTGTCTCACCAGCTGAGTCACATGCTTTAACTGGTTGGTTGGTTTATTTTAATTCGGATAATAAACGGGAACTAGGCCCAATGATATAAAGGCGAATGGATAAGCCGCATTTAGAAAAGAGAGGACAGGAATTAGAAAATTACGAAAGAAGAAGAAGTACTGGAGTCTGACACATACAAGCCATGTAGTCAGTCCTTTCAAAGTTCGAATACCAACCGGGTCACAGGTGACCCGGTACTATATTTTCAACCGGGTTCAAGCGCCGCCCAACCGGGTGGATTACCCGGCTCACCCGGCGCTGGAGCAGACACTGCCACTGCCTTTGGTAGGTTTCTGAGGATGTTAGGCGGGTGATATGATTGGATGTTGAGGTAGAGTGGGTTATCATTCGGCTTTCTGTAAGGCTGGTAGTTGCCGTTTTGGAGGTTAAGCGTGACGTCCAGGTAGTTGACGACTTTTAGGTTGGCCTCAATGGGTACTCTCAGGCCAAACGACGCAAAGGCATTTCTCAGCACAGCTAGGCCGTCATCGCGGTATAATCCGATGCCGCTCCTATCAATAATCTCCGCAAGTAATGTACACTCATGCTTCCTGTCAATGCCCCTGAACCATTCGATGACTGCCGCAGTGTTCTTCCATAACTTAACACCAGTTCCAACACGCACTGCACTCACGAGTCTCTCCAGCATGGCTTTGCTTACTCTTCCCAATTCCGACTTGGCCGGGTTGATCAGCCGACAGGGCAAGTCGTTAGCGAACTGGTCCTTATGGTTCTTGAGTGTGACAAAAGCATCGGCCTGTGCCATAACCTCTACGCGGTCGGCAATATCGAGTCCGTGGTCGATTTCCTTGGCTTCCATGATGATATGTATGTAGGCATCAACTGGGGCGTGCTTGTAATTCCTCGTGATGTTGTCGTCCATCAGCTTCTTGTAACTATCCTTGGGGACTTTGTACAAGTTTCTCGTCTTGTCGGCTTTGACAATAATCTCTCCGGACTCTTTCATCGATTTGATGTCCTGGTTCATCTTGTCTTGGAAGCTGTCGTTGACTCTTCTGAATTTAATGCTGCCAATGAGGTTTGTCATGTCCAGTTCAAATCCCTTCAGCTCCTCTACCTGAGGCGGCGACCTTGCGCTCTTGAACCCGAATCGCTCGGCTGGGGGCTGGCTGTCATCGCTACCCTTTAGGAGGTAGTAGGCCTTCCACCGAATCCTTCGCAGGACACTCTCCACCTTCTCGACCAGGCACCTTGTGTACACGCCATTGGGCGGCACAGGTATGTTCTTAAGGGCGTAGCCCAAATCCATTCTTCTTGGTAAATCCATTGTATCGCAGCAGGTCGCTTAAAGTGCTCAACTAAGGTTTTAGGAGCGGTTTCTACGAAGCTTGGGAGCAACCATTATGCTTTTCTTATACATGACTAGCAGCACCCCAGGCCAGCGTTGCCTGGCCGAATGTGGCATGCGGGTGAAGCAAGTACATGAACAGCACACTTGCTCAGCACGTGGTGGTGGCCAGACCGCTGAAGTCCTGGTGAGGAAGGTTCTTCATGGTTGGAAGGAGAAGGAGGGACGTCTGTTACGCCTTCGGGAGGCTGGTCAGGGTTAAATTGGTTGTCCATCACCTGGTGGCGGATGAAGCGGCTCAAAAAATTCATAAACTTACGAACAAAAGTGCGATGCACTCTTCACTGCAGATCAGATGCAGAGTGCAGTCAGTGCAGATCTTTTGTATCCTTTTGTTGCAGATGTTTCTATTTGCAGAGAACGGTTCACGTGGTCCGCAGCGCTTGTGCGGCTGCTAGTGCTACCTATGCCATGGCCTAGGCTAGGTGGCTACATGATTCGCACGCTTCGCGTGCTCAGTGCTTCTGCGCGCGGCTGCTACTGCTACTCGTACTGATCGTGTCTGCTATAAGCGCTACCACCTACACTGTTCGCACGCTTCGCGTGCTCAGCACGTGGTGGTGGCTACACGATTCGAACGCTTCGCGTGCTCAGTGCTTCTGTGGCTGCTTCCGCTAGCTACACGATTCGCACCCTTCGCGTGCTCAGTGCTTCTGGGCCGCTAGCTACACTGTGCAGCAGTGTGCTACACTGTTCGCACGCTTCGCGTGCTCAGGGCAGCGCTGCTCCGCAGCGCTTCAGCGTGACACAAAAACACACGTCACAGGTGCCTCTTCTTTATAAGGAGCGTGACACACACACACACACACACACAGACCCACGTCACAGGTGCCTCTCTTTTATAAGTAAAGATTGTATACTATGCTTCGCCAAAAAGACCAACAGAACAGATAATTTGATAACCGCAATCAATAAGACAAGCTGAATCGACATCTGTGTATACTACTTGTGTATTCATGCAATGTAAAAAGGTGGAGATTATGTGCAATAAAACGATGAAATTAGGAAGAAATACATGTAGTGTAGAGAGAAATTGGATTTATACAAGTTTTCGTACAACACTCGTCAGGAATCGTCGTTGGACTAAAGGTCACTGAAACCAAATTGAACAGATAATCGTCATGAAAAGGAGATTCATACCATTGTCACGATGTGGTCTGGGAGCTTTGTACCGGAAAGTACAAGACAATGATATGCAAGAGGAACACCAAATTCACAAGCAAGTGCTAAACGTTTGGGAGATGTCCTATAGCGGCTGCTAAAATATTATTCCAAATCGACAAGAAGCGCTATGTATGGTCCTTCAATAGCAGGTGTATATAACAGCCCTATTGGGCATCTGCCCTTGTTTTTGGGATGCCATTTTATGCTCTTTCTCAAAAAGGACCTGATTATTCCAAATTTCTGCCTTCAATAGCAGGTGTGTATAACAGCCTCATTGGGCATCTGCCCTTTTTTCGGATGCCATCTTATGCTCCTTCACAAAAAGGACCTGATTATGCCAAAAATTATGCCGGCATAATCCGCTTACCCCTACTCAATGGCAGTGAATCCCGAGAGGTCAGAGCCAAAGGACACAAGTTAGCAATGGAACAAGGCTGAAGTGTGTTTAGTTAGTTACTCAGAGTTTCATGGTTATCCACCAATCCTCACTCAGTAGAGAGGTTAAGATACACGATATTTCTGACGTCATGCGAAAGTTCAGCTCGAGCGTCGAAAAACAACGCCAGTGAGTCAGTGACCTGCAGCTCAAGTCGAAATTTGGAGTTTACGCCAAAATTGACTTAATTAAAATTGGGCGTCACTTCGGAACAAACGTGCATCTTAACCTCTCTAGTAACTCTTAATCACGTACAGTAAAACCTGGTGTAAGCGACCTCTCGTTTTACCGACCACCTGCTCTTAACAACCGTTTTAAATGCACGGACAGTTCTACACAGACACTGTGGGACCTGGTTCTAAAGACCACCTGGCTTTAACGAACACATCAATTGGAAAAAAACTCGGAAGAGTACCGGTAGTAATATTTCCTCTAATGTGAACTGCGGGTAGTTTGGAGTGAAGGGGGATTATTCCAGAATCGAGTTATGTGTTCACATCATCAGTCGATTATACGGAAGTAACGGAACTAAAGTCAAGCAATGAATGAATCAACGACTTAAAACTACCAGAATAGTGCTACATTTAACATTCAGCTGCTACTATAAGTGAAATAACATTTTAGAGCTTACGGTGACAATTTTAGACGAGAAAGGTTAAACGAAACAAAAAATCTTGTATTTGTAGTTGTAGATATCTAGGGGATACCCAAACGGCCAGAGCTTATCAGTGAGCAGGTTTGCACAGTGAAATAGCATGTAAATTCGATAGCAGGTACATGTGTGTCCTGAGTGGAGAAGACATACAGTGAATGTCAAGTGAAAGCTGTCCATAGAAATTGATACTTTGATGTGCAACGGTGGACCTCGCACTGAAAATCTTGTAAATTATGCTAGTAGTAGTAGATGTAAAAGCTGGAGCGAGGCAATTCCACATTGGGCCAATCCTGGTTAGAAATAGCGATGAGAGAAATCTAGGAAATGTGCCAAAATACTGGAGTGTGATAACAGTGCATAGTAATTTCAATATTGCTTTAGTTATAAAAAATTGATTTGAAGTTTTTTTTGGTTTGGGTTTGAAATTTTTTATTTTACGCATGCATTTTCTAATTTCTTCTCCAGTGTATGATTTTGTTCACGGTTTGCGTGAGACTCGGCTGGAAGCCGGGCTTTCCGCATCCGGAGGAACGCCACCACCCTTCAAGGATCAAGGCGCAGCTGCAGCTCCTAAAGCGGTGGGAGGTGAGTAGATCAGCTCACCGCCAAGTGGTCAAAGACCGAAAATGCCATTCACTGCATCCATGTTTTCCTCGTGCCAGGCCACGAGTTCCCAATTAACTGTGGGTCGCAGCACGGCAGTGTATGGTTTAACGTATTTTAATCCATTGTGTTAATGTGCGTAGTAACAAATCATGCCACCTCCAAACTCAGACAATGAACGCCATGAATACAAAAAATATACTGTCATTTTACAAAAAAAAAGTGTATTTGCAAGTGCATGGCAGAAACAAAACTGGACATAAAGATGTCACGAAGGATATTCCTTTCCAATCAACAGCAACACATGCATGCACCAAACAACACACAATGTTCATACCTAATAACATGTACAGATTCGTAAGAGACGCACTTGTAGAATACCTTATTCGTAGAAAAGAAAGTTCAGCAATCTAGGAGGAAGTTGAAGACTTTTAATCGTCTTGACCACACCACGTCCGTGACATGCTTCGATGATGGCAGAGCGACACAAACGCGCAAGTGACTTGGGTGTTGGCTGTGGGGTGAGAATGTCGAACAAACTCACGTTCTGCTGCGCAGCTGTTAGCTCCACATCACATTGGCATGATGGACCATCATGAAGATATCCCTCAACAAATGGAATATCATCCACAGTTGATATACCAGGTAAGCCACCATGTTCCACGAGCAGCTTGACCATCGGATCCTTCACTGATCTTGTTAACAGAAGTCTGTCAACAACGGGCGGTGTACCGTAACTGAAATATCCAGCTGCTGATCTTGCTTTTAGATATCTAGCGCCCGGCGGGAGTAGTTCACCGACACGCTGCCTTGTCGCCTCGTTGACACATAATGCCAGAACCTTAACTGGAGGCTTTGGGCGATGACGAATCACACATCCCCCTTTGAGGAAACGAACATCTCGTCTGCTCTCAAATTTAACAGGATGTGTACCACGCATTTCCGCCTCAGCATTCTCCACTCTAAGCCATGCCTTGCACAGTGCATCTGCGTTGGAGACTAACAAACCAGCCGGCTCTGCACCCTCTTTCAGGAGATGTCGTACAATAGCAGTGAGTTCGGTAGGATTCATCACTTCTTTGCCTTCGAAGTCCTTGACACACTCGCTGTTCGAGCAAAAACTTCTCATTATCAGCGAACAACAAAACTGCTTGCATATCCGTTCAGCATCTGTGAAGCAAGGCATGTCCAGCAGGGACCTTCGTATTGGGATGGAGACTTTCTGCAGTAAGGATGCAATGGAGGAATTGCAGCATTCTGCATCCCAGCGACAGTAGGGCGTCATTCGCATTGCACCTTCGTCATTACCTTCTTGCTGTACCCGGCATATTTCCATAATGGGTGGAGGGTACTTGGGGTTCATGCACAGAGCTTCACAAGTTGTAGCATCGTCCCTGCATCCAGCGTAAGTTGAGAGACGTGTCGAATCAAAAGTCTCTCCAAAGCAGCCACTTCTTTTTCGACTAGCACCATGATAAGGTGATGCACCGTGCGTTAGAAGACATCTCACTACACCAGCATGTTTTAGCAGTGCTGCAACACATATTGGGGTGTGGTTCCAAACATGGTGTAATTGCCCCCGATCTCCAACACACTCCAAAGCCAGCGTTGCATCAGCTCCCCATTTTAACAGGCATCGTACCATCTCTTCATTACCAGTAAAGATGGCACAGTACAGCAATGTTGACCTGAAGTTGTGTTCGCCACCGCACTCCATGTTCACAAGTTCTTGAATATCTGGTGGAGTGTAAAGGACTCTTTTCCCCTGATTTAGAGAAGGAGACACTTGCAACAACAGCGTTGGTGGACGGAGAATGTCTCTGCCGGTTAATTCTTCGGCACCTAGCTTAGAAACACCGCCTCCAATTTTGGCCGAGAACGTCATTCTCTCATGAGAAGCCATAGTTGTGTCACCGCCAAGGTAGGCTGAGGCAGTCCAAGGTTCGGTAGCGGTCTCTCGACGTCCACCCATCCTCTTAGAATTGTTCAAATTTTGCAGAACTTGCTCGACGGACGCCACGTTTTCATTGCTCACCAACTTTCGCAGAAAGACTAAAATTTCAGAGTAGTCGCTGCAACCGTTTTGCGAATTTGCTCCAGTAGCGATACAGATATCCAGCGTTATTTCATGTTCCGGCTCGCTGACTTGATCAGTCCTTAGAAGTAATTCTACTGCTTCCCCGAGATATCCACGATGGGAGTCCATGATGAGAACCTGTCCTTCCGTCGACTTTCTCTACACCGCGTACCGCCGACTAGCCCGTTCAGATCAGAACTATCTGAGAAGAGAAATAAATAAATGAACAGTGCACCACTTGCTACACCTGATTGATTCTCAGGCACTGACTGAGTACATGACCCGTCCGGGTCCTCAGCTGGCCATGCGCGCCCGGCAGGCACTGAGGGGAGTGAGGCAGTAGATCTACCAGTAGTCAGTATAGTACTGCTAGTGTACATGTGGTCAGCAGCTAATACTGAATAGTAATACTAAAAAGATAGTAGTAAGTCTATGACCATGATGACTGAGTATGACAAGTCATAGAAACGTGACGTGCTTTTCTTGAATCACTTGATGCTTTGAATGCATGCTATGCTCGCTATCGAAAAGTGAACAAGGCGGGTGACCCATTGCACTGTATCAGTGTATGGGTAACAGTGTTCCTGATCTGAATGCAACTAATTACCATGTAAACCGGTTGCTACAGTTTCCCATACAGTGCCAGTGACCGTATGTCCTCTGCCTTGTTCACGCTGTCATCGTGAAAACAATCATGTATTGTTACCTGGTTACAGTGTAGCCTCTTTCCAAGCCCTTCAAATGTCAATCAACACAACAGACATACGACGACCCCGCGGACGACCATGCACGTCTGAGATGGATCGACGATTCGACGTCGTCAAGAAAGACTTACAATGCATTAATTAATTAATTCGCACTTAGTGCTTTTCGCGTCCCTCAAAACGTATGCTGAAAAGTGCTCTTTGTTCAGTGAAAACAGGCAAAAAGTGCTCTTTTTTCAGTGAAAACAGGCAAAAAAGCGCTTTTTTCAGTGAAGCATAGCCATGATACATGTTCAGATATGAACCCAAGCAGAGAAATAATACGCACTCTCCCATTTAGTGGTCGCGAAAGGCAAAACAGGAAGTAAAGTTGAAAAACCCACTTTTTACAGCATTGTGTACACCGGGTACAAGCTTCACCAACTTGTTGCTCCAAAAAAAACGGCGTGCCAAGGCCCGTCGAGCACTCGGAAACTGTGATCGCATGCATGAGCAAACAGATTTTAGCACTTTTTCAGCTAAAAAAAGCTCAAAAAGGGCGACATTCACCAAAAACGCAATAAAGGGCGAAAGAAACGGGCTTTTCCAAAAAGGGCCAAAAAGGGCGAGCACCTTTGGGAAAGGGCTACTCTCCACTGCCTGTCTACTCTCTTTCGCCTGGAGTGTCCTCACCGTCATCTGTGTGGCTGAAAAGACTATGGCGACACGCCTAAAATTTGACTTGGCCATGGAGTTGGTTTTTGTTTGTTTGTTTGTTTGTATACTTTATTTGAATTCGCAAATCCAAACGAGCACAAATGCTCAATGACAAGGCAGCGAATTTGTTATTATGTTACAGGGAAGGAGGGAGGGTTGGGGAGAAAAATAGGAGAAAAAAGAGAGAATGGTAGATATCTCAATTTCTGAGGCGACTGAGGAGGCAGGTTTGGCCCTCGAATCTGTGGTTTCTTTCTTCCAAATGCCTCTTCCGCTGCTGCATGGGTAGTGGCAAGAGTGCATAAACCAGAGTGTGCAACTCGGGATGGTTCCTGTGGGCGCGTAATTCGTGCAGCACGTCATTTCTGACGGCATGGTAAGCCACAGGTACGGTGAAAGGTTGTGTAACCAGTCACGGTGGTACAGGTCACTGAGTTGGTCCTGATTTCGGTTTTTTGATACGGATAGCCTGGTGACTTTACTTGCCGGTGGATGTACGCAGCGTACACAGTTACACAAAACACCGAAATCCTGAAACTGGCCGTCTAAAATCAAGCAAACTTGGCTGATTTCCGGGCTATGAAACATGATTTGAGCTGTACGCAAGTCGCGGCTTGGCTGATCTGCAGCTGACCTCATCAGGGTGACCATGGTGACGTAGTGCACGAACTGCGCTGTTTCAGATCTGATATGCACAGTTGCACACTCTGGTTTAGGCCATGGTAAAAAATAAAGTTGATTCTCAGGTCATGAGCCTGTGAAAATCGGTGAGAGCGAGCGATTTTTTATTTTAATTCCCACAATTTTTTTATTTCCAAAGATAGGGTCACACATGTGTACGTCACAGGTTCATAATTAATTTATACTCAATCTGCGGACAGCATGCTGTTTCGTTCTTTGTGAACTCATCAGCGCAGCACAGAGGAAATGAGGCCGAACCTGATAGCAATGGAAATAAAAATTTCCAATCAGGCCCGCTCGTACCTTGCCAGAGTGCTCAAACTGACAAGTCAGTGAGCTCTGCGTAATGCAAACAGCAAAGGCACTACCCCACATGAGAGTGCTCAACTACTACTAGTGCACGTACGTACACTTCCAGCAAAGTGTTTTTTCACAAAGAACTGTTGTTTGCTCGCGTTTGAAACGTTGCTTATCGTCTTCAGCGTCGTCTTTCCATTCGGAAACAGTAGAGTTCTTGTTTACCAGGGTTTGCGCATCGCTGCGCAAGGAGACATTATGGACGTAGGCACTGAGAAGTATGCGCTTTAGGCGGAGGAGAACGACGATGCGTCGTCCTACCTGGGCGAATTCTCAAAGCGTACTGAGAGCCAAATTTTGACACGGTTGCGCTGGAAGGCCTACTGATGTTTACGAACAATCAAAAGGCACAGTGGCTGCCGGAGAAACCCTCCGATGAGGGGATGCTTTGATATACGCAGCCAGGCACGCTTCACCGAAATTTCAAAGCTCACCAGCAGGCAATTCATGACTGCTGCATGATGGCGCAGTTCAAGGAGAGGGAGGCAGATATCACACCATGGAAAGAAGCTACCAACAGAGGTCCTGAGGAACTTCTTGCCAACTTGGAATCACTTGAAGTGGCATGACTGTGGGCACGAATGTCCTGTGCAGTAATTCGAGCGCGCGCGCGCGCGCGCGCGTTCTTACCCTCCACTTTGCTGTGTACGGCGTTCAACGTGGAAGTTCTCTGTTGTTTTTGTGCCAGAAGAATGTCTTTGTTCACGAGGCTCTCCTTGACTATACATTAGATAGTGTGTCTGGACACGGACTATTGGATGCATTGTTCTGTGCATGTATGGTACTTTAGGTAACTGCAGGCTAGACGAGCCATACCGATTCTATGTGCATGCCCTACAGCATTATGGCGCTTTGCTGGTTTGTATTCATCCATTTTCACGGTACTTAGACATTTGAGGTAGACGTGTAGGCGCCTTTCCATAGATCATGTCAATAGACTAGTAGTGGGCACGCCAGACACTTTGTGGCATCGCCGGTGTTTCAGTATTGTCAGTTTGCACCTATGTGGTCGCAGTTCTATCGCGACAAGCTGTGCATTTGCCTCTAGGCAATTCACCTTTCCTTAGCTACGCTGCAGTTGTGCTGCGATATTCATCTATAGCATAATATTGGTCGCTTGGACTCAGTTACACAAGCCAGAAGTCAGAATACGTTTAGAGAGTTAGAGTCCAAGTGAGACGAAGAGCGTCTGTCGATTACACTTTGCTTTTACTCACTAATAGCACGTTTGCGTTTTGGTTATAACGAAGAACCCAGTGTGTAGTTACGATCCATCACAGTTTCAATGTTTATGGACTAGCGTGGTGTAGTCCTGCGGAACATTAATGGTAGCAGAGCTGATGGTTGATCGCGTTTCGTAGAAGTTGATTACAGAGAGAACTGTAGTCATGAGCACGTCCGATACCGAAAATCGGAGCACTGCAGGCATGGAGGATGCGGAGCAGGAGGTGGCATCGCAAGCGTCTGGTACGTCACTTTCGGATAGTGAACCAGAGGCGGTCGCCCTGGACTCAGGCAAACTCAGAGCGCTGAAAGTGCAAGTGAAGTCGGACTTCACCAACGCGAGAAGGACCCTGATCGTCGATCTCCGTCGGGTCAGTTCCGGTGAGTTGTCATTTGATCAGGTAGCAAGCTCACCCGTGTTGACTGAGTGTTACGAACGAGCTGCATCCGTAATTGCCGAGCTCGTTAGTGTTTACACCACGGAGGATAACAATAGTCAGGCAGAGAAGATGTTGAGAGAACTTGAGAAGTTGCAAGAAGAATATGCAGAGGCATCGGCCATGATTGTTGAGTATGGCAGAGGCGCAGTAGAAGACCCTGTCCCTAGATCTAGGAGGCTGTATGCAGCACCTCACGATAGTTCGCATGACGAAAGGTCAATTCAGTTTCAAGATAGTAGATACGACGCACGCACACGTGGGGCTAGCCCGTATTTACCGTTACAGAGACGATCGCTGAACTCGCGTCAGCTTTCGCAGAGCCTGAGTGATTTATCCATTCAGGGACCCCGAGATGCCGTGAACGTAGCTGCCGCCATTCACGAGGAGCACCACGCACCAGTTCAGGGATGGCCGCAAGCTAGTGATGAAAGGCGAACGCCAACCGGCCTGAGCGCGGATGGGGGAGATCAAACGAAAGAAATCCAAATCTCCTCAGAGCACGAACAGCAGTCTCAGAGAGAAGTCCCGCAGGTCACGCAGACAGCAGTGGCAGCTCCGCCACCCGCCACGAGTTCGTGTGTCGTAACGCAAACCTCGTCAGTTGCAGGACTCGTGGTGGCGCCGACCGCCTCAAGTGCAACATCCGCTACGAAGACGCAAGCTCCGCGCCAACCACGCGGTGCAGCAGAAGTCACAACACGTGCGACCGCGAGCACTTCGTATAGTGCACAATCTAGCAGTGCAAGTCGGCCTGCCGCGGGCAGGCAGCATCAGGCAAGTCAGGGCATCGCAGCCCACGCATCGCAGGCATCGAAAGTGAGGTCGACGCATTCACAGCCTGCCACTCGGCAGCACTTGACCAGTGCAAGTGCATTTTCTATGCCAAGGATCTACCCTACCCCTAGTGCGAATCCTGCATCTGCTAGTGCAAGCTACATATACAGCAGTAGTAGTTATGGTGCTAACAGCTACAGTGCCATGCCAAGTATGCAATTCAGTAGTCCCAACCAGTATGGAACACAGCAACCTATGTGGACAGGCAACAACATCACGCAGCCTAGCTATGCAACCTATAGCAACGTCCCACAAATGGTCGCACAGACACCAAGCATGACAACTCAGCATGGTCTAGCCTTACCTGCTGCAGAGTCCACCACCATGCCACAACCGCAGAGTGCACTGACGGCACCTCACCAACCGGAACCATGGCGTCAGCTGAAGCAGATCGGCATTCCGACATTCAACGGCGACAAAAGAAAATTCGAGTCTTGGCGTGCGGCGTTCATGGCATGCATAGACGCATCTCCGGCAGCACCAGAGTACAAGCTACTGCAACTCAGGCAGTACCTAGTCGGCGACCCACTGGACTCCATCGATAGCTTAGGCTATTCCCCTGCTGCGTACGAGGCCGCCAAAGCGCTACTGGTCAGGAAGTATGGCGGAGAACGCAGGCGTGTCGCGATCCACGTAGAAGAAATCGAGCAGTTCGGTAAGGTTGGCTACAACAGAGCGTCCGAGTTCGAGAAATTCACGGAGCTCCTCGAGGTAGTAGTCATCAACCTGAAAGACAGCGGCCGGGCCGCAGAACTGGAGGCTGGTACGTTCTACCAGAAGCTCCTCCGTAAGTTCGACGAACGTGTGCTTGCACAGTACCATCGATGGCGGTATGATCGGCAAGTAGAAGAGTCCGTCGAAGCCCTGCTCGAATGGGCACGAGTAGAATCAGAGCTAATGATGATCTCGGCAGAAACGGTGAGCGGCGTAGCAGTAAAAACCACGCCCCAACAGCAGCAACCACCCCGAGATAACCGGTTCCAGAGGCGTAGTGCTCCGCCTAGTCGCAACCACGCATATCATGCTCAACAGAAGAGCGACGTCAACTGTGCAGTATGCAAAGGCGCACATCCCCTGTGGAAGTGTGCGGCATTTAAGGTCATGTCGGTCAATCAGCGTTGGCGGCTCGCCAAGCAGAGCAACGCGTGCTTCCGGTGCTTGGGCAGTGGCCATGCTGGCAAGGACTGCCCCCGTGATCGTGAGTGCCCGGTTAGTGGATGCATCAAACATCACCACCCGCTGCTCCATGGCAGCAATGTTACCGGCGGCGCACAGCCAACTCCGGAAGCTGAGAAGCCCGCACCCCAGACATCACTGGTCACGACTGTCACAGAGGGGGAGCCAGAAGCAGCGACACATGTGGCACAAGGGCGCCGGACGGACCGTGTAGCTCTACGGACAATCCCGGTGACACTGTGCAACGGTCAGCAGTCAGTGACTGTCAACGCTTTGCTGGACGATGCCAGCACTGTGACGTATGTGCACACTAGTATCGCCACTCGACTCGGTTTGAGTGGCAAACGCCAACGGACGACGGTCAGCACGCTCAATGGCAAACTGGAGACGTTCGAGACTATGCCAGTAGACATCGAGCTGAGGAGTGTTGATGGCAACTTGAAGCAGACGATCACGGCGTACACCACCGACAAATCCGTGACTGGCGACCTTCGCGCAGTCGACTGGCTAGAAGAGGCTAGTAACTACCCGCACCTGAGGGAGATTCCGTTCCCAGCGGTGGGAGAACACGACACTGTAGATATGCTGATCGGCAGTGACCAAGTCCAGCTGCACGTATCGACGCGTGACGTCATTGGTGAACCTGGGCAACCCGTCGCTAGGTTAACACCGCTCGGATGGACCTGCGTAGGGAAGCTCAGAGCACCCAACTCCAAGCAGACGCAGGGCCCACAGCCCAACCGTTCGTACTACGTCGGTGGAGACAAGTCAATTGCAGGAGTCGAGCAAGCCCTGCAACAGTTCTGGAAGGTCGACAGCTGTGGCGTCGAGACGGACAATGCGGCTCCAGGACCAACATCGGCAGACGAGGCCGCAGCGGTGAAATTAGTGGAAGACTCCACGCGGCTAGTAGACGGCCGGTATGAAGTATCGATACCATGGAACAGTCGTAAGGCGGAGTTAGTCAACAACGTTGATATGGCGACTAAGCGGCTGGAGTCAACACGTCGACGACTGCAACGTGAACCGCAAGTAGCCCGAGCATACGCCAGAGTGATCCAAGATTACCTCGAGAAAGGATATATCACCGACGTCACTGACGAAGCGCCTACCGACCAATGCTGGTATCTGCCACACTTCGCCATTGTGCGGCCACAGAAGACGACAACTAAGGTCCGGATTGTGTTTGACGCAGCCGCCTCCTACCACGGCATCTCACTTAACGACGCCATCCACGCCGGCCCGAAGTTGCAGCGAGACCTTTGCGATGTTCTCACCCGGTTCCGAAGAAAGCCCATCGCCGTTGCCTGCGACGTAGCAGAGATGTATCTGCAAGTTTCAATACGCCCCGAGGACAGGCCGTACCACCGCTTTTTGTGGCAGGACCCGGCCTCCGATGGTCCGGTCAAGAAGTACCAGTTCAACCGCTTAGTCTTCGGTGTAAACGCGTCGCCATTCTTGGCTCAGTATGTCGCCCGCCAAGTCGCGGACGCAAGCGTCGATACCCACCGATCAGCAGCAGAGGCCATCCTGGACAGTACGTACATGGACGATACGATGGACAGTACTGCCACGGTCGCCGACGGTACCAAGCTCCATGACGACCTAATGGAGCTGTGGGGGAAGGCAAGCATGCGACCGAGAAAGTGGTTATCCAACTCGACTGCGTTGCTGAGTACGATCCCAGAAGAAGAACGCGCAGCGGATGTCGACCTGACGGTGGGAGACCTACCATCGGTAAAAACGCTCGGAGTGACATGGTCTGCCCTCGATGACGAGTTCACGTTCCGCGTGCAGCAACCGGATCTGCCCAAGCGTATCACAAAGCGCTACCTCTTGCAGCGGACAGCAGCCGTATTCGACCCACTCGGCTTCATATCGCCGTTCGTCGTTCGAGGCAAGATGCTGATGCAGGAATGCTGGATGAGTGGCGTCGACTGGGACGAGCAACTTCCCGACGCGATAGTTGATAAAGCCCAGCAATGGTTCCAAGAGTTGAGCGAGCTCAGCAACGTCCGAGTCCCGCGTCAATTTGAAGCATCGACCGGCAAGCTCGAGCTGCATGCATTCTGCGATGCGTCCAGCGAAGCCTATGGAGTTGTTCTGTATGCGAGAAGTGTGCGCGAAGATGGAACAGCGGAGTGCAGATTCCTCGTGTCGAAGAGTCGTGTCGCGCCCACCGCCGCTACCAGCATTCCCCGGCTCGAGCTCATGGCGGCAGTTCTCGGCCATCAGGTTGCCACTCGAATGAGTAAAGTGCTCGACGTGCCACTTAGTACTGTCACCTTCTGGAGCGATAGCACGACGGTCCTCCACTGGATTCGTAGCTACAGTCGGCGGTTCAAACCATTCGTCGCGAATCGCGTCAGCTACATCCAGCAGCGTACCGCACCGCGACAGTGGCGCTACGTCCCTACGGGACAGAACCCAGCTGACCTGGCATCACGAGGAGCTTGCGTCAACGACCTGGTCAACGCAGACCTATGGTGGCAAGGACCGGCGTTTTTGAGCAACGGCTCAACCTGGCCAGCCACGGAGCTAAAGGATACTTCGGGGTTGAGCGACGACCCGGAAGTTCGCAAGGCAGCTGTGCAGGCGTCTGAGAGCGCATTCGTGACGCAGCAGATCACCGTCGTGCAACCAAGCCGCTACTCCAACTGGACGAGACTTGTGAGAGTTCAGGCATGGATCAACCGGTTCGTCAATAACTGCAGACAAGGGGACCGCGTCAGCGGAGAGCTAAACATCCAAGAGTTGGAAGCGGCGGAACTTGCCATCATCTACGGAGCGCAGCAGGATGCATTTGGTGACGACATCAGCGCACTGAAGAAGGGGAAGACTCTGCCAGCAGCATCGCGGTTAGCAAAGATGTGTCCGCGACTGGATGAGGATGGCCTACTACGTTGTGACGGCCGCACCCGCCTAGCTGACTGGCTCCCGTACAGCACGCGCTTCCCGATCATTCTACCCCGGAAACATGAAGTTACGTCGCTAATCGTGAAGCACCACCACGAGCTGCGACAGCATGGAGGCACGAACGAGACGCTCGCGGCATTGACAGAACGGTTCTGGCTGGAGTCTGCCCGAGAGGAGATACGCCAGTGGGAAGCTGAATGCATGGTGTGCCGACGTCGCAAAGCCAGGACGGCAGAGCAAGTTATGGCGCCGTTGCCGAAGGTCCGGCTCGCTACACCGTTGAGAGCCTTCGCTAGAGCCTCGGTAGACTATGGCGGCCCATACTTAACGAAACAAGGGCGAGGACGCAGCCAAGCCAAACGTTACCTCTGCGTTTTCACCTGCCTGCTAACCCGAGCCGTACACCTCGAGATGAGCTACGGCCTCGACGCCAGCTCGTTTCTTAACGCGTTCTCAAGGATGGTCGCGCGCCGTGGAAAACCGCTGGAGATCATTTCAGATAATGGGACGAATTTCGTGGCAGCCGATCGTGAGCTGAGGGAACTGGTGGAGGCTCTGGATAACGACGCAGTTTTCAAGTCCCTGGCCAACCGTGGGGTGGTTTGGAAATTCAACCCGCCGCTAGCCCCGCATTTCGGCGGAGTCCACGAAGTAATGGTTAAGGCGGCGAAACGCGCCCTCAAGGCAGTTCTCGGCAATGCTGACCTGACGGATGAGATGCTGGCAACTGCGCTCACGAACGCCGAAAGCCTTATGAACAGCAGACCGCTCACGTACCAGTCGGCCAGCCCTGACGACAGCTCGCCGCTAACGCCGAACCACTTTCTGACGGGTCAGATGGGCGGTCAGTTCGCCCCAGAAAGCGTAGACACCACAGGTTTCCACCCCAACCAGCGATGGCGGCAAGTTCAAGACGTGGTGAAGCAGTTCTGGCGGCGCTGGCTCAAGGAGTGGGTGCCGACTCTCAACGCGAGACGGAAGTGGCTAAAAGAACGGAGAGACGTGGCGGCAGGAGACATCGTCTTGGTATTGCAACCGGATGCACCACGTGGGCACTGGCCACTCGGACGCGTCATGGAGACCAAGCCGGGCCCAGATGGTCACGTGCGTGTTGTGGAGGTGCAAGTCGGCGGGAAGCGAATCACCCGTCCCATCACCAAGATCTGCCCGCTAGATGAATAGAGAAGATGGCAGCTAGATCTGTACGTATTCAGTTATGGTGGTAACACAAGTAAGACAGAAGCAGTAGTTCAATAGATGCAGCATACATTGCAGGCATATCGCATAAGCACCACAGTGTTATCATTTTTATGTTTACCACATCTTTTTGCCACGCAGTGATTAGACCGATAGAGGTACAACACATGCAATTGTAAGCTAGGTAGTAGTGGAATACGCTGCGAGGTAACTCATCGCGTATTCGAGGGGGAGGATGTTCACGAGGCTCTCCTTGACTATACATTAGATAGTGTGTCTGGACACGGACTATTGGATGCATTGTTCTGTGCATGTATGGTACTTTAGGTAACTGCAGGCTAGACGAGCCATACCGATTCTATGTGCATGCCCTACAGCATTATGGCGCTTTGCTGGTTTGTATTCATCCATTTTCACGGTACTTAGACATTTGAGGTAGACGTGTAGGCGCCTTTCCATAGATCATGTCAATAGACTAGTAGTGGGCACGCCAGACACTTTGTGGCATCGCCGGTGTTTCAGTATTGTCAGTTTGCACCTATGTGGTCGCAGTTCTATCGCGACAAGCTGTGCATTTGCCTCTAGGCAATTCACCTTTCCTTAGCTACGCTGCAGTTGTGCTGCGATATTCATCTATAGCATAATATTGGTCGCTTGGACTCAGTTACACAAGCCAGAAGTCAGAATACGTTTAGAGAGTTAGAGTCCAAGTGAGACGAAGAGCGTCTGTCGATTACACTTTGCTTTTACTCACTAATAGCACGTTTGCGTTTTGGTTATAACGAAGAACCCAGTGTGTAGTTACGATCCATCACAGTTTCAATGTTTATGGACTAGCGTGGTGTAGTCCTGCGGAACAGTCTTTATAGCTCTTACGCTTTAGTACCCGCAGGAGCCTGCCAGTATGTCGTTATCAGTTCATTTCACAGCAAACTGAAGCTGTTACTATGGGTTACTATGGCGTTGCTATGGGTTGCTATGGAGTTGCTATAGTGATTGCGGTCACAATTGCCGTATTCTTGACTATTCTGAACTTTGATCTGTATTGTTTAGATCCATACATGGTTGTTGGTGTAAGTGAGTGATGTGTGCTTGAAAAAAACACTCTTGATGTTTTGTGACTATATCCACTGCTAATACTTCAGAGATGCTGTTGGTGCCACAAATTGTATTGATTTCGCCTTATGCAACTGCCTATCTTCAACCCTTCATATCTGAGTGGTATCACTGTGGATTTCAATAAAATTTTCTGTGTGACCTTGTGATACTCACCACCATCGATTACCGATGATAAACCTGGAAAAAACCCGATTTCAAAAAATGGGGTGAAGTGCCTACTACAAGAGCAGGAGCGAAAATACTCAATCTGCGGACAGCATGCTGTTTCGTTCTTTGTGAACTCATCAGCGCAGCACAGAGGAAACCTGATAGCAATGGAAATAAAAATTTCCAATCAGGCCCGATCGTACCTTGCCAGAGTGCTCAAACTGACAAGTCAGTGAGCTCTGCGTAATGCAAACAGCAAAGGCACTACCCCACATGAGAGTGCTCAACTACTACAAGAGCAGGAGCGAAAATACTCAATCTGCGGACAGCATGCTGTCACTCAGTTCGTTCTTTGTGAACTCATCAGCGCAGCACAGAGGAAATGAGGCCGAACCTGATAGCAATGGAAATAAAAATTTCCAATCAGGCCCGATCGTACCTTGCCAGAGTGCTCAAACTGACAAGTCAGTGAGCTCTGCGTAATGCAAACAGCAAAGGCACTACCCCACATGAGAGTGCTCAACTACTACAATTATTATTTATTTATAAGGCCAAACTAAAGAAGGTGTGTGGTTCGACTCACCCGACCGACCGTACAATTTCAGCCCGACCGTAACTTTTTTTCGGCGGGCTGTCGTGTGACTGACGTACGTGGACTGAACACGTCCACGTCTACGTGCTGTGCGGCGTGAGTCTGCGGACGCAGGCGGCTCCTTTTGGACTTGACTTGTAGTTGTACTGCAGTGCAGTGCAGTGAGTGGTACGACTGCTGCCTTGTGCTGGTAGTAGAGTCTACTCGATACGCGTATACAGTGTATTTACATGTACTAAAAAATATATTTAAAAAAACAAAAATCCGCCCGCCCGCCCGTAAAAAAAATGTCCATGTTAGTCGAACCACACACCTTCTTTAGTTTGGCCTAATTATTTTATTAATCAGGCCAGGGAGTAGAAAAAACCGGTACAGTCAACTTCGCTAATAACGACTGCGGATATAACGACAATTCGCGAATAACGGCAGAATTTCCATGCCCAGAGCAAAGTCCCATCCCACTGTAATACAAAAGTCATAATGATGAGACTTCGGGTATAACGACACTTCGCGAATAAGGACACCTTTTTGATGCCCCGCCGAGTGTCGTTATAAGCGAAGTTGACTGTATTTTACTACTCCCGGATTCATGCCTTTCGCATTGACCGTTTTCATGCACGCATATGCATGCATAGAAATAAAAAAAATCGTCGGTGCGCCACCAAAAATCGATGCTCGCGTACTTGAGAATCAAAGATATTTTTTACCATGGTCTTACATGTATGTACTCTGGGTAGTAGTCTGTGGCCCAAGTCATTTAGTTCATCATGCAGTGAGTGTTCAATAGTAAAAAAAAGTGGCAAAAATGTGAATTTTCGTTCCGAGGAAGAGGGCACCGCAATTGTTGTTTTCCCAGTCGATAGATGACCTGGCATACATTGAAAAACCACTTGTTGTCATTCCCGATTTTGTCCAAGGATTGCACTGGGATTAACACTAAATTCAGCGCTGGTTGTTATGGTAACCGGAACCTAAAATGGACTTTCTGGTAGGGTCCAGCGGATAATGCCGGCATTAAGTTCGGCATTATGAGACTATCCGAGCATCAGAGCATTATGGAGCATTAGAAGGGAACAAAATGAGCATTATGTGAGGTTTGAGCGGCATATAGCCATTTTGGCAACAATCGACTAAAGCTATGAGTATGAGGTGCAACGCCATGTATTGTACCGGCACATGGATTTTTGATTTTGTAGACACGTAACACCTTTAGCACTAATGCTACATAATGTCATTTACCTGACTACATATATGTACATGTTATGCTACATAAAGTCTTTATGTAGCAGTGTAGTCAGGTAAATGTACAGGTGATGTAGCATACCCAACGTTGCAACTGAGGCTGTTACACAAAATCCGTAGCGATGATTTATGAGTTCTTTTTCAGAAATCATGGAGAGCCATGGAGGAGACTAGACGTACATTGTACCCGAAGGCAATATCAAACATACGAAGAGGAGGTTTCCTGTTATGCCATAGGCTCTGGCCATAGCATCTGTAGCAATACTAAAGTAAACACTGATCCATTGATAAATTTGGACCTGGATCAAGGAGCGGGTATAAACAGAAAGAGCTTGTTCCAAGTAACTGCCTTTGCCGAGTCCAGCTCAGTAGGCTCGAAAAGAACTAGAATTTCAATTATCATGGACGCAGTACCAAGACGATTTGAGTGCTCAGCAGCGCGTGTCTTACTTTCCTGGTGAAGCACGTACAGTTCGTCGTGGACGATTGTAATGCAAGGCCTACAGTCAAGTGCTATCAGAAAAAGAGCCAACCATTTGTCTCCACGCAAACTCAGGAGAAGAAGACCGCGCAAGCACAGGATGTAGAGCGGCAAAATAACTTCTGACCACATGTTTTCAGGATTTCCGCAGATGGGAGGGATCTCGATCTGCGATCGTCTCCCAGGAACTGGCCTCACGTGAGCTGTTTCAGATGAAGACATTTTTCAAAGAGTGGAAGCAGTGACAGCTTGTCTGCAGGCAGGAATACCACTTTCCATGATATGCTTCCAGTATCCAAATGATCACCAGCAATAATGGTTTCACCTCTCACTACATGGATAAGCAAGGGAAAAGATTTGATACACCCACTATTCAGGCACAACCCTGCATCAATGTTGCAATGGAGAGTAGCCAATGGAGACGCGATTATGTCTTATAGTGCTAAGAAGTGTTGGAGCTCGTGAGAGATATTGTAGCAGCTTCAGAGGCGGATCGACTAAACGCATCCTTTCCTGGAAGCTTGACAATGTGCAGCCTTCCTTCCATTTTTTGTTCCAAATCAAGAGCATTATAGCCCTTGTTGAAGCATTATAATCAGCATTACAAGGTAGATTATGATTAGCATTATTATTATTGTGCTCTGGATGGCAGTCGTGAGTCAGTCAAGTGTCAAGTAAAGTCGGCGGAATAGCGCGAGCTCCGGTGTGGGGAGCAAACCCTTTATTATTATTATTACTGAAGTATTATTATTAGACACAATCTCATAGCATGTGACAAGCATAGCTAATGCAGGGACAGAATCCCCTGAGACAAGGGCGTTGAGCCAGCCACGGCAATAGTAAGCTAGGAAAACAAAGCAAATATTAATTAAAGCAAAAAATGAATGGAAAATTACAAAGAAAAACGATTAACGGAAGTGAGCACCGTGAATCAAAATTCGTGCATCACCCAGGTATTCGAGAATGTTCTTCGATAATAATTATTGCGTCTAGTTCAGTTGTGATAATAATAATAATAATAATAAAACAGGTCGCGTGATGAAGCAGCATCACGATAGATATGCAAAGTCATGATGCCTGGTCCGCTTCTGTCCTGGGTTCACTACCCCGTGCGTTGCAGTCAGTTGTGATAGTAGATCTTTAAACTGACCAATAGAAGAACAAGTTTTCAGACCGTATGGTAATGATAACCAATGAGAGTAGCCGGAAAACAAAGGGGACTTTAGATACTGGGCTGACTTAACAAGAGGCAGGATGAGCGCGTTACGGGTTGAGCTTGTCGAAAACCAATTGTACTTCATCATGTGTGTAGGGGTTTTATGAAGAAATATTTGATGAACCAGTGTACAGAGATGGTGCTTATGACGAACGTAGAGAGGAGAAGTGTGTGCAAGTCGATAAAGGGCATCCGAAGGAAAACATCGATCCTTGTTGTAAAGAATTTTAAGTATAAATCTATGGTGGACTTCTAATTGGTTCAGAGTTGTGTCAGAAAGGCCACACCAAGCGGTATCGCAATAGTCGAATATAGGGAGAATATAGCACTGATAAAATAATAGTTTACACTGGATGGGCAAATGAGTGCAATGTGGTTGTAGTACCCCTAATGCTGAACTGGTTCGCTTGCATACACAGTTGACATGTGCAGCCCAAGAGAGTTTGCAGTCAAACATCACACCTAGATGTTTGTGCTGAGTAACAACACGGATAGGCATAGTCGAGTCAGGGAAGTATAATGGTTGATCAGGAGGGGATGAAGAAATGTACATGGCTTCTGTCTTGTCTAAATTGGGCTGGAGTTTCCACGTTTGCATCCACATGACAGTGCTGTTGATGCGATGCTGCATGGTAAGGAGTAATTGTGCAGGGGAGGAATCAGAACAGACAAGGCCAGTGTCATCCGCATACAAACTAATATTATTATACGAACATATTCGGAGCATTATCCACTGGACCCTATACTTTCTGCCTAATTGTAATGTTTTTTTGTCAATATAACTTTTCTGGAGGGTCATGTAAACAGAATGTTTCCTTCCTGGATCTCACTGGAAGGCTAAAAACATGATTTGAACTTGAAAAACTCAAAACTGAGCAAACTGCACCATACAGGTACATGTACATGCACTACATGTACGAGTGCAATACAGTCTGTCAATAGCATGAGACCGTACACAATAACTATGTTGAAGTATAAAGGAGTCATTGCATGCCATTTCATCAGAACATGACTGGCTGCAGCATGAAGCAGCCACTTTTCTGATCACTTTGTCTGATCTAATATCTGAGACGGATCCATGCAACGTACAGAACATGATTCCGGCACATTGTGCATTGTATATTGGTTGCAGATTGTCCACAGAAAGAAACACAACACTGAACGTCTGCACAAGTCGCTGCAAACCAGATAGACAACCCATAAAGAATGATCAACAACACAAAAACCTGACAGTCTGGACATACATGTATTGCTAATAAAGTACATACACTGGCAGACCAGAGTTGAAAGACCGTGTGATCCAAGAAGACCATGCCGACCGTTGTGGCTGTCAATGCGACAGACTTCATCATCATAACACTGGCTTATGACATCTCCTTCATAACACCAATGTGTGGCATCATCCAGGTGAAATGAAGCAGTTTAGAGTGATGATGAACATTGTGTGCGGATGAAGGCGCGTAGCTGGCATAGGTCAAGGGGGCACGTGCACCTCCCTAAAAATGTCGACCTTGGTTCAGCATGCACCGTTGTGACCATGAAAGACATGGACCAGCCAGCCTACACATACATTGAATGCGGCCATGCATCCCCTAAAAGGGGGACCAGCTATACCCCTGAATCCTGTCCACAGAATTGGTTGCAGGGAAAGCAGGTGGAATGGATCACAGAGTAGGATAAAAACTGGGAAGACATTGGTAGGTACATTGTACAACAGTTGAGCGCTTTCGCCTTGATGGAATGAAGGCTGACACAAGCTGCAGGAGACGCTGCTGAGTTGTGAACATGTGCGCGTTGAGATGACTGCACAAGTATGCCATTTGCACAGAGGATTGTGACTTCTCCCAACAATGTTTCTTCCCACAGATAATTGCCAATCACGACTCCCATGGGAAGAGACGCTGCAGTTGCTTGCTGATTATTGGCTTGGCATCCAGCCAACGCAGTTTTGAGCTCTAAACCTGTATGCATGCAGCACCGTAGCCAAGGTGGTTCACCATACTGATACTGGTATAACGTTTTGGACTTTTATGGTGCAAAGCAAGAGTAATGTGCTTCAGGGCTGTACTGCAGCACATGAAAACTAATCTTCCCCAAGCGAGCAGGTCTGGCGGTGCAACTTTGGACTAGTGTGACATTGTCATCTGTCTCTGTAGCCTGAGTTGCATCGCCGATTGTAAGTGCTTAACCCTCCTCCCCTCGTCGTGATGGCTGGCGAGTTGATGAAAAGGCAACGAAAGTGCTTACAAACGAGTTGCAATGCATCGCTGCATAGACACACTCAGATTCAATAGTCGTATCGGCCTAACGAAGATGATTTCATCCTCAAAGTAGTCAAGCCTATACTGAGGCATTTGTTGCAGTACACCGTTCCAGCGTTGAAGCTCTCGTACAGATCGCGATAATAGTTATACTGCGTATGATGAGGCGAGAGATCGGCCAATGGCAACTTGGTCATTTCGTCTTTTCTCATATTTGGTGTTTGTAAGAACTTGGCAGAAGCATGTATTCATATTTGCTTGTTGATCGGACTGCGTTCTTCCGGTATGATTGCTGCAGTTTCACCTTTCCCCAAATGTGCAGCTCTTCGTGCCGTGGGAGCTAACGTTACGACGGGAGCAGCTAGAGAAGAGCGTGTGCGGGGGCGACGCGAAAGCCTCCATTTCCAGGCGAAACATCACTTCCACAAGGCTCCCTGCGCTCAGCTTTAAAATTATCTACAGCAACAGCTTCATTTGTTCCAAATTATTTCACGCAATTTTCCACATCAGTATCTGGGTGAAGGGCTCCAACTCCTCATCACGACGATTTATTGCTACTTGCCCACAGACTTCCAAAGATTCACTTCAAATTAAATATTACCTCAACAGGTACAGACAGTAGACCAGTGCACACCAATGTCAGAGCTACATGTACACAGCATGTACACAGCATCCTTTGGAATAATGGAGAAACGGAAAGCAAGAAACAATCCAGAAATGGAAGGACGTGGACTCGTGGAGATGGCTCAACGACGTTACGTAATCATTGCAACAAACTGTGTGACCTCATGAGTCATGAGCTCACTGATCTGTCAGTCAGTGTCGGTGTCACGCGATCAGTTCTCAAACCTGGATCGAACAGCTGAGCTGAGAAGTGAGATGCATGGATGCAAACAGGGCAAGCTACACTCGATGCGTGCACTGCATGCACGGCACATCGATCAGTAGTATGCAGGAGTGCATGCACTTACCCCTACCTACATACATGTACATGTACATGACATTGTACAGGTCTACATGTACAGTCAACTAAATTACTTCGCTTATAACGACTGCGGATATAACGACAATTCGTGAATAACGACAGAATTTCCATGCCCAGAGCAAAGTCCCATCCCACTGTAATACATATAATGAGACTTCGGGTACAACGACACTTCGCGAATAAGGACACCTTTCTGATGCCCCGCCGAGTGTCGTTATAAGCGAAGTTGACTGTACACGCATGATGCATACAAAACAATGGTCGCCGAGAGAGAATTAATTCTCAACATGGAAAAGGCGCTCGTTGGATACCTTTCAGAAAGTTGTCAGAGTGACAGCAACCGGAATCCTGGTCAGTAAGGTATCTAGAGTAGACGTGGCCAATAAAATTGGTGCCCAAAAGTCGGAACGAGATTTTTCTAGGAGGCCTTTTTTCAGGTTTGGCCCACGGACTATAGATAACACGAATCTCTCCCAGGTACAGGTTTGGTTTAGAGTGGAAATATCTTCAGGCGGGGTGCTTACATGTATGTCTGGCAATGAAACTTTCACCAGAGTCTTGTACTTGTTGTGTGGGTTCGTTGTACGGTATTTTGACTACTCGAGTACTCCTTGGCTTGATGATGAGTGATGTACATGACTCGACTGTACAGAACGGCTAAACTGTGAGTCATGCAAAGCATTCCGTAACCCACCGTTATGCGTTGTTCGCGGGGAACTTGTGCATCAAGACGGGGAAATCCCTTGTCAGTAATGCCACGCATGACCGCCTTGACTCGTCTCCGCGCACGTGTCCTTTTGACCCCTTCCTCGATCCATCCTACATGAGTACATCAAAATCAAAGCGCAACAACAATCACCACGTACATAATCATTATGTACTGTATGATGACCATCTGCCATTCACGTGCGTTTGTATGGTCAGCGTGCAGAATAGTAGAGAACGACAAAATTTCCACCTATTCAGCCTTTCAGGCTATGTCCTAGTAAGTGATATTAGTTGTGCCAGGTCTTTGTAGCTTTCAGTCTTTTCAGGTGAGCGTTGTTTCGAGAGTGTCGCCAAAAGCTGGTGCTGCACGTACCCGAAGCCTGCTGAAGCGCTACAGACCAGTCTCTACTGTACTAGCCAGGGCATCAGAATTCAGATCCGAGCATCAGAAAGTGTAAGACTAAAAAATTTGGTAGTGAGTAGCTCAGTCATTGAACGTCTTTTATTTACACGATTACCGGGTGAGTAGTAGAACGTGCCTAGCGCCTACTAGCCCCTCCACGGCGAACACAGCGACACGCGAGCGCTGTCAGTAACCACGTCTGATATTTTCGAGACTCGCGGCGAACAAAGGAGGGGGACCTAGCTGAATTTTCGCTACGTCAAGGTCAGCACCACACAAGACAGATGGCGGGAAGTCGGTTAGAGATGAGGATTCCACCGGGCAGCAAAATCGATGCAAAGATCACTCGCAGCGAACCGATGCAGCAAGGAATGTTTTGCGTGTATGAAGGTGAATGGTGCGGAGCTGAAGTGCTGATCAAGTGCATTCACAGCTCTGTCGCTCAGTCTCTGATGCCCATTGGCGCTGAAGCAAAGGAAAAGTTCCACGCCGAGTGCATCAAACTCGGTATGGCCAAGCACCCTAATATCACCCTGCAGTTAGGTGTTTGCGAGCCTCAGCCACCCTCAACAACGAGTCCCGGCCTTGTGTTCGAGCACATGTTCTGCACATTGCAGGAGCGCCTGTCAATGCCAACACCGTTGGAGCGGCTCGGTGAGGTTCGCATTGCCAAGGGCGTCATGGCCGGCTTGGAGTATTTGCACAGCAAGAAGTGGGTGTACTGCAACGTCTGCCCAAAGACCATCATGTTGACATCAGCATCGCCCGCAGACTGCACGGCAAAGCTGAGTGATTTGATGTTGGTTGTGAAGGAAACATCGAAGGATGTTAACGAGGACGTGCCGTTGACTAAAGCCCTCACGCAAGCGACCGACTCTGTCGCAGCGCTCGGCGTCGCCAAGCCGGCAGTCTGTGGGTTCAGAGACTTGGCGTTTCAACCGCCAGAGGTTGTATCTCAAGTGATTCTGGCCAGCAATACCACACCGCCTGAGTCCAGAAGCACTGCATCGGCGCAAGGGAGTGACTTCACTGGACGCCTGCCCGCAGATCTGGTGATCCGGCCCAGCCACGATATATTCTCGTATGGCGTCACAATGCTGGGAATGTGCAGACGCGAGGTCTTCCATGTCCAGCCGCGCTCCGCACTTCAGGTTGTGCGCAACATGGAGGACGCGACGAATGATCCGCATCCGCTGCTGCGCTTGATCAAAGAGTGTGTCACGGATTGGCCGCCGGCTCGTCCAACTGCAGAGCAGGCAAGTGCAAAACTATCCCGGATAGTGCGGGCAGTTGCTCAGTCCGCTGCAAATGCAACCGCAGGGCCGCATCATGCTGACACCAATCAGATCTCAGCCTTAAAGAAAGACATAGAGATAAGCCGTCAGAAAGCGGCGGATGCCTGCAACAAGCTTACTGCCAAGGCGAAGGAGAACGGCCGACTCCAGCAACGGCTTCAGCAGCTGCAACTGGAGGAGCCACGCATCCAGGCGGAACGAGCACAGCAGCGGAAAGCACACGGTGGCGTTACCGACTGCGAAACGTGCGACACACAGCGCGTCGCCCTTCAGCAAATCAGCATGGCGCGAGAAGACCTGAAACGAGAGCTCGCCTCCGTCTTACTGGATCTGGAGGCGGCGAAGCAAGAGCGAGACAGGGAATTCACTCGCGCTGAAGAAAGCAAGCAAATCTGGGACAAATTCACCGAAGAACAGCGGAAAGTGCGTGAAAAGGATGAGCGCATCCAACGCCAGCTTGACCGCATTGAAGAGCAGGAGAAGAGAAGTGTGGAGATGGCCAAAGCAATCCAGACACTCTCGGCGGCTGCATCTCGAGACCGGCAAGTTCTGTTCAAAACCCTGGAGAAGGTTGCCTGCAGAATGCAGTTCAGCGAGCAGGAGCAGAAATCGGCATCATGCTGCTTGCCCCTAGGCATCCCACAGACTGGAGTAGTCGATGAAAATCCACAGGTAGGCTAACAACACACTCTTAATAGAAAATTATATCCTGTCTAGTTTCTGCACTTTGTGGCATGTAATGAATGTTGCTGATGCAAGATAAGGGTGAATTCAGAAAAATGATGAAACATGAGAAAGAAGAGTCATAAAGTGTTAAAGGGGAAGTACAGTCGTCCCTCTCTAATCCGGCACTTTATAATCCAGCACCCTCGATAAACCAGCACAATTTTCAGTAGCCAAATGTCCTCTTCATGCACATTGCAGCAGTAAATCAGATTTGTTAATCCAGCATCCTCCCTAATCCAGCAGATTTTCGTGGCACAAATGGTGCCGGATTATAGAGGGACCACTGTATACCCTAAAATCAAATTTTCATCAGTTGTAGTCTTCGGGGTGCTGAGTCGAATGGTCTTCCTCCTTTAATCCCAATCGAACTCACGCACTTCAACCAAAACAGGGTGACTGCGCCCTACTAGATGGGGATTTGTATGCAAAATGTCACTAAAAGCGCCATTTCGGTCTTATAAAAGCACGGATGACCGCGATTGGTCCATATGTTGTAGTCTTTTGGACGCGGAGTCGACTGGTTTTGGTCCGAAAAGGCTGCAATGCAGCATTCGACCCTTATTCCCAATCATACTCGGTTGAGTAAGCGGTCACGTGCTCATACGTACACCAGTCACCTGTTCACCGTACCCGCAGGCTACAACCTTTACAGCGTTCCTGTCACTCAAGTTGAACCTATGAACCTTTGGGTTGAACCCTGGTGTGAAAGTTGTAGCCTGCAGGTGCGGTGACCAGGCAACTGGTGTATGCACGATCACGTGACCGCTTACTCAACCGGGTTTGATTGGGAATAAGGGCCGAACGCTGCATCGCAGCCTTTTCGGATAAAGACGAGCATATACCACCCCTGAAAGGAAACTTTTTCTATATTATTGTTTATTTATTTTTTATTTTTTATTTCACTCAACTCGTGGTTCATGACCAATTGGCACGCAAAGTGCGAGAGAGGGGTGATAGCCAACCACGGCAAGAAAAGAAAAGAAAGGAGTATAGAAAAAGAGAAGAAAGAAGGATAGACAAGAATCCAGCAATGAGATCCTATCGTACTACATTATGCGATCGGAGTGCATTTTTAAAGCTGGAAAGACATTTTGATGTCTTAACATGCTGGGGAAGTTGCAGCCAAAGGCTGTAGGACAAAAACAGAGGAGAGTTGGTAAATGCGGCTGAATTAGCACGGGGAAGTGAGAGACTATTACGAGTGGACCGGGACAGAGAAAACCAATTGAATACGGAGAGATGAATGGGAATTTTACCTAGGCGAATTCTGTGGATCAAAACGCAAAGCTGCGGTTTGCGATTATCTTGCAGTGTTTTGACTGGCTGGCTGAAATTTCTTATTGCTCTGATCGTTGTTCTTCGGATCTGCCATGCCTGTGCTCATATGTGCAGTGGGCGAGACAAGTTGGCGGCAGGGACGCGCAGCTGGAGGACGACATCGTCCACGTCAGCAGAAAGCCGTGCATACACGACGGCCGCGTAGTCACCGCCGTGTGGAAGAGAAGCGGCAGCGAGCAGCACACGGTCTGCTTCTTGAGCTCGCCGCTCGACAACCTTCGCGACTGGACGCACGAGGTGTACAGCCAGACTTTGCCGCTGGGAGCCAGCCCGCAGTCGCACCAGTTCGACTTTGTCTCCCACGCCAGGCAGCTGTACTGCCTGGCTTCGTCTGAGGAAGCCGGGCACATCCGGCTGCTGAGGCTGCAGGAGGCCGCGTCGTCCAGGGAGCGCGGCCGCTGGGTGGAGGTGGAGAAGAGGAACGAGTACCGCGCAGGTTATGGCGTGGGCGTAGTCGGCGATGAGCTTTTAATCATCGGCGGCACAGCGGACAACGGCGCCGGAGTGCAGGAAGCCAAGCTCAACATCCTGGCCCTAAACCTGGCACCCGCCGGTGGTCCCGTCTCGCGGTGGCCAGCGTTGCGCAGGACTATGAGCTGCAAGCATCCTGATGTAGTAGTGGATGGCAAGCATGTTGCCGTGTTTAACGGCGCGCGTGACGGCGGGCGGCTTCATACCACCGTCCTGACGCTGGACCATAGGAGGCCGGCGAGCGAGCGACACTGGACCGCGAACGCCAGCTTCTCCAGCGGCATTCTGGCCGGATGCGGTGTAAGTGTGAAGAACGGTTACGTGGTGTTGGCCGGCGGCATGGAGTACATGCCGTGGTATGTGCGCGGCCTGGCCGACTGCCAGCACGCAGTCAAAGTCTACAGTGGCAGAGGACGACGCTGGATCGACCTCCCCCCGCTCACGGTGTCCAGGACGGCCTGTGCCTTGCTGGCGGACGATGAGCGAATCGTTTGCCTCGGTGGCCGCAGTCACGTGACTCGTGAGAATCCTGATGGCGTCTTCGTCAAGCACATTGAAGTCCTTGCCTGGCCTCAGCTCAACTAGTTCCGACGGTGTACAGCTCTATCACGTCAGTAACAGCTGTGAGTATAGTGCAGATGGCCACGTTGGGCAAGATATACCTGCCACTTGTTGGACGTAGAAACTGGAGAAATGCAACATCCTGGCGTGGGTGTGTGTGCGTGGGGTACTGGAACGCGTTCTGTGTATGTGTGTGTGTTTTTGTTTGTGTGTGTGTATGTTTGTGTGTGTGTGTGTGTTTGTGTGTGTGTGTGTATATGTGCGTACCGTATTCAACGACCTACCTCATATCTGTCGGCCCCTCGTATGAGGGGACATGTGACCGTTTTACGGCAATGTTCAGGACAGGACAGGTATATGTGTGTGTGTGTGTGTCTGAGCATGCATGTGTGCGCAAACGTGTATGCAAAGCTGCATTAAAGACAGCGTACAGGTACCTGTAACAGGCAATGGCTCCCCGGCAATAGTGCAGCTATGAGCCGCATCGGCTAAACTAGAAACTGAACTGCCAGTTAAATAGGCGACGAAATGAGACCATTGCTAACGCCACCTTTTTCAAAGGGCTGCGGTGTTCTCTGACTGGCACTGAACAACAAGACAATTGAGTACTGCTTCAAAGGAGACAGTGTGTTCTAGTCTAGGCTGTATCTCATTGGCTTAGTTGTGTGTGAACTCCTTCAGCATCTTTGAATTCTATATATCGTTTTATGCCCCTTGAGAGGGACGTGAGTTTACCGGGTGCTAGCCTTTGGGAACGGACACGATAATGTACATTTCTTTTTTTTAGAGGAACTTGAGAACCTTGATTGAAAGTAGATTTGGGAAAATTTGGTAAATTTTTGAACTCCTTTTTTCTTCCGATTCAGAGAATGCCGTGTTTTAATAGAATATTTACGTCGTTTAGGTATGAGCTAAATGTTTTTTCAGTAATGCACTTCCTAGCATTACGATTATGTGTTTTCTCAAGACCAGGGCCTGGAAAAGGTAGCTTCATCAGCTCGAGTTTTTTATATCTGAATATTTATCAGGATTGGCGGAAAGCCAGAATTAAATAATAGAACACATAAAATGAGGCAATGTTATGTAATAACAATGTACGCATACTACTGTTATTGTCCAGGTATATGCCACAGTACAGTGTTGCTCAATTATTATTATTATTATTATTATTATTATTATCTTTATCTGAGGGATGACCCAGAGGCGGGTAGCCTATCGAGGGGTTCTCCACTTGTGCGATATTGAATAGGTGCATGGCATAACAGCGAGGGGATAGAATAAAATCCAATCAGCTGAGTCAGTGTGGTGCCGCGTACTACTGCAGCCGCAGACCTACAAACACTGAGCTGTGTACTGCTGCAGCATAATGACAGTTGACACGTGCGTGAGTCACAGTGCCATGCTATTGAGCCGTACATGTACTGTACTTCTGAACTCATTCAGAAGTAAGGTGCAGGCATTGAAAAACCCAGCCGGATTGTGCTAAAACCTGATCCTAATTCGCGCGGTTCGGTCAGAAGTAGGTTTCGGATCAGCAAGTCTGCACGTTGACCTCTCCTGCATGGCTTGAGGAAGACCTGGTCGAAGTAAACCCTAACTTCTGTTACGGTTTAGTTTCCTGGAGAGCGGTCGTAAAGAACGTAAGAATCAAGGCTTGTCAATCCTTTCACTGGCTGTAATGTAGCTGGGATTCTTGTCCACTTTAGTTTGAAAATCGCAATACACCAAGCAATTAAATTGGTACAGGCTGCAGTGATTCTAAGCTGGATTGGCAATAAAAAACAAACAGCAAAACTCGCAAAAATGCGAAATTGAGTGTTTTCATGCATGTGAAAGAAATGGATATAATTATTTCATAGTAGAATCAATCTGGCGGTTCATGAGATGCACATGCAGGACGCCATTAAACTGAAAGGACACATTGTGGGTTTCTGTCAATGTCCCATACGTCTCATTTGTACTTCGAAGTACACTGTTCATGTGGGTGGACATACTCCATACACATTGGTACTATAATACTATGATAATTATGTGAGCGCGTGTGTGCATTTCCAGCTGAAAAATTGAAATAAGGTGTATGCACGCCGCGGCTCTGACTGACATGCCTGAATAAGTGACACCTTAAAAAACTCTATTATCCGGGATATTTCCACTTCTGGACACCATGTTATGTACAGCTGTCTGGCCAGATGTGGTCGCGGGTAATCAATGTGTGATACGTCATCAGGTGCCGCACAATGTGTAGTGGAGAGTATGTGCAGCGGTGAAGGTGCGCTGAATGGAGGAAAGCTCAGATCAATACTGCACTGAGCCAAACATAGTGAAAAGTGATCTTTCGAAAGGAATTAAATAGACCTTGTGATAGAAATCACACAATGGGATTGTCTTGCTGGATAACAGTTTCTAACAACTGGTATTGGTCAGTAGATATTGCACTTTGTTTGGCCGGAGCACACGCATATATGCCCATGGTGACAACGGCAGCCAGGGCGCAGGCTGCCGACATCCAGGCAACGTGATACGCGTAGCCATACGTGACTGAGATGCTGGCTTTCACCAGGCCACCGTCCCTCACGCCAGGCAGGAGCGCGAGAGCATCGCGTGCTTCTAGAACATAGGTATAGTAGCCCGTAGCAGCAGCCATGCAGACACCTGGAGAGAAACACAAGTAATTATTATTAGTTACACAGTCTGGGTCACACGCAAGTCAAGCCGGAAAGACGCCGAGACCGCCACGGTCGGCCGAGCAGCAGGGCCCCGCCACCACTTTCCGCATTCATTCGGGAGCATAGTGGACTTAGTAAAAAAAAAGAAAAAAAAGTGCAGGAAATCATAATCATTGTTTGCAAGGGGCCAGGCCCGGAAATTTGGTACCGGTATATTTTAATTTTTTAAGTGGTGTTTGCAACGAAGAGACCGTGATCGAGTGCTCGAATTTAGGAAAGAGAATCGTAGGATCGTCGGCTAGGGAACCAAACAACAAGAAACGCGTTACATGCACGAAGCACTCCAAGTGCATGCTGCAATTCTTCTCCGGCCAAGTTTACACTGGTCGGGAGGACTGCATGGAAGAGGATTGGTACAGGTGAGCTGGGTCCTACTGGGCAGTACTTGTGTGAGAAAGAGCAAGATCGACCACAGTATATTCACTGGTGTATTTGGCTCTGCTAGGTGCTTTTCTGACGGTATGTTAACTAGTATAATTATTCTAGTCGGAGACAAGATACCAATTATTGATAGAACCACAACCAATCGACAACCAACGGTCGCCGATTCGTTTTGACAGAAACATTTTCTCCAGAATTCATCAGTGACTGCTTCTGGTAGATGGTAGAGAATAAACGAAGTAGCTCATGGTAGCAGAAAATAAAGCTACTACAGGTGTGAGAAAAACAGTAGCAGGGCGGGGAGGCAGCAAAAAGGTTCTTCGCACCTTTTTGCTGCCTCCCACCTTGCTACTACCATCTACCATATCTACAATCTACCAGAAAGTAGCAACTGTTGAATTCTGGAGAAAATGTTTCTGTCAAAACGAATCGGTGTCTGTTGGTTGTCGATTGGTTGCGCTTCCATCAATAATAATTGCTATCTTTACTCAAAAACTTTACTTCAGGCCAATGTCTCAGGAAGAAAGGATCTCTTCACCAAACTGACCCAATCCTGCGACACGCGGATGCCACCATAATATCACAATTACAAGCTAGCGTGTCGCGGGATTGGGTTCACCTTAGCCCGGCATGTACATGTATGTACATGTACATGTACATGTACATACATGTACATGTACACATGAAGGTGCGGTCATGCCCAGATTTAGGCACTTCGCTTTTATGTGCGACATTACTATATCTAGAACCGTATCACTATGCTACCATTTCGGGTGTAGTTCACCGTTGCTTTGGATACTAGAATAATGTTCCGTAGCTGCAGACTGTCACTCACATTGCAACAGGCTGGTGATACCAGCTGCAGCTTGGTAAGGAAGGCTGACGGCCACCTTCTTGGACAGAGTCAGCACCGTCAGCACCAGCACCAGCCAGGCGAGCGTGCCAAACGCCATGCTTCCGAGGAAGCCGACCTTGGCCACGGTGATCTTGCCTGCAGTGCCGCAAGACAAACAGGCATAGCAGCAAAGTCAAGTAAACACCAACACTGTCTCACACCATGCTAGCCGCATGCACCTGCCGGTCAGTTGGGTATCTTGTGAAAAAAGAAAAAAACAACACGCTTCATGTGAGACTCCTGCTCAGTTATAGAGTACTGCGTTTTACGCATCCGTAGGAACGCCACCACGCTCAAGGATCGCAGCGCGAAATCAGTACATAAAGCAAAAAATATAATTATGTATTTAGGCAGTCCTCACAGAAAGTCCTCACAGAACGACGTGGCAGTAACTAAGTGGAATGGATCAGGCCGTGCACCTGGCACGTAATCTGTCCCCGGGGAAAATTGAGATTCCGCGGCCGCGTTTTTTTCCGCGTTTTGCGATTTTTTAAGACCGCGTTTTCCGCGATTTTCCCGCGTTTTTTGAACTTTTCTGCTGCACTACACGTACACACACTGTGCACTGTTCGGTCAGCAACGTCTCATCCGGTGGCGGCTTTGTACTCAAATATGACGAGCGCTCACACCAGAGACTTGTAACTGATTGATTTCACTACATACTCACTGAAAATTGCCTCATGTCAACTGCAAACTTGCCGCCGCGAGACGATATCAATAATATTCACCGCATATTTACCGCGAATTCACCGCAAATTATGCCATATTATGCCGCGTTTTTGCCGCATTTTTTGCGATTTTTTCCGCAATTTTCCCCGGGGACAGATGTAATAGAACAGGTTACCGAATGATCACTGGGGTGGGCAAAATACATCCGGGCGGGTAGCCCGCATGGGGCACTGAGGGCACGTGCATCCCCTCCCCCAACCCCACCCCCCAAATATTTCGATCTAGGTTCAGCATGCACATAATGACCATGAATGACATGCACCAGCCATCCTACACATATGCGGCCATGCACCTCCCCCCACCCCCCTTTAAAAGTGGGACCAGCTACGTCCCTCTCATCTATTCTTAGCATTCCAGCACCTGGTGTTGGCCATGCAAAACTGACTCCATACTCTAGTACAGTAGGGCTCCACACCAACATCCTATGCGTACGAACGATAATTATGCAAGACAACTAACTTCACTGAGCTGTGAGCTGCAGTGCTCCCCTCCCCCCCCCCCCCCCCCCGCCCATCTCCTTCCAAGATTGTTGTGCAGTGGATTCAGTGACGTACCCGTTGGTTCACAAGCCGCGGCGGATAACTGCGGAAGGAGTTCGACCAACGCACGCGTAGGGCATCGCTGCCACAGGCCAATTGTCAAAAGCGGCTTCCCAGTTGGCGTGCCATGGGCGCTCCACACACTGACGGTAGCCCAGCTATCACGGAGCTGGCTTGATAAGGCGAACAGTAGCGCTAGAGAACTGAGGAGCAGGCTCGCCACAGGCATTCCTCGCATTTTTAGCCCCGGTGTTCGCACTGTGGTCGCACTGTATCCCTCTAAGTCTCACCAAGGTCGGTGATTGTAACGTTACAGACGCGGTGTGCCTTGACTTGGGTTATCCTGCTCCAACGCTTAGCCTACTAGTATCAAACATAGGCCAACCAACTGACGATCGGTACACTGTGAACTGCGCTCTTCGCTGACACGACGCAAACAGCAGCCACAGCCAGACACACACAGTCTTCTTCATCCACGAGAGACAGCTGTTACGATAATAATATTATTATACCAGAGCTTCAGGTATCTGTTCTGCATGCTCCTTCCTCGCTCACTCTCACTTTCTCTCCCGCTCGCTCACTCTCGCTCAGTCTGAAATGCCTCTACGCTGGTCGAGTCCGGCGAGACTTCGTTGAGATGTCAGTGCGACACAGATTGCTACGGTGATGGCTTCTTCCCTAGGCTAGAGTGGCTTTGCGAGTTTCAACGTCCAAAACAAGCGCATTGACGGGAACACTAACCTACACCAAGAAGGCAAGGAGCGGACGATGTGCCACCAGAAACGAGAGACACCACTAGGACCACGCTACTTGCATGGACAAATGCAGCAGCGCTTCGCCAACTTCAAAACTTGCTGCGGCGCATTGGCTCAGCTCAGTGCAGTGTCGACTGAATGCGTTTTCGCGATTGTTTCGTTTTTACGGAATAGCATAAGAGATTGGAGCGATGTCGACCACAGCTTCCACTCGTAAACATGTGCGGAACAGCTCTGCGTCTGAATTGCTTGGTGCACTGGCATGAACACTGGAGAACAGTTTGACCCAAGGAGAAACTGACGCCGGGGTAATGTGCTTACAGATCTATTGAAGGCTATTTTAATTTTCCTCTTCCACTTAGTGTAAGTAATAAGTAAACTAACTTTTTACTTCTTGCATGGTCTGCGCGTCATCATGGTCATAGCCCCGGATGATAGTATGTCATAGGTCAATCTTTCGTCTCAGTTGAGTGTTGTGCAAGCCATGTGGACCGGACGACATCACCATGATCATGCACGCACGGTTCAAGTGGACATCCTTCGCTTCGGAAGCGAACTACAGGTACCGCGGCCTCTGGCTCTGGAAGTCTGCAATCTCTCTGCATGCGCAGTCCATGACCATGACTCATGAGGCATGAATGCATGATATTGGGCAGTATCACAGAGCTACTCCGGGTTCCAGTACCATGACTCATGAGTAGACCTACGGTGCAAATAATTCTTCTACGGTCCGAAGGTAAAATCCGTGCCTTTACGCACCACATCCTTTTCAGTTTCAGAGAGGGACCAGTAGAGTCAGTACTCCTTTGCCAGTTTTGTGCCATTTTGTCGCACTCGCTGACTGTATCAGATCTGGTTACGTTGGTGGACGGGTAACGCGGTTAGTCGTACCTCGTAACATGTCCTCCTTTTTCACAAAAAATAGGCTTGTTTCGGGTCGGCAGCCCCTCGAAAAGGAGACTCGGTCGGCCGGAATGAAACTTTTTTTGGATACTTTTTTAGGCTCATCAATCGTTGTGTTATTGATGAGGAAGAGCACCTACACATGTACATAATATGTATCATGGTAAGGATCAATGTCAAGGTAAGGATCAATGTCACAGTTGACTGAGTCTTCTTTTACAGCAGTATTGCTGTCGTCCTAGATCCTGAGAAATCAAGCAAAACGTTCGAGTGCTTGCAGCTCCGTTTAATATAATTATGCTAGCTCGTATCGATCCCCGAGTGTTTCGAGCCGACAGCTGAGAATCTCTGCTACCATAATCGGTAGGTTGATTGTTGCACTCGGTTGAGAATTGACGGAGTTACATGTATGACTCGTTGAGTGCACTTGCACACATCGCATTTGCATTGGCACCTTTCGTGTACATTTGGGACCAAAACAAGTATCAGAATTTGGGAGAAAGTGGCCCGGTCGGCCGACTCGAAACAAGGTCATTATTTGTTTTGGCCTAATATTAACCACACCAAGCAGCAGCCTACACGGCTACAGAAACAAGCAGAACATAATAGTCATTGCCCCGCTGTATTTGTTCAAGTCACACCTTGCTCCTCTTCTCAGTGTGGGAATCTTATTCCATACCAGTGTACTGGGCGTTTTTTGAACTTTTTTCTTGGCCACGTGCTGTTCTTCGCACCATGGTTCCTGCCTCCGGCTTTGCTGCTGCCTTTGCCACCTGGGGGTAGGGTAGTTTCATTTTCTGCTACCACGAGCTTAGCGGCTTCTTTCCTTCTCTTACTCTCATCTACCAGAATAGAGCAGTCACTGATGGCTGGAGAAAAGGTGTGACTGTGTCTGCCTAACAAATCGGCGTCCAATACGTTGTGCTTCTATCAATAACAGTCACTATTATCATTGGCAAGGTTTCTGTTGGAAATTGAAGTCCAGTCCAGAACAGCAAACCATGTCCTGAAACATGCATCAGCACCCTTGAAAGTAGAGAACTCGCCAAACATGATGCACCGGTATTGCATATCCGGGATAATAGCGAATACTAGTACGTGGAGTTCATAACCTGTACGAACAGGAACTGATGGCCGTGGGCTAGGCTTCTTGCAGTACTATGAATCTGATGAAAAAGACCCATCATATCATCTCACTCTCAGTGAGCACTTCACTAGTAAGTTAGTAGTAACAAAATGAGAATGGTTCGATCTGATCTACTTCATGTACTTGAAGCACGCACTTTGAATGCTGAAGGAAACCCTGCATACCAACCGTCAAACCAAACACACACATACACACTTGTTGTACTTGTTGCTCATTGCCAAAACTGGTCACTTGGGTCTCCCCGGGAGAGGGAAGAGAGACTCAATAGGAATCTTGGAAAGATGACTCAACTGGCTATTGAACCGCCCAACGGCCGACACCCCCTGAAATCCCCAAAACTCTGGGTGGACTTGGGAATGATCCCACTTATGGGCTCACCACACCTCAGTAAGTGGGTGAGGACAAGGTGCAGAAAAAGGATTGACGGCATCAGGATATCCGTCCTGGGATCCAACTGCAGTTACCCCTGCCCCCAGTGAAGGTAATACTTGCTACTAGTGTGGGTGGCTAAATCAGAGTGGATCTGATCTAAGCGTCACTAGCACCATTGATTACACAAGAGTTACGGTAATCTAGCCAGAAGCAGTCCATGGTTAACAGGTATGTATACTTCAAATAGAAAGTATACATAATGAAACCAACAAAGGTGGCAGATACAACAATACACCTTCAAGCAGCCGAGCCTGTTGGCAATAGACCCAACACAATCAGGCATAAGTGTACCCACCAACCGAACTAGCTGGGAACATACACACACACACACCATGTACCATGTATACGCCCGTCGCAAGAGAAGCCCGCAAATCTGCAAATGCACTGGATGTGCACCCACAGATTTTCTCTTATACTAGCAACGATAGCGAACAAGATCTGAATGAGACAGATCAAGACTTGCGCCAGATAACTGTCTAATCCACACAACTGGCGAAGCCATGTGAATCGACCACCAATGCACACCTGGTCTACACCACACGGAGTACATCGGCATAAAACGGCCAAGACAGTAACTTACCTATGCACACCCTACACTTGCTGGGCCCAGGGGTAACCAATAGACAGCACGCTGCTTTGATAGAAGCAGACACTAGATGCACTGGTACCTTGAAGTGAAATTGGAGTTACTTTACCAACCAGCCTCGGCTACTGAGTACTGGGAACCCAGAGCCAACAAACATACCAACAACCTCAGCCATGAAAGCTATAATTATAGTAACGACACACTGGATTGTGGAGCCAAAACTAATCCAACTTCCAAATGCTTTGGCAAGAAGGTAGCCTTCCGACAGGTTGGCACACACACACACACACACCTTGACCTTTGACGCCCATCGCCGGAGGCGATGATAGCATTGCTACGGCAGAAGCCATAGCAACTTGTGCTGGGATTACACGATTCAACAGCTTGCAAGGCTGAAGAATTGACCGTCACTATTCAGCCTGGTCTACACCATACAGCTATTTGGAGTGACATTTTCTGGCCAGTGAATCCCTATTTTTGGTCTTTTCAATTTTTTTTCCCCGCACACACATCACACCACATACTCCGGCATGCACTGGCTGTTGGTAACCACCCAGGAGAATGAAAGCAAAAGTCAGGAAGAGTCTGAGAAAGAGAAGAAAGACGTATGTGACCATAATCGTCGGGAATCGAACCCGCAATCTATCGATTGGAAATCGCTGCACATACCACTGCACCATATTATGGGACACACACACACACACACACTCAGACTCAGACATGCCCATCGCGGAAGCGATGATAGCGAACAGCTATGTTAGACATAGCAACTTGTGCTGGGATTACACCATTTAACAGCTTGCAAGGCTGATGAATTGACCGCCACTATTTTTAGCCTGGTATCCACCACACAGCTGTTTGAAGTGACTTTTTCTGGCCAGTGAATCCCTATTTTTCATTTTTCCATTTTTTTCTACACACACACCACACCACATACTCCGGCATACACTGGCTGTTGGTAACCACCCAGGAGAATGAAAGAAAAGTCAGGAAGAGTCTGAGAAAGAGAAGAAAGACGTGTGTGACCATAATCGTCGGGAATCGAACCCGCAACCTATCGATTGGAAATCGCTGCACATACCACTGCACCATATGGGACACACACACACACACACACACACACACACACACACACACACACACACACACACACACTGAGTCTGTGACCTGGTGACAGTCGACCTATTAAAGGGGAAGTCCGGTGAAAAATTTAAAGGGGAAGTATACCCTAAAATCAAATGTTCACCAGTTGTAGTCTTCGGGGTGCTGAGTCGAATGGTCTTGGTCCGAGGAAGCTGCGACGCTCCCTTCCTACTTGAATCCCAATCGAACTCGCGCACTTCCACCGAAACTGGGTGACTGCGCCCTACTAGATGGGGATTTGTATGCAAAATCTCACTAAAAGCGCCATTTCGTTCTTATAAAAGCACGGATGACCGCGATTGGCCCATATGTTGTAGTCTTTTGGACGCTGAGTCGACTGGTTTTGGTCCGAAAAGGCTGCGATGCAGCGTTCCTCCTTTATTCCCAATCGAACATGGTTGAACACGCGGTCACGTGCTCCTGGGTGCCCAAATCACCTGGTCACCGCGCCAGCAGGCGACAACTTTCACACCAAGGTTCAACTCGAGTTCAACTCGAGTGACAGGAGTGCACCCAAAAAAGGTCAAACAGGCTAGTAAGTTGTACCCTGCAGGCACGGTGACCAGGTGACTGGTGTACGCAGGAGCACGTGACCGCTTCTTCAACCATGTTCGATTGGGAATAAAGGAGGAACGCTACATCGCAGCCTTTTCGGACCAAAACCAGTCGACTCAGCGTCCAAAAGACTACAACATATGGGCCAATCGCGGTCATCCGTGCTTTTATAAGAACGAAATGGCGCTTTTAGTGAGATTTTGCATACAAATCCCCATCTAGTAGGGCGCAGTCACCCAGTTTCGGTGGAAGTGCGTGAGTTCGATTGGGATTCAAGTAGGAAGGGAGCGTCTCAGCTTCCTCGGACCAAGACCATTCGACTCAGCACCCCGAAGACTACAACTGGTGAAAATTTGATTTTAGGGTATACTTCCCCTTTAAATTTCACAGTCCGTAGAGTTCGGGGCGCTGAGTCGAATGGTCTTTGTCCGAGGAGGCTGCGGCTTATGGTTCGTCAGATACGCCCAATCGAACATGTGCGAATTTGAGCGCGCATCACCCAGATCCAGGTGATGACGTCACAGCGTGCAGCCAGGTAGCCACACCATCTAGTTGTGTACAAAAATGGCCATATTCGGAGCGCGTTCGATTGGGGAACCGTTTATCGCAGCTTCTTCGGACCAAGACCATTCGATTCAGTGTTACAAACACTACGCACCCTGTGATTTTCAGCTCGGTAAACCTCGAGGTTATACCGTATTTTAGCCGTTTCCGAGTTGGACTTTTCCGTTAGCCCGTCTACATGGTCTATGCGCTCTGCGCTGCGTGCATGCAGTGCGTGCAGTGTGTTATCTAGCTCTAGTGCAGTCAACAAACTCATGTCACAACTGACACAAGACTCAGAAAACTAGTCAACACACGGACTTGTCATGTACTACACTCGTATCAGTCGTATTGTACAGTCATGTAGTCAGAGAACGTGCGTTTCTCCTTGCCGGTGCCGGTGGTTGTGCTTTGAGAAAGAAAATTTTAGTTTTCCGCACCCGCGGCGCCTCATTATTTTATGCTACAGCGATGAGTGCACAACCGTGACAAGTGACAAAACAGCGAACAGCTCTCGGACCTAGAACTTTCAGATTCCATAGCGTTGCGAGCGAAGAGTCGTGCCCGTGGTTCAAAGAGCCTGCACTGTTCTCCAATTGAGTAGTCCGAAATATTCCAAGTTCGCACCAAAACATCACCATGTGGCAGGCTACTGGAGTCTAAGCGAATCTAATCGGTATGGAACAACATTTAGAGCACTCGCATCACTCTTCTCCATTTTGGCGACCCTGCTCTCCAGCGATCTGATAATTACATCAGCCTCGTCTGCAATAGCTGCTGCTTCTTCATCAGTCGGAAACTCAGTAGCGCTCACTCTTGACCGGCCCGCGCGGCCATTCCTTCAGCTGACTACCGAGGTTCTCAGCCCCAGACCGAACTCATGAAGGTCAGCCATGGCTGCATCCTCACTCTCACAAGGAGTTACATGTCTTCGGGGTCGCTTGCACCACCTAATATCAGTCGCCAAATCATTTGAAATAGCACTGACACTATTGCTTTCACGCACTCCTTTTGACCTAGCTGCACGCTATGACGTTGCAGAGGGTGTGGCGCGGCCGCATGACGTCATGGCGCAGCCCCCGAAACTCAGTTTTTCAAACGGAAATATCTCGAGAACGCTTTGTCGGAGACACGTGGGACCAACACCATTCGACTCAGCGGCCGAAACTCTACCGACCCTGAAATTTAAATTTTTCACCGGACTTCCCCTTTAAAGGCTATCGAATCATCCCAACAAATCATAGAATTATCATGTGACCATTGTTGTGAAAACCGTGATATTGTTTACATATTGATCTTGTTTGTTTTTTACAATTAAAAGAGCTTGAAATGTGTTCTTCTTCTTAGTAGCATTGCATTCTTGTCTCTTTGCCTTTTGCCATTGGGTGAATTGGAGAATTAAGTTATAGTGAATTCAACTCATCGTCACTGTGCCTCAAGTATGGAATACTTGAGTGTGATACATTCTCATGATACTTCAGTAGTATACTAACTTATACTCAATCTGCGGGAAGAACTGCCTCGTCCTTTGTGGACTAATCAGCGCAGCACAGAGAAAATGAGGCCGAACCTGATGGCAATGAATGAAAATATATGTTCCAAAGCCAGATTTAAACCAGGGACGTATAATAATAATAATAAGAAGAAGAAGAAGAAGAAAAGGGTTTGCTCCCCACACCGGAGCTCGCGCTATTCCGCCGACTTTACTTGACACTTGACTGACTCACGACTGCCATCCAGAGCACACGAGAAGTCCATCGAACCTTCATCTCGGCAAACCTGCAAGAAAGCACCACTCCCTGCTCAATACACAGTGTTTCGGGGAATTCACCCCTCATCAGTTGAGCTTGAGTAGGCTGAGGAAGATTGTGCCTGAAGAGCACCACTTATATAGTGCTCTCCAGGCACGACCATCACCAGGGATACAAACTTACAGAGACGCTCCGTTTTCAGCGCGACAAACACCTCGTGAGCACCAGACAACAGCGTGAGTCAGAGTCGCTCCTGGACGGTGAGACAGACGTCGAGGACCCTCGGTCATTCGCAACGCTGTCACCTCCAAACCAACTAGTCGCAAGCCCGCGCTGGGCACAACAGTACGAAGTAGTGGTTGCGACCTCGGCGATGATTTGTAAGAAAAGGGTTTGCTCCCCACACCGGAGCTCGCGCTATTCCGCCGACTTTACTTGACACTTGACTGACTCACGACTGCCATCCAGAGCACACGAGAAGTCCATCGAACCTTCATCTCGGCAAACCTGCAAGAAAGCACCACTCCCTGCTCAATACACAGTGTTTCGGGGAATTCACCCCTCATCAGTTGAGCTTGAGTAGGCTGAGGAAGATTGTGCCTGAAGAGCACCACTTATATAGTGCTCTCCAGGCACGACCATCACCAGGGATACAAACTTACAGAGACGCTCCGTTTTCAGCGCGACAAACACCTCGTGAGCACCAGACAACAGCGTGAGTCAGAGTCGCTCCTGGACGGTGAGACAGACGTCGAGGACCCTCGGTCATTCGCAACGCTGTCACCTCCAAACCAACTAGTCGCAAGCCCGCGCTGGGCACAACAGTACGAAGTAGTGGTTGCGACCTCGGCGATGATTTGTAAGAAAAGGGTTTGCTCCCCACACCGGAGCTCGCGCTATTCCGCCGACTTTACTTGACACTTGACTGACTCACGACTGCCATCCAGAGCACACGAGAAGTCCATCGAACCTTCATCTCGGCAAACCTGCAAGAAAGCACCACTCCCTGCTCAATACACAGTGTTTCGGGGAATTCACCCCTCATCAGTTGAGCTTGAGTAGGCTGAGGAAGATTGTGCCTGAAGAGCACCACTTATATAGTGCTCTCCAGGCACGACCATCACCAGGGATACAAACTTACAGAGACGCTCCGTTTTCAGCGCGACAAACACCTCGTGAGCACCAGACAACAGCGTGAGTCAGAGTCGCTCTTGGACGGTGAGACAGACGTCGAGGACCCTCGGTCATTCGCAACGCTGTCACCTCCAAACCAACTAGTCGCAAGCCCGCGCTGGGCACAACAGTACGAAGTAGTGGTTGCGACCTCGGCGATGATTAGTCGGCGGAATACCGCGAGCTCCGGTGTGGGGAGCAAACCCTTTTCTTACAAATCATCGCCGAGGTCGCAACCACTACTTCGTACTGTTGTGCCCAGCGCGGGCTTGCGACTAGTTGGTTTGGAGGTGACAGCGTTGCGAATGACCGAGGGTCCTCGACGTCTGTCTCACCGTCCAGGAGCGACTCTGACTCACGCTGTTGTCTGGTGCTCACGAGGTGTTTGTCGCGCTGAAAACGGAGCGTCTCTGTAAGTTTGTATCCCTGGTGATGGTCGTGCCTGGAGAGCACTATATAAGTGGTGCTCTTCAGGCACAATCTTCCTCAGCCTACTCAAGCTCAACTGATGAGGGGTGAATTCCCCGAAACACTGTGTATTGAGCAGGGAGTGGTGCTTTCTTGCAGGTTTGCCGAGATGAAGGTTCGATGGACTTCTCGTGTGCTCTGGATGGCAGTCGTGAGTCAGTCAAGTGTCAAGTAAAGTCGGCGGAATAGCGCGAGCTCCGGTGTGGGGAGCAAACCCTTTTCTTACAAATCATCGCCGAGGTCGCAACCACTACTTAATAATAATAATAATAATAATAATAATAATAATATTAACTGGTTTTGAGGGAAAGAGACAAACGGGAAAAGTCTGAAGAAAAAATTGACTGTCACCACCAGGACTCGAACCAGGGACCCTCGCTTGTAGCCAGCGATGCTCTAACCACTGAGCTATGGTGTAGTCGTCATCCAAGCAGAGACCGTTCAACGTTTTCTTCAGACTTCGTAACTCACACTTCCTGTGAATCCACACAGGCGGGTGGGACGCAGCCCTCACTGTACCCACACACTTCACGTACAAACTAGCACGCGGGGAGCCCCAAGTCATAAAATATTAACTGGTTTTGAGGGAAAGAGACAAACGGGAAAAGTCTGAAGAAAAAATTGACTGTCACCACCAGGACTCGAACCAGGGACCCTCGCTTGTAGCCAGCGATGCTCTAACCACTGAGCTATGGTGTAGTCGTCATCCAAGCAGAGACCGTTCAACGTTTTCTTCAGACTTCGTAACTCACACTTCCTGTGAATCCACACAGGCGGGTGGGACGCAGCCCTCACTGTACCCACACACTTCACGTACAAACTAGCACGCGGGGAGCCCCAAGTCATAAAATATTAACTGGTTTTGAGGGAAAGAGACAAACGGGAAAAGTCTGAAGAAAAAATTGACTGTCACCACCAGGACTCGAACCAGGGACCCTCGCTTGTAGCCAGCGATGCTCTAACCACTGAGCTATGGTGTAGTCGTCATCCAAGCAGAGACCGTTCAACGTTTTCTTCAGACTTCGTAACTCACACTTCCTGTGAATCCACACAGGCGGGTGGGACGCAGCCCTCACTGTACCCACACACTTCACGTACAAACTAGCACGCGGGGAGCCCCAAGTCATAAAATATTAACTGGTTTTGAGGGAAAGAGACAAACGGGAAAAGTCTGAAGAAAAAATTGACTGTCACCACCAGGACTCGAACCAGGGACCCTCGCTTGTAGCCAGCGATGCTCTAACCACTGAGCTATGGTGTAGTCGTCATCCAAGCAGAGACCGTTCAACGTTTTCTTCAGACTTCGTAACTCACACTTCCTGTGAATCCACACAGGCGGGTGGGACGCAGCCCTCACTGTACCCACACACTTCACGTACAAACTAGCACGCGGGGAGCCCCAAGTCATAAAATATTAACTGGTTTTGAGGGAAAGAGACAAACGGGAAAAGTCTGAAGAAAAAATTGACTGTCACCACCAGGACTCGAACCAGGGACCCTCGCTTGTAGCCAGCGATGCTCTAACCACTGAGCTATGGTGTAGTCGTCATCCAAGCAGAGACCGTTCAACGTTTTCTTCAGACTTCGTAACTCACACTTCCTGTGAATCCACACAGGCGGGTGGGACGCAGCCCTCACTGTACCCACACACTTCACGTACAAACTAGCACGCGGGGAGCCCCAAGTCATAAAATATTAACTGGTTTTGAGGGAAAGAGACAAACGGGAAAAGTCTGAAGAAAAAATTGACTGTCACCACCAGGACTCGAACCAGGGACCCTCGTTTGTAGCCAGCGATGCTCTAACCACTGAGCTATGGTGTAGTCGTCATCCAAGCAGAGACCGTTCAACGTTTTCTTCAGACTTCGTAACTCACACTTCCTGTGAATCCACACAGGCGGGTGGGACGCAGCCCTCACTGTACCCACACACTTCACGTACAAACTAGCACGCGGGGAGCCCCAAGTCATAAAATATTAACTGGTTTTGAGGGAAAGAGACAAACGGGAAAAGTCTGAAGAAAAAATTGACTGTCACCACCAGGACTCGAACCAGGGACCCTCGCTTGTAGCCAGCGATGCTCTAACCACTGAGCTATGGTGTAGTCGTCATCCAAGCAGAGACCGTTCAACGTTTTCTTCAGACTTCGTAACTCACACTTCCTGTGAATCCACACAGGCGGGTGGGACGCAGCCCTCACTGTACCCACACACTTCACGTACAAACTAGCACGCGGGGAGCCCCAAGTCATAAAATATTAACTGGTTTTGAGGGAAAGAGACAAACGGGAAAAGTCTGAAGAAAAAATTGACTGTCACCACCAGGACTCGAACCAGGGACCCTCGCTTGTAGCCAGCGATGCTCTAACCACTGAGCTATGGTGTAGTCGTCATCCAAGCAGAGACCGTTCAACGTTTTCTTCAGACTTCGTAACTCACACTTCCTGTGAATCCACACAGGCGGGTGGGACGCAGCCCTCACTGTACCCACACACTTCACGTACAAACTAGCACGCGGGGAGCCCCAAGTCATAAAATATTAACTGGTTTTGAGGGAAAGAGACAAACGGGAAAAGTCTGAAGAAAAAATTGACTGTCACCACCAGGACTCGAACCAGGGACCCTCGCTTGTAGCCAGCGATGCTCTAACCACTGAGCTATGGTGTAGTCGTCATCCAAGCAGAGACCGTTCAACGTTTTCTTCAGACTTCGTAACTCACACTTCCTGTGAATCCACACAGGCGGGTGGGACGCAGCCCTCACTGTACCCACACACTTCACGTACAAACTAGCACGCGGGGAGCCCCAAGTCATAAAATATTAACTGGTTTTGAGGGAAAGAGACAAACGGGAAAAGTCTGAAGAAAAAATTGACTGTCACCACCAGGACTCGAACCAGGGACCCTCGCTTGTAGCCAGCGATGCTCTAACCACTGAGCTATGGTGTAGTCGTCATCCAAGCAGAGACCGTTCAACGTTTTCTTCAGACTTCGTAACTCACACTTCCTGTGAATCCACACAGGCGGGTGGGACGCAGCCCTCACTGTACCCACACACTTCACGTACAAACTAGCACGCGGGGAGCCCCAAGTCATAAAATATTAACTGGTTTTGAGGGAAAGAGACAAACGGGAAAAGTCTGAAGAAAAAATTGACTGTCACCACCAGGACTCGAACCAGGGACCCTCGTTTGTAGCCAGCGATGCTCTAACCACTGAGCTATGGTGTAGTCGTCATCCAAGCAGAGACCGTTCAACGTTTTCTTCAGACTTCGTAACTCACACTTCCTGTGAATCCACACAGGCGGGTGGGACGCAGCCCTCACTGTACCCACACACTTCACGTACAAACTAGCACGCGGGGAGCCCCAAGTCATAAAATATTAACTGGTTTTGAGGGAAAGAGACAAACGGGAAAAGTCTGAAGAAAAAATTGACTGTCACCACCAGGACTCGAACCAGGGACCCTCGCTTGTAGCCAGCGATGCTCTAACCACTGAGCTATGGTGTAGTCGTCATCCAAGCAGAGACCGTTCAACGTTTTCTTCAGACTTCGTAACTCACACTTCCTGTGAATCCACACAGGCGGGTGGGACGCAGCCCTCACTGTACCCACACACTTCACGTACAAACTAGCACGCGGGGAGCCCCAAGTCATAAAATATTAACTGGTTTTGAGGGAAAGAGACAAACGGGAAAAGTCTGAAGAAAAAATTGACTGTCACCACCAGGACTCGAACCAGGGACCCTCGCTTGTAGCCAGCGATGCTCTAACCACTGAGCTATGGTGTAGTCGTCATCCAAGCAGAGACCGTTCAACGTTTTCTTCAGACTTCTTAACTCACACTTCCTGTGAATCCACACAGGCGGGTGGGACGCAGCCCTCACTGTACCCACACACTTCACGTACAAACTAGCACGCGGGGAGCCCCAAGTCATAAAATATTAACTGGTTTTGAGGGAAAGAGACAAACGGGAAAAGTCTGAAGAAAAAATTGACTGTCACCACCAGGACTCGAACCAGGGACCCTCGCTTGTAGCCAGCGATGCTCTAACCACTGAGCTATGGTGTAGTCGTCATCCAAGCAGAGACCGTTCAACGTTTTCTTCAGACTTCGTAACTCACACTTCCTGTGAATCCACACAGGCGGGTGGGACGCAGCCCTCACTGTACCCACACACTTCACGTACAAACTAGCACGCGGGGAGCCCCAAGTCATAAAATATTAACTGGTTTTGAGGGAAAGAGACAAACGGGAAAAGTCTGAAGAAAAAATTGACTGTCACCACCAGGACTCGAACCAGGGACCCTCGCTTGTAGCCAGCGATGCTCTAACCACTGAGCTATGGTGTAGTCGCCATCCAAGCAGAGACCGTTCAACGTTTTCTTCAGACTTCGTAACTCACACTTCCTGTGAATCCACACAGGCGGGTGGGACGCAGCCCTCACTGTACCCACACACTTCACGTACAAACTAGCACGCGGGGAGCCCCAAGTCATAAAATATTAACTGGTTTTGAGGGAAAGAGACAAACGGGAAAAGTCTGAAGAAAAAATTGACTGTCACCACCAGGACTCGAACCAGGGACCCTCGCTTGTAGCCAGCGATGCTCTAACCACTGAGCTATGGTGTAGTCGTCATCCAAGCAGAGACCGTTCAACGTTTTCTTCAGACTTCTTAACTCACACTTCCTGTGAATCCACACAGGCGGGTGGGACGCAGCCCTCACTGTACCCACACACTTCACGTACAAACTAGCACGCGGGGAGCCCCAAGTCATAAAATATTAACTGGTTTTGAGGGAAAGAGACAAACGGGAAAAGTCTGAAGAAAAAATTGACTGTCACCACCAGGACTCGAACCAGGGACCCTCGCTTGTAGCCAGCGATGCTCTAACCACTGAGCTATGGTGTAGTCGTCATCCAAGCAGAGACCGTTCAACGTTTTCTTCAGACTTCGTAACTCACACTTCCTGTGAATCCACACAGGCGGGTGGGACGCAGCCCTCACTGTACCCACACACTTCACGTACAAACTAGCACGCGGGGAGCCCCAAGTCATAAAATATTAACTGGTTTTGAGGGAAAGAGACAAACGGGAAAAGTCTGAAGAAAAAATTGACTGTCACCACCAGGACTCGAACCAGGGACCCTCGCTTGTAGCCAGCGATGCTCTAACCACTGAGCTATGGTGTAGTCGCCATCCAAGCAGAGACCGTTCAACGTTTTCTTCAGACTTCGTAACTCACACTTCCTGTGAATCCACACAGGCGGGTGGGACGCAGCCCTCACTGTACCCACACACTTCACGTACAAACTAGCACGCGGGGAGCCCCAAGTCATAAAATATTAACTGGTTTTGAGGGAAAGAGACAAACGGGAAAAGTCTGAAGAAAAAATTGACTGTCACCACCAGGACTCGAACCAGGGACCCTCGCTTGTAGCCAGCGATGCTCTAACCACTGAGCTATGGTGTAGTCGTCATCCAAGCAGAGACCGTTCAACGTTTTCTTCAGACTTCGTAACTCACACTTCCTGTGAATCCACACAGGCGGGTGGGACGCAGCCCTCACTGTACCCACACACTTCACGTACAAACTAGCACGCGGGGAGCCCCAAGTCATAAAATATTAACTGGTTTTGAGGGAAAGAGACAAACGGGAAAAGTCTGAAGAAAAAATTGACTGTCACCACCAGGACTCGAACCAGGGACCCTCGCTTGTAGCCAGCGATGCTCTAACCACTGAGCTATGGTGTAGTCGTCATCCAAGCAGAGACCGTTCAACGTTTTCTTCAGACTTCGTAACTCACACTTCCTGTGAATCCACACAGGCGGGTGGGACGCAGCCCTCACTGTACCCACACACTTCACGTACAAACTAGCACGCGGGGAGCCCCAAGTCATAAAATATTAACTGGTTTTGAGGGAAAGAGACAAACGGGAAAAGTCTGAAGAAAAAATTGACTGTCACCACCAGGACTCGAACCAGGGACCCTCGCTTGTAGCCAGCGATGCCCAATAATCATGAATAATAATAATGAGTACTTCGTATCTGCAAGTCGAAGTTCTGGACGCAGCAAATCAAGACGGTAGCAGCATTGTGCAGCATAAAGCAATGCTGATCCAATGCAACATGGCCCACAAATTCTGATTTACTTGCATTTATTTAAAAAATGTATACGAATCACAGTAATATCCAGATACAATTTTCAAAATTTGGACTTGACTGCGAAGCATTAGGACATTAGGCCACCTTCCTCGTACTGCTTTTTAACTCCGATACACTTGAAAATACCTACGGCCTAAGCACTCCAGCGCAGGCTCTTGGAAGCAGCGACTGAATTGACCGGCCAACAGTTCGCTCATTGTGCAGCACCAGGCCCGATGATCACGCTAGAACGGCGAGCAGGCTGGATAACCACAGGCGCATACAGGGATGTAGCTGCTAGGGGGGGGGGGGGGGTGCACGGCCGTAGTTCGCTAGCTAGCTGTAATATCATACGCGTAGGGATGGCTGGTTCAGGTCATCATGGTCATTATGTGCATGCTGAACCTACGTACGTGTAGGTCGACATGTGACCCTCGCGCCCCGTGCGGGCTACACGCCTGCGCGTATAGTCAGTGCGGTCCGGTAACCACGGCAGCAAACGGCCGTCATAGGTACATGTAGTACATGCATAGGCAAAATGGCGACTTTGAGGTTGCCGGTGGTACACGGTCACCACGCCACAGATGTGCCAGATGTTACCAGCTGCCCGGTCTGCCGTGTTCCGGCGACTCCCAGTGGGCACACACACACTGTGCACACACACGCACACACGCACACACACACACACACACACACACACACACACACACACACGCTGCAGCATGCCATGGCTAGCCGCCGCCACCGGGTAGATCAGGGAAGGACAGCACCTCGATGCGTTTGACAAACATTCCACGTGGCCTGTCAGCGGTCGGGTCATTGTATCCGCCAAGACTGACAAGTACGCCATCATCCGCGAGCAACGGAACTCCGGTCTTCTCTATCGCCATCGGGGTGAGAAGGAGCCACTTCTTCAGCTTCTCAGAATAGACTTGGACAAACGTGCTGCAAACAGCAAAGCGAGACCAGGTTACAAGCCTGTACTTAATGCCTCCAGCCGTCACAATGTAGCCGTTGCTAACTGTGACACCGCAGCCGGCCATGATGCCTTCCGACAGGCTGTCGTTCTTGCGCCATTCACGCCCGGCAATGGGCTGCTGGTAGTCAATGCTGAGCACAGTCGTCTGCAGTTTTACTCCGTCACGCTGGCCATTAAACAGACAGACGCGTTTGCCATCGAACACCACGTCGGGACAGATACAGCTCATGCCTAATTGTGGCCATTGCGATGTGTTGCCGCCTGGACCTGGATGTGCGAGGTTGAATGCCAAGATATCGAGCTTCGCCACCTGTACACCACTCCCGTTGTGTGCCGTGCCACCCACGATTATCAGCTCGTCGCCTACGACGCCGATGCCATAGTTCGCACGGAACTCATTCTTCCTATCCACCTCGATCCACTCGCCGCTATCTCTTGGATCCGCGGCCTCCTGCAGGCGCAATAGGCAGATGAGCTTCTGGATCTGTGACGAAGCCACGCAATACACCTGCTGAGCATGAGAAATGAAATCAAACTGATGGGTATCTTTGTTCGCTCCTTCCGGAAGAGTCTGATGCTTCGTCACACTGGTCCATGTGTGAAGATCGTTGAGCGGCGAGCTTCGGAAGCCCACTTTTATCAACTGGCCATCCTTCTTCCAGAGAGCGGTGAACACGCGCCCGTTGTGTACGCACGGTCTTCTGCTGGCATGGTAGAAGACCTCCCGGAACTGTGCGTCTCTGCCGCCGAGTTTGGATGACCACTGGCCAGGAAAAGTGAGAACATGCAAACACACATGAACACACACACACGCGCGCACATACACAAACACGCACACACACGCGCGCACACACGCAACCACACACGCAAACACACACACACACACACACCCACCCAAATACACACAAAATTTAATGTGTTTGCACACATAAAAAGGGTTAGGAAACCTGAATACATAAACTGTATTTCTAAACAAGGATTCCTCAGAGGCACTGCGCCTGTCAAGGGTGCCCAACAGTAGCATAACGGAAAAAATACGTACAACTATCACGATCATGCACACTACAAACAAAGAGAGCGACACTAATTAGACCAGGGATGGTTGAGGTACCGTAAAGTCTTGTATAAAAGCCGCGGCTTCTATGACTTTCTTGGTGAAATTTTGCAGGCTTCTATATGAGACAGGCTTCTCTACAAGACAGGTATTTACACGTATGTCAACACTAAAACCAGGCTCATGTGTGATTTGATGGGTCCAAAATTGCGGCTTCTATTCAAGTGCGGCTTTTATACAAGACTTAACGGTTTATGCCATGTTTTAGATAATGCCCCGCAATAATACTCAGAGCCAGCCGTGCCATCAGGCCCATGCCGCACGCATGTGTGGTTGTGTGCGTTCGTACTAAATTTCCAGCCATCTAGCGCCTGCCAATTGCAATCAGGCATGGCACACGTGCCGGCCAAGTCAAAATGTCAAAAATCCAGTTGAGGTCCAATAACATAAGAACACATACAAACCATCTACAGCCATCACCTAATTAAGTAAGAGACAACCGGCTCCAGTGGTTGTCACCTTTCACCACTGCTGTCATTCACACTTTTACTTTTGGATTTGCCTCATGATGCAGTCATTCACGCTTTGCACTGCTGCCATTCACAACTTTTAGATTTGCGCCATGCAGCTATTTACACTTTGCTTTGTGAGTATATAAACCAACACTGATCCAGGTTTCTCAATACTGTTTTCTGACGATCGCTTAGTGCGTGAAACTTGGGGTAAAAACACTTTCTCTGTCCTCCTATTGTTTGTTTGTAAGAACACATACAGTCAACTTCACTAACAACGACTGCGGATATAACAACAATTCGCGAATAACGACAGAATTTCATGCCCAGAGCAAAGTCCTATCTAACTGTAATACATATAATGAGACTTCGGGTAAAACGACACTTCGCGAGTAAGGACACTTATCTGATGCCCCGCCGAGTGTCGTTATACGCAAAGTTCACTGTACATGTACTGTTAAAGTCAAACAGGCGTTCCCACAGCGGGGGTTAATTTTCTCTAGGTAGGACCAAAGAGGGCGGGGTGGTGGTGGTGGGGGGGGGGGGGCAGGGGCGGATCCAGGGGGGTGCGAAGGGTGCAAATGAACCCGTCAGGATTTTTCCAAAAAAAAAAAAAAAAAAAAAAAAAAAGTTCAGGCCAGGCCAGGCCCAGGCTCGCTGATTGCTGCTCGCTTGTGGCAGTACAGTCCCAGCTGTCATGAAGAAGACTTCAGGTTTTTACAGTGCCGTTTCCATGGTTGTAGCCAATGAGCGACGTTCCCGCGGTGGCCTTGATGAGCCGATAAAGGCCCGCACGCTGTCCGCCTAGCTCTACAGTGCAGGGGTCTGCGTCAGTTTTCCGTTGCCATCTCAGTTCATCTCAGGACCTTGCCGTCCTTGTATTGGCTTTGGAGGAGAGTAGAGTAAGTACATGGTTGAAACCAGGTCTACAATCATGATGTAGATTGGGCATGCCTGTAGACATGACCTCATGCTCAGTTCTGTTCATTGATGTAATAAACATACAAGTACTATGATGTAAGGTAGCAAAGGTGGCTACATGTAGTAAGCAATCCAGTATTCTACAAGCTAATGGCGATGTTGACAACAGGTTTGTACGCGTGTCAGTAAAGGAGTGACAAAACTAAACAGCTACAACCTGAAAACAATTCAAAACATTCTTCTTCTTCTTCCTTCGTCGCGCTTATATACAGTTCGCAAGTGAAACCTGACCATGAATCAAGGCCAAGGGCGCAGGCCAAGGCGCGTAGCGCCGAGGCTTGCGCCCGCGGCCGTACGCATGAGCTTTGGCAATTCTGCAACTACTTCTTCTAAAAAAATGGCAAGAGATCGCGCTTATATACAGTCTACGAGTACGAGCATCAAAGGACGACTTAACCTGAGGAGTAAATTATTATTATTATTCACACATATCCGCCGGATGAGTACGCGTGGCCCATGCACCATGGGGACCCACGAATACAAACCAGCATATGTTCCCTCAGCAATACAAGCAAGCAAGCAAGCACGCAAAGATAAATGAGAGCCCAGGCAGCGAAAACAAAACGAAGAGAGATGAGGACATAGGCAACGAAAACAATTCCAAAGCATAGCCAGGGATTGAATGTGTGCATCTGGGTACGACAGTTAACACGGCTAGTGCAGCCGTACAGAGCGCAGCAGCATGTAAATACAAAAGCGCCAGAGCAGCAGCAGCCAAGAGTGTGCAAACACTAAAAAAGAAGATCAGTCCATGAAAAAATTATTGTCGCCACCGGTAGACATCTCCGGCAAGAATGCATGCGTGCGCACAAGTAGGCAGGCAAGCATGTCAGATGTAATCGTATTATTATGGCCAGGCTAATTAACAGTGCTGTTTCGTAGGAGTAAATAATTGGAAAAAATGGCAAGAGATCCAACAATTCAAAACATTCTTCTTCTTCTTCCTTCGTCGCGCTTATATACAGTTCGCAAGTGAAACCTGACCATGAATCAAGGCCAAGGGCGCAGGCCAAGGCGCGTAGCGCCGAGGCTTGCGCCCGCGGCCGTACGCATGAGCTTTGGCAATTCTGCAACTACTTCTTCTAAAAAAATGGCAAGAGATCGCGCTTATATACAGTCTACGAGTACGAGCATCAAAGGACGACTTAACCTGAGGAGTAAATAATTGGAAAAAATGGCAAGAGATCCAACAATTCAAAACATTCTTCTTCTTCTTGCTTCGTCGCGCTTATATACAGTTCGCAAGTGAAACCTGACCATGAATCAAGGCCAAGGGCGCAGGCCAAGGCGCGTAGCGCCGAGGCTTGCGCCCGCGGCCGTACGCATGAGCTTTGGCAATTCTGCAACTACTTCTTCTAAAAAAATGGCAAGAGATCGCGCTTATATACAGTCTACGAGTACGAGCATCAAAGGACGACTTAACCTGAGGAGTAAATAATTGGAAAAAATGGCAAGAGATCCGTCCACCACGTCCCCGACCTCCACCCCTAGGTGGTGTCGCGCTTATACAGTTCGCAAGTGAAACCTGACCATGAATCAAGCTTGCAAGGCCAAGGGCGCAGGCCAAGGCGCGTAGCGCTGAGGCCTGCGCCCGCGGCCGTACGCATGAGCTTTGGCAATTCTGCAACTACTTCTTCTAAAAAATGGCAAGAGATCCGTCCGCCGCGTCCCCGACCTCCACCCCTAGCATCTTGGTGCTATGTGTAATTATGATATTATACAGTAACATACTATGTCTTTGGTTTACTACTGCAAAAGAAAATTATGTAAGTTTCGTCCTCGCACCCCTCAGCTTTGGGGTCTGGATCCGCCCCTGGGGGGGATGAACGCAACGGCAAAGTGCACAGCCTATATGTAAGTCCCACGGCAACAAGGAATGTCGACTGTTACAGAACGATGACGAGACAAGTAAATAACATTATCCGAGTTCCACAACTTGGACTTGGACTGCCACGAGCCTCCTCTCGATTTGGTTATTCCTCTCTTTCTTATTTAGCCGCTGACCGCTGGAACTCAGTTCCGGCATCGGTCCGCCTTGCTGCTTCACCAAGTCAATTTCGTATCGCAATCCTAGATTGGCTAGGGTACCCCGTAAGGAGACCATAGGTCTGTGGGGACTGCTCTAGAGAAATACCGGTATGAATAAATACTTTACTATACTACTACTACTACTACTACTACAACTACCTTTGGCAGCAGTTCCTGTAGGCGCTATGCCAAAACCTACACATAATGCTAGTAGTTACGGTAACCGAAGCACATTTTAAAACAGAGATACATATGCATGTAAGCCATGGAATTATATCCCATTGATTCCATGGCGATTCCACTGAGAATGGCGGGGTTGAAAATGACCATTGAAAAAGACGTGTCCTATTGAAATAGGACACTACTGGTCAACTTTTTTGTTTTCCGACACAATTAAGGCACCGTATTTGAATGCCCTCTTGGTGTAAGACAGACAGGACTAACCACCATACAGCCTGTGCATCCCTGAACGTAGTTTTGTTCATACGGACGAAAGCTTAGATCACACACCAGCCCTGCCCATCAACGTGTGCTGCTTCTTGGACCAAAACATGCCTGGAAGCAAGTCAGATCATCAGCCATCAAGCAATTCAGAAGCAGCCTAGGATATACATGTACCGCAGTGCAGAGGAGGGGGGGGGGGGGCTGTACCAGGGGCGTCGGACACATTACACTCACTACGGTATTAACCGTACCACTATTTGCCCCCCCCCCCAGTACCCTGTGAATAATTATTAAAATGCACTGAATCGGGCTCTAATTTTCTAATTTTCAGCAGACACCCCCCCCCCCCCCCCCCCTGCGCAAGTACACTTTATAATGCTGATCGTGCCACCCTAAAATGCCTTCCATCGCCCCTGTGTCGTCTTGAAACTGCTGTGAACGAAACAGTCTACTCACTTGTGCACACTGCAGACCATTGCCGGTAGGTGGCACACCCAAGACCAGGCAGCAGGCAGACGATCGTCGTGCCGGATGGTCAAACTGCACGCCAGTGGGCCGCGACGCCCGCTCAAGTGTGTCGTACAGCAGCCGTCGCTCGCGCACTGACCTCGCGTTCGCCTCGCGGTATCGCAGGATTTCGTTGTCCCTGGCCTGCAGCTTCCCTTGTAGAGACTGGACGTGCTTGATTTCTGTGGAGTACTTCGCCATCAGATCGCTGCCTACGTCCTTGTGCGTCTGCTCGGCTTTGTCGGCCTGATCACGCTGTTTGCGGCAATGTTCCTCCAGCTCTTCCGTCCTGGATTTCAAAAGCTTAATTCGTTGGAACATGTCTTCTTTGACCTGGTTGATGCCCAGCAGTTCGGACTGATGCTCTCGCTGCAGACGCTGTTTTTCTTCCACTGCTGACTGATGTGCCCGTGCCAGTTGTTCGCGCAGTGCTCCAATCTCATCGGTCATTTGTCCAAGTGTGTCGCGGGCAGCCGTCTCTTTTCGACGGCTTGCGGCACGAGCACTGTCCAGTTCTGACATAGTCTCCTCATTTGATGTTTTCTGTTGCAGCTGCTTGCGGCGCACAAACTCCAGTTCCTCGTGGACCTGCTCAAGCTGTTGCTTGAGGCGATGGTTTTCCTCTTTCATCTCATCCTGCTGCCGTTGCTTGCGGCGTACAAACTCCAGCTCCTCACGGACCTTCTCAAGCTGTCGCTTGAGGCGATGGTTATCCCCTCTCATCTCATCCAGCGAGTCACCTGCCGCATCCTTGTCGCGGCAACTACTGCTCGGGCCCTGCTCCCATTTCGAGACATCTAAATCATGTGCCCTGTGTCGGTGTTGTTCTTGTTGTTGTTGTTGCTGTTGTGACTGCTTCTGCGTCCGCTTTGGAAAGTGCTGTGGCTCATCTCGTGAAAACTCCATTCGTCGATTCGGAACCACGTCCTTCTCAAACAATGGCATTGTGTGTGCGTGCACTGGCTGCTGCTGTCCAGTTTGCTTTTCCTGCTGCTTATGAGGCGGCCGGGACCCATATTTCTCCTTCTTGCTAGCATCAAGTACATTGCCAGCGGCGAAATGCTTCCCGTGGTTTGCAGCGATATCCTTCTCCAGTGATGCAAAAGCCGCTCCTCGTGCTTGAGGTTGCTCATGAGGACGCCGTGCTTTGTCTGCTTGCTGTGCGGCATTCGTTTCCGCTTCGGATAACATTGCAGACAGCCGTAGGCTTGCCGTCGCTGCCGTGGGTCGTTTAGAAGGTGTTCCCTCGGTGCATTCCCTGATTAACTTGATGAGCGGGTCGTTGGTTTCCGCCTCCATGGACTGCAATATTTCCAGCGGGCAGGCCATTCGGTCGTCAAGTGCCACGCTTGGCGCACACATCCTTAGCATGGTGACACCGTAGGAGAAGATGTCGTGGCTCGGTCGATCACAGCGCCGGTCATCGTCACTAAGTACTTTCGCTCTCAACTCCGGAGGGATGCATATGTCTTCTCGGAAGTCCAGCAACTTCATTGTAGTCTGGCTTGGGAGGCCGAACGTAAACAAGTAATCAGCTGCCTTGGACATTTGCTTGCCAACAGGTACATCTTCGTTGATATCCTCTGATGATTCCTTGACGACCAACATTAGATTGCTAAGCTTTGCTGTGCAGTCTGTCGGCGAAGCGGACTTCAGCATGATAGTTTTCGTCCAGACGTTGCGATGCACTAGCTTCTTCTTGTGCAAGTGCTCCAAGCCAGCCATGACGTCCTTGGCAATGCGCACCTCGCCGAGCCGCTCCAACGGTGTTGGCAGTGACAGGCGCTCCTCCAATGTGCAGAACATGTGCTCGAACACCAGGCCGGGACTCGTTGTTGTGGGTGGCTGCGGCTCACAAACACCTAACTGCCGGATGATGTTAGGGTGCTTAAACATGTCATGACCGAGTTTGATGCACTCGCCGTAGAACTTCTGCTTCGCCTCAACGCCATCCGGAACTACCGATAACGTCAAATGATCGTGCACGGATCTATGCAGGAACTTGATCAGAACATCCTTGTCATCGCGGTGCGAGCGGCCTGTGTACACGCTGAACATTCCATGCTCTCTCCGCTCGTCCCCGACGACGATACTGGCAACGATTTTCGGAAGACCAGACAACTCTGAGGGCATCCTCAGAGGCTCCATGACGATTCTCTACCGCGGCCGGGTACAAGTACAGAATGATGGCTCTTCAGGTTCTTCAGTTCTTGCAGCGGCAGTGGATTTCTTTTTCCTTGCCCTGGCCAGAACGAAGCTGAGCGACTTTTGAATCTGTGCCTGTACTGTGCTAGCGGTTAGGTATGGCCTTGCACTGATGGCTGGCCAACAAACAACTAGTCAAGGTATCTAGACTAAAAATACTAATACTAGTAATAGGCTTGGATGGAGGTCGTTTCGACTGCAAGCACCGCGATAGCATCCACCGCTGATTTCAGCCAGACCAAGTTCGTTCAGTCAAATGATTAGATGAATAACACGTAACGTTGGGACCACAACGGTCAGCGTTTCTACTAACTTTGTAGGTTGGATTGATCGGCGTAACGCGTAACGCGCCCTGTCGCTCGCACGAATTCAAAGGGGGAAATGGTCACAAACCATCACCACAAGCACAAAGCTCTCGTTCAAGACTGCCGGTTTAATATGCTCTTGTTGTGGTAAACTAGCGGTGATGGAGGGATCGGTTGTAAATTGGTTCAATCCGGACCTGGAAGGTAGAAGTTGGGCCCTACCAAGTAACTTAGTTATTCATTGCTGTTCATGCTACCACACACGCCACTTGGCGGCAAATAATTACCACTCCGGCAGGTGGAGCAACAAAAGTGAAGCAATCACTGCACCTACGACATGTATAATGTAATACACACAGTAGCTACAACTACTAATACAAGCAGCACAAACGTTTAGGGACCGGTATGGCGATCAAAAGAAGGCAGTTCACACTGCATGCACTGAGCCGGTACGGGCGCTGTACGTAATCAGCCTTCACTTCACTCTTCAGCACTCTGGGGAGCTTGTCTGGGTCGATCACGGTTCCCATCGTAACAGACATCTGGGGATGCTACCGAAATTCGTTCTGAGAACCACAGTCGAGTACCTGTGAACCCTTTGGCTTTGCATTTGACAACCTACTTCTACTGAGTAGCTGTTATATTTTTAGAGGAACGGAAACGGTTGTGGGACCATCCAGCTCCAACCCTGCGTTCATTCACCATACCAAACCCAAAACGTGTAGTCTGTAGAAACAAGTCGGAGGGACGCAGTAGAATACGCGGCGCATGCATATGTGGCAGAGCCAGCCCTTTTTCCGTAACCTGTTACTGTGTTAGGCGTAGGGGTTATCCCCACGAATGGCCCAACTGACTACGACACTGATCTGAGCTGAGTCTAGTGCCAGTAGTGGTATGGTGGCTGCTGACATGCATAGACATGATGGGCTCGAGTTTATTATTTTTTTACGTAGGCATTCGTGCGTAGATCTACCCAGACCTGATCACTGCATGCTGAGCCGACCAGATAGCAGAGAGATCAAGCACAAGGTTGACGTTTACGTTCGCGGATCATATCCAGCACTCGAGTACTCTGGCCTTTCGAAGTCAGCTTTCCTGGCACAGGATAGATGTCAGTAGTGTCAGCTGCTTCGTCGTGGTTTGGAGTCATGTTCTATTTATTATTATTTTATTACTTGCATGTACGCGTTGAAGTCAATCATGCAAGCATGATTCATATCACAACTTCTATTCGCTTATGCTGAACATGATAAACAGGACTATGGCAGGGGAAAAAACTGGGCTAGAACGATGATACATGTATAATGATATAATTATCATATTATGCAACGTAGCTCATGGGTATTGAATATATGTCATTTATGGATATGTCTATATGTCATTGAATATTGCAGCCTGAGTGATAATAATAGTGCTATTTCCTGAGTTTGACTGTTTCAGGATCTGTCGGAATGTCACGATGCACAGATCTTCATGCATAGATCTCGCCATGCGGCCCTGATGCGGGTCGGTTATGGGCAATGGCTCGCAGGCTCTGCAGAGCGTCTAGGTTCCCCAGCAATCCAGCATTGGCTTGGCGCAGATCTCCCACCAATGCCTGCGGCAGGGTCGTCGCGGTCTACCCCTCCAGCATTGCTGTCGCTGATTGGCGAAGTACGCGAACATAGCCATAACAGCTGGGGCGAAACATCAACAGACCATCGCCTGGTGGTGGCGAGGTTCCTCCTCAATCGGATGTATGGAATATTCGTGCATCATAGGTCAGACGAGCAAACCTCCCTGAAGCCACTTCGATACAACACAAGTGATCTGCCGACAAGCCCACGGATCCGGGAGAAATACGTTGATACAATCGTCGCAGAGTTGGCAGATGGTGGTTCTGCTGTGGATACGGAGTAGGCCTTGACAGATTATGCTAATATTTTCGTGAAATTATGCTTTTCGCATTGCTGAAAAAATTGCAGAATTATGCTATTTTTATGCTAAAATTTATCATAATTATGCCGCATTATGCTCACATATGCTGCCAATGTACATATATGTATAATGGTTCTGTGCAAAATAACACTAACAGGGGAATTTTTTTGTAGAGGGCGTTGTACTGTAGTAGCAAAAGTTCAATAGGGTCAACGTACCGTCCGACCTAGCTACCGTCACTGATTGTAGTGAACTGGACATATTCTCAAGGGAGTCGTAAACCTACGACTTCCTAGTGCATCTACATGTACTTGTACTTGTAGAACATGTACAACTGTATGGAATTTGATGCGAACAGGCGGATTATTCCAATTTTATGCGATTCTTATGCAATTTGCCTCGAATTATGCGATTATTCGATTTTGGTTGGAATTATGCGAAAAATTATGCTAGCATAATCTGTCAAGGCCTAATACGGAGGACGGGGACCGGCATTGCTGTGGCAGCAAACAGCATCGGCGATAAAGAATGCTGCAGAGAAATCACTAGGTCTAGAGGCCCGGACAAAGCGTAGTGTGAAGGACAGCCCTGAACTGCGCCGACTGTCTCAGGCTCAAAAAGAACTAAAAAAAGAACTAAAAAACTAAAAATATCATGTTCTATGTAGAAGAGAAAAGGACATATGGATACGAGTTAAGAGTAACTCTCCATCACTGTAACATGATACTATATACAGTCGGAAAGTGCAATAACTAGGCACAAAACTGACAGAGTACTGAGACATTCGACGTCCTTACACCTAGCTTCAACACATCTCCGTAGCGCTAACCGACAGCCTTCCAACTTGGAAGGTTCAAGGTTATGGAAAGACCAAAGAGGGGAAGGCAAGCGCAACGAAAACGAGCAAAAGCTACAACGGAACAAAGAATGTCGATTGTTACTGGACGATGACGAGACCAGTACGATATTTGACAAAGCGGTCTAACTACAATTCGAAGCAGCAAAGCAGCACACCACCCAACTTGGGTGGGTCATAAATATCAAAGATAAGTAAAGAAAGGGAAGCTTTGCGAAAACATTCGTCACGAACCATACGGCGAAACGTACGTCGTGTGAAACAACTTAATTGTTTTGTAGTCAACTAGTCCATCACAATGTCATGCATGAGGAGTACTGTAGGAGTTTGGCTTTCGGCTGGCTTGTACAATTCGTTTTCGCAAAGCTTCCCTTTCTTTACTTATCTTTGATATTTATGACCCACCCAAGTTGGGTGGTGTGCTGCTTTGCTGCTTCGAATTGTAGTTAGACCTAGGTGTTGGCGGATAATGCTCGGTAATATGGGATTTAATACTCTCAGTAATGCTCCACAAAAGGCCATATAATGCTCCAAATAATGCTGATAATGCTCCGCCGGATGGAATATAAACTCCTGAACCTTGCGGTATCGGGCTAAGAAAAACGCTTTAATATTGCAACCATGCTATGCAACATAGAACGCACAATCTGGATCCGCCGCAGAGACTCGACTGAACTAACGGCCTCAGTAAAACCGGTGCCGGCTAGAGTCTTCCCAAGTCATTTCTGATACGCCAAGAAGGACTCCTTGACCAGCTTCTGCCTCTGAGTTTCCCTCTCCAAACGGGACTTTCCTTGTTTGTGTCTCGCGGTAGCAATATGGGACATGATTATACTCTTCTTCCCTGATAATGTTGTATGGCATGTCAGGCACACTAACTTGCCACAGTCGCTTTTGAGCGGCTCCGCACCCGTGTTTCGGCACTGATGGCCACTTCAGTGCTCTGTCCATGAGCTACTCGCGTCCTTTTGGAAACATTTTCAGACTTGGTAATAGCTGTTTTCTGAAAAGACCGCTTCCTCGCTATCGCGGCAGGATCTGCAGTTTCCAACTCGACGACGTCACCATCATCAGAGGACTCCGCCAAAAGCTCATCTGGAGAAAGCCCAGCTTCCTCCCAATCCCAAGAACGGCATCGCGACGAGTCAGCCATCAGCGTTGGCTGCTAGTTAGCTGGTCTTACACAATGGTCAATGTCCGGTGAAAGTCCAGCGTTACTCTTCGACAAAGACATGGACTGCATGTCTCTTGCTTCGATGAAAAATGTTTTTTGTAACATTGTGGACGGTAACCGAGTAAGGTCTGGAATGTGTGCGTGTGCGCACCTCCACCGTACTGTTCCATGCTGGCTTACATTTTGTTTCGTTGGTTCAGCGTTGTTACCATGGTTACCTGGATCTTCAAAACGTAGTTGCTGGCCGAAGATAGACTTCCGGGACCGGAAGTTTCTGCGAGAGTTTCCACACTGTGCTGGACCACAGCTAGCTGGCAATACTGCATGCAGTATAGGGCTTGAAAGTGATGACGTCAAAAACGGCCAGGGAGTACTAAGTTGACATCAGATTTCTATTTTGGATCCACTAAGGTGTGACTTTGCTATTGCCTCAGTATGTGGGTGCATAGCAACCCACTCATGTCGTATGCAGGGGTGACTTTTACTTCGCCACCAGTTGTAACCCCGCCCCCAGTAGCCAAATTAGTCAGTTTCACTGGTTACATCACCTTGCTGTGAGTAAGACGGCTTGAAATGTGCTTGGATCCATACAAAAACTGGATCCAAGTGGATCCAATTTTTGAATTTTTGAAATTGTTGCTATGCTGTGACGTAGCACTTTCAAGCCCTATTGCCTGGGCCTGGCACTGCGTACCACGATCTGTTTGGTACCATGCATGATGTGTGCGGTGGTCTATCGCTTGTAGTAATACATCGCGTATAGTAATAAATGTCGCCAATCAAAGACCAACGCTATAGCCGATGGGAATCTGTACATGAGGATGTGTGTAGATCTACTATGCAGTCATGTAGAACGTCGTATAATGCCATTTTTGGCCTCGTTATGCTTTATAATGCTCGTAATGCTCCAGGTGGTGTATAATGCTCGATATAATGCAGGCGTTATCCGCCAACACCTAGTTAGACCGCTTTGTCAAATATCGTACTGGTCTCGTCATCGTCCTGTAACAATCGACATTCTTTGTTCCGTTGGGACTGTAGCTTTTGCTCGTTTTCGTTGCGCTTGCCTTCCCCTCTTTGGTCTTTCCATAACCTTGACTGTGACCTTCCAAGTTGGAAGGCTGTCGGTTAGCGCTACGGAGATGTGTTGAAGCTAGGTGTAAGGACGTCGAATGTCTCAGTACTCTGTCAGTTTTGTGCCTAGTTATTGCACTTTCTGACTGTATATAGTACATCATGTTACAGTTAACTCGTATCCATATGTCCTTTTCTCTTCTACATTTATTTATGGCTCAACATCCGAGTATCATATTCTATAGTATTATTATAATGATACTTGATAGTCCAGCCCTAATAACAATATATTCTAATATTCGCGGGATCCGCGTCGGCATCGCTTGAATGTTCAAAAACACACAAACTAGCCTTCGCATCCGCAGGCCACCACTAGGGTCCAGCGGATAATGCCGGCATTATATTCGGCATTATACTGTCTACCTCGAGGCTGCATTGAGGTTGATTCGAGAGCGACTCTCACCGCGACCAGCATTGGATACTCAGCTTCAATTGCCCAATGAAACAGCGTATGCGGATGACGTAGACTTCATCAGCACCAGCCTACAATATTTGCATGACAATCAACCCATACTATCATCCTCGTTAGCGGAATACAATTTAAAAATGAATGAAGCCAAAACCGAATACTAGTATACTACAATTAAAAGAGAAAAGGACAGAGTAGACGAGCGATGGCGGAACACGGTCAAACTAGGATCGATGCTTGGAGTGGAGGAAGATATCAGTCGGAGAAAACGTCTAGCAACATGCGCCTTACATCAGCTGTGGGTGATATGGCTAAGAGGTAACCATGCCCGTGAACCCCTTCGGATTAGGTTATACGGCAGCTTTATTCTCCCAATACTTCTTTATAACTGCGGCACATGGAGCCTGACAGAGACTCAAGAAAAGAAACTTGACTCGTTCCACCGCCAGCAGTTACGAGCAGTCATAGGGGTCAAATATCCCCGTATAATACGCAATGAAGCACTGTACAAGCGCACTGGCTCCAAGCCACTCAGCAGAATCATCCAGTCTGCTAGGTGGAGAATGTTTGGCCACATGCTTCGACTAGACACCTCATCCCCGGTCCAGCAGGCTATGTCAGCATACTTTCAGCCAGGAAGCTCAGGGTTCCGAGGCCGCCCGAGAACAACACTCCCGCGATCCATCAACAACGATCTGAAAAATTCCAGATCCACAAACTCCCTCACATCACACGAGGATCTAGTTGCACTGAGGCAGCTCGCCCAGGATCGTCGAAAGTGGAGGGAACTAATGTGTGCTGTGTGTAATGGCTGAAGTTATACAATTACACTAGATACCCTTAACAATAATAACGGATACAATTACACTAGATACCCTTAACTCAATCTGCGCTAGATACCCTTAACAATAATAACGGATACAATTACACTAGATACTCTAGATACTAGATACTCGGTACTCTAGATACTAGATACTCTAACAATTTTATCAAACATTATGATAATTACCACATCAAATGCTGCGGAGACCTATCCAGAATCGGCAATATGCTGGCCCTGGCCTGGAGATCTGCAACTATAATCAGCTTCTACTTTGCAACACTAACGGATTAGTCCCCTTTGTCGATTGATGGATCAATCGGTAGATTCGGCTCTGTTTTTCTTTCCTTTCTTTCTTGTTTTGAATTGTACGTTGAACTCATTGGATTTCTTTGTATTCTGTATCTCGTTATCGTTATATTTCCCTCTAGCCCTCTCGCTTAGGATGAGCTTTCTTTTTTATGGCAGCTTGAGCGAAGGCTATATACCTGCTTTATGCAGGTTGATGCCAACGCGAACAAGCAAAATAATAATAATAATTATACGACTATCCGAGCATCAGAGCATTATGGAGCATTAGAAAGGAACAAAACGAGCATTATGTGAGGTTTGAGCGGCATAACGAATTTCATAGTGGATAATATCGGGAAATCCCAGGTTTTTGGCAACAATCGGCTACAATCATGATCATGAGATGTTGTCTGATGATTGGTTTTTGCCATGAAACTCTGAGTAACAACGAAAAAGCCCTATTTTACTCCTTTTGTGTACTTCTTGCGTACTACACTCCGCCCATTCCGGGCATTTCAGCACTATGCACTCTACCGGCGCATGACTTTGTGATTGTGTGGACACGTAACACCTTTAGCACTAACGCTACATAACTATTGCTACATCAAAAAGTTATGATTGTAGTGATGTGGTCAGGTAAATGTATACTAGCCATTTGTGAAGCATGCCCAACCGAGGCCGAGGCAGTTCAAGTGACACTAATCCGGAGAAATTATTTACGAGGTTTCTTTTACTTTTAGAATAATGGAGAGCTATGGAGGAGACATACGCGAAGTGAATATCAAACAGACGAAGAAGAGTTTTCTAGTTTTGCCAGAGGCTCTGGCGATAGCATCTCTAGCGATACTGAAGTAGACACTGATGCATGGTTAAATTTGGACCAGGATGAAGGAGCGGCTATAAACAGAAAGAGCTCGTTCCAAAAGAACTGCCTTTGCCGAGTCCAGCTCAGGAGGCTCGAAAAGAACTAGAATTTCTCATGGACTCAGTACCAAGTCGATTGCTCAGCAGCGCCTGTCTTACTTTCCTGATGAAGCACGTACAGCTAGTTGTGGACGGTAGTAATGCCAGACAGTCAAGTGCTATCAGAAAGGAAGAGTATTGTGGCAAGCCATACGTCTACACACCATCTCAAGGAGAAGATGAGAGCACAAGCAAAGGATGTAGAGTGGCAAAATTACTTCTGACCACGTGTTTTCAGGATTTCCGCAAATGGGAGGGCTCTCCATCTGAGATCGGATCTCAGGAGCTGGCCTCACGTCTGGTGTTTCAGATGAAGACAATATTCACAGAGTGGACGCAGTGAAAGCTTGTCTGCAGGCAGGAATATTATTTGCCAAGATTAACTTCATCCCAAGAATGAATGACTACCTGCAATAATGGTTTCATCTCTCACTACATGGATAATTAGGGGAGGGATTTGATACACCGACTATTCTGCCACAACCCTGCATCAAAGTTGGAATGGAGAGCAATCAATGGAGAAGCGATCATGTCTTATAGTGCTAAGAAGTAGTGGAGCTCTTCAGAGATAAGGTGGCAACTTCAGATGCAGATCGACGATATGCATAATTTCCTGGAAGTTTGACAATGTGCAGACTTTCTTCCATTTTAGTCCCAAACCAAGAGCATTATATCCCTTGCTGAAGCATTATAATCAGCATTACAAGGCAGTTTTTGGAGCATTATGGTTAGCATTATACGAACATTTTCGGAGCATTATCCGCTGGACCCTAGCCACCACTATGCCTGTTCACCTAGTCTCTCAACCAATCGGGCGTGTAACGGCCCATAACCCTGTAAACTGCATTTTAAAAGCCTAATCAAATTTAATTTGTGTTTACAGAAAGATAGTATAATTGGGTTGAAATTGTTCAAGTAACGTGTCGTGTTTGGTGTGGCCAAGCTTGGCCGTTAATGTTCTAAGTATAATGTACTGCTGTTATTTGTTTTCACTTTGTCCTTCCTTCTTTCTTTCTAATAATCGACGTGGAGACAACAATTTTATAATAGCAATAAAGAGAACAAATTCTGCAGTCATCGCCACACTACAACGAAGTCATGAAAGATTACCAGAATTAATTTTCTTGTCACATTCATCAGTGGAAAGTCGTGACTGAAGAGTAACCATGCTGAACAATGATTAAATATACATTCAATGATGTGTTACGAGAACAAAATACAGTGCCAAAGAAGAATGAGAGAAGGTGAGACAATAGAAGTGAAGTGAGAGCTAAGTGCAACTGCGGGTGAGAAACTAATTATAACGCTAAAACTGTGTAGTGAGACAAACAATCATGCTGTGCACCTACGAAAACAATTTTAACGCAACTACATGTTTCTTCTGCTTACAAAGATCAGGCTTAAGCAAATGAATACAAATAGTCTCAAGTACTTTCAACTGACTAGCATACCGTGCACGACAAAGAACAGAAAAACTAAAATCATCATACACCTGCAGACACTTAGGGTGAGACAACAAGTGAAGAAAAACGGCAGACTTCTTACGATCACAATCACCATCTGATTCCTCGTCTCCAACAACCGCAACCTCGTCCTCCGTCTCATCTCCCAACTCGTCCTCAGTGTCGTCCTCCGTGTCATTCTCCTGATCAACACCGATCGGTCCCAGGCTCGCTTCATGTTGTTTAACCTCTGTTCGTTGACTCCTCCTTTGATCTTGATGGTAAATTGTTACCATTGTTGTTGTTGTTGTTGTTCCTGTTGTTGTTAAATCTTGTGTTCCCAGTGTCCTCGCCGGTGCTTGACCTCCAGTACTGTAATAATCCATTGAATAATTAGCCGTTGATCGTCTAGGCCTTTGAATGTTGATTGTGTTACTTTCTTTGTTGAATTCCGTTCCCTTCAGCCTTCTTTCTCGTTGTTCACGTTCAGTGCTTGCCTCATCCATATATGCACGTGCCACCGACACCACAGACTCAGCCCCAGCACTGCCGAGTTGGGTTGGGTTGGTAGGACATCCTTCCTCACCGTGAACGCACGTACAGTTGTGAAAACGGGTACAAAATGTACCGCGTAGTAAGTTTGCTGTACAATTTTCCGTACCACGCGACTCATGGATAATGAGAGGTTACCTTTCCAAGGGAGAGAAAGATACGTGGGACATTTGTCCGGGCCAAAACGTATTAAATTTTCCTTTTTATGCAGCCTTTCGCTCATGAGTTCCTTCAATAGATCGTCGGGGTACCCGTTTTTCAGAAAAACGGACTTTAGGAAGTCAAGTTCCTCAGCTAGTTTGGAAGAGGAGCAAATACGCTTTGCTCGATCCACCAAGTTACGCACCAAATTCACTTTGTATTGGTACGAACAATACGAGTCAAACATTATGTACTGGCCGGTGAATGTAGGCTTTCTGTACACAGATGTTACGGCACCCTGACTAGACTTTTCCACAAGGACGCCTAGAAAGGGAAGTTTGTTCGCTTGTTCGTGTTCACACGTAAAACGTATGGAAGGATGTAGGTCATTTAGAATACCAAGAAAGATTTGGCTATCTTCAAGAAAATCAAACCAGGTGAAGGAATCATCAACAAAACGAACGTACAATGCTGGCCACAACTGTTCTGCAATCAGTGACTCACAGTAACCAACGAACACATTCGCTAATACTTGACCTAATGGAGAGCCCATGTGTAACAGTTTTCCCCTGTTCTCTATAACTTTACACTCCCTCGCACCTCATGCGTCTTACGCCTGTCTATTAGCACCTTCATTGGCGCCATTGCCACATGTATACTATCACATTTTGCATATAACTGGTCGAGGCACGCTCAACCAGGGCTCTTACTTTTCAAGTTTGATTAAACCTGTTACACTGGTAGCAGAGGATGGTTACTACTCTGCTTTTGGCAGGTGTTCTGGTCGCTCTGCTTACGCTCCTCGTACTCGTCGTTCGGCTGATAAACGATATCAAGACCGCTCAGCGTGTTAGCCAAGGAAACCGAACGATACATCCGAACTCGGAACCGTGGGAGCCAACACACCGCCTTACGAAAGAGCCGCCTGTGTTTGGAGGAGATTCCGCTACATTCAAAGAATGGACGTTTGCAATGGACATGGCCCTACGGTCGTTGGCACTCCCAAATGCGGCACAGAGGGTCGACTACGCGGCAGGATTTTTGACTGGAAACGCTCGTCTTTGGTTGATAGCGGCATTGGAAGCTAACCAAGTGTTTTCCGACTGGCCTGCTCTGAAAGCGGCACTTGGCGATGTGTACGGACCACGGCACAACGAGGAAACATCGCGTATGGGACTAATTTCCGCAGCGCAGCGCGGGTCGCTGGACGCATACATTGCTGCTTTCACTCGCCTCAGCCTGCAAGTGCCGGAAATCGACCACCACACCAGAGCGCTGCTGTTCGTCAGGGGTCTAGTGCCGCACATCCAGCGACAGGTCATGCGTGAGCATCCACGTACCCTGGAGCAAGCTGTCATGGCAGCAAACACCGTGGAGCAGTCGTCAGGGCCACCGGCGTCGGGGCCACCAGCCAGTAGAGAGTCGCGTTCCGTGCCCAGCTTCCGTGGTCAGGGCCTCCGCAAGCTGACGGACCAAGAGCGTGTCCAACTGCGAGCAATGGGACACTGCTTTGCTTGCAGGAAGCCAGGCCACCTCGCTAAAGACTGTACTGAGGGTGGACAGCGCTACCCAAACGCTGGTCGCCAGTAAGAAAGGGGGTGCGCTTACTGGCGACGACCCAAGCGCCCACGCCGATACCAGTCGCTAACCGGTTCGGAGCTCTGGAGGTTGAAGACGTTGCTCTCCAGGAACCTACGGAGCCGGAGACACCCATAGCTGTAGGAAATTGTCCCGTTGCAGAAAGGTGTCATGTCAGCAACGTCAGCGTCGGCAATGAACCTGAACACGACCTACTGCGCATACAGGGAAGAATCGGCGGTCGCCGTGCAGTGATGCTGATAGATTCCGGTTCGACGCATGACTTCATTGCAGACAGTTTTGTTCGAAAGCATCATCTTGACACGGATGCAAGCTCAGCAGTGCTGAGCGTAACATTGGCGGACGGCTCGACCAGCGAGGTCCCGCAGATTTGCACACGCACGCTAAGGGTGACAGTCGGGGGCTTCAGTGAGGAACAGCACTTTACTGTGTATCCCCTGACTCGCTACGACGCTATTCTTGGCAAGCCGTGGCTTACAAGGAACAACCCCAGCATCAACTTCCGTACGAACGAAGTTCAGTTGGACGGTGAGCCCTTTGTTGCCAAATTGCCTTCAGCTAACCCGCCGACAGCCGACCGGCCATCTGTGGAAAGCATGTTTATCAGTGGCCGACAAGCTCGTCATGCCCTGAGGAGTGGAGCCGAGGGGTTTCTTGCATGGGTCACTGCTGCAAACGAGGAGAATCGTTCCGGGCCACAACTCCAGGAATCAGAGCAACAAGACATCCAGAACCTGCTCAAGAGGTACCAGGATTTATTTCCAGACGAGCTGCCGAATGAGCTTCCACCGAAGAGACCAGTCGACCATGAAATCCAGATAGAAGATGGAGCCAGACCACCGTCTCGACCCGCCTACCGCCTGCCGAAACCAGAGATGGACGAGCTCCAGTCACAGCTATCAGAATTACTTGAGAAGGGATTCATTGAGCCAAGTAAGTCGCCATACGGTGCACCTGTGTTTTTTGTGAAAAAGTCGGATGGTACTCTGAGAATGGTGTGCGATTGGCGAGAATTGAATAGAATTACGATCAAAAACAAAGCTTGTCTTCCTAATATTGATGACTTATTCGACACGATCCAGGGCAGTGCATATTTCTCCAAGTTGGACTTGCGGTCAGGCTACAATCAAATCAGAATTCAAGACTCGGATGTTTCTAAGACGGCCATTAACACGCCGTTCGGCCACTTCCAATTTAGAGTCATGGGATTCGGGCTGACTAATGCCCCGGCCACCTTTCAGTCACTCATGAACTCTATTCTGCAACCGCATCTCCGAAAATTCGTTGTAGTATTCTTGGATGACATTCTAGTTTTCAGCAAGACCTGGGAAGATCATCAGCATCATCTTCAAACAGTTCTAGAAACACTTAGAAATAGTGAGCTGTATTGCAAACAGTCTAAATGCGAATTCGGCGTGAGAGAAGTTCTCTTCTTGGGGCATAAAATCAACGGCACATCAATTTCCCCTGATCCCAAGAAGATAAGTGCTGTGGAAACATGGCCAACTCCGTCGTCAGTAACTGATGTGAGGAAGTTTCTTGGCTTTGCAAACTATTTCCGAAGGTTCATAGACCGACACTCGACCATCTCTCGTCCATTAGAAGAAATCACCGGAAAAAATTCACGCTTTGAATGGAGCGCTGCTAGACAGAAGGCATTCGAGTCTCTAAAATCAGCATTACTCGAGGCGCCAGTGTTGCAACTGGCCGATGTTGAGAAAAGCTTCATGGTAGAAACTGACGCAAGTGACTTTGCCGTGGCGGGTGTGCTCCTGCAGCAGGGAGAAGATATGGATTTGCATCCCGTAGCCTATTGTAGTCGGAAACTGTCAGCTGCAGAACGCAACTATACTGCGGCCGAGAGGGAAACGTTGGCTGTGGTATTTGCATTAAAGTGCTGGAGAATCTATCTATTCCGCCACTTTGACCTGATGACTGATAATATGGGTGTTGTCTATTTACGAACCAAACCGACTCTCACCAAGCGTGAGGCAAGATGGGTAGAGTTTTTAGCTGACTATGACTTTACGGTCTTTCACAAACCAGGAAAGAAAAACATTGCCGACCCGCTTTCACGCCGTCCAGATCTGTTCAGTGATTCTGAAATAGGCGGGTCATCCTATCCTCCTAACATTCAGTTGAATGCCATAGAGCATACCCTAGAGATTAATCCAGACTTAGCGCAGTTGATTGTAAGCGGTTACAAGTGCGACAAGGATCTTGCTCCCATTATCAGGAGACTGAAAAATTCAAGCCATGACAATCTGCACGACCGTTACCTTCTAAATGAAACACCCGGTTATCTTTATCTCAGATCTTCACCACAGAACAGGTTATGCATTCCAAAGAGTAGCAAACTCCGACTCGCCCTGCTTCAAGAATACCATGACTGTGTGACTGCGGGGCATCCCGGTCGAGATCGCACCTATTTCAGACTCTCTAGATATTTCTATTGGCCCAGAATGGGACTGGATGTAAAGGCGTTTGTCAAGTCATGTGACGTCTGCCAACGAGTTAAAGGCGGCCAGCTAAAAACTGGTCTCTTGCAGAATTTACCAGTGCCCAGTCAGCCGTGGGCGGATATCTCGATGGATTTTATCATGGGTTTGCCTAGGACCGATACAGGTCATGATGCTATATATGTATTTGTAGACCGCTTGACAAAGTGTGTACATTTAGCACCTACTTCCTCTACTATTGACGCTAAAGGAAGTGCTGATCTGTATATCCAACATGTATTTCGACTTCATGGTTTGAGTTCTAGTATTGTATGTGATCGTGATCCAAGATTTACGGCAGCATTTTTTCAGGAATTGTTTGATCGCTTAGGAACGAAACTAGCATTTAGTACTGCCAATCACCCTCAGACAGATGGCCTAACTGAACGAGTAAACAGAATAGTAGAGGATGTGCTGAGGGCTTTTGTAAATCATAAACAAGATAACTGGGATATGCTCCTACCTCTCTGTGAGTTTTCTATCAACAGCGCTACTCAATCATCTACAGGAAACACACCGTTCTTCTTAAATTACGGTCTAAATCCCAGAGCGCCACCCGACTTCCTCAACCCTATTCAGGGAGGCAGAGATTCAGCTGATTGGTTGCAAGCAAGACAAGACGCGGTCAAGATCTCACAAGATGCGCTAGTGGCAGCTCAAGCTCGTCAGGCCTTCTATGCAGATCGGACAAGGGTCGAGGGAAAGCTGAAGGTGGGAGATTTGGTAATGGTCTACCGGGATTTCCTCCTGACTCCTGAAGCTCGGGACCGACCATCCCATAAATTACGCCCCAAGTGGTTTGGCCCCTTTCCTATAACCCATGTGGTCGGCCCGAATGCCTACAAGCTCAAGTTGCCTCATACCAGCCGCTGTCACCCGGTATTTAATGTGTCGGCACTCCGTGCCTACGAGAAGAACGCTATTCCTAATAGGAGACAGCCTACGCCTCCGCCTATCACGGACCTTGATGGTCATGCCCGCTATGTGGTGGAGAACATTCTCAGTCACCGCCGCCGGCAGAATCAGCTTCAGTACCTAGTCAAGTGGCAAGGCTACTCTGATGCCACTTGGGAGCCTGAACATTATTTGTTGGATGAATCTGGTAATGACATTGTTCCACTTCAGAAGTACAAAACCTTGGCTTCTGCCCGCTGAGTTTTGCAGTTGAACTTCTAGTTTCACCTTACACATTTGTTGAGCTTATTACACTTTATTTGCATGGAGTTTCAGTCGTCTTATTGTGTTACTTCAGTGCGAAGCCTTTTTTTCGTCTCGCACGTGTTTGCGCTTATTGTACTCTATTCCACTTGAGCATTTGGGTTATAAGCTCCTTCCTCTCCATAGGAGGGGGATGATGTAACAGTTTTCCCCTGTTCTCTATAACTTTACACTCCCTCGCACCTCATGCGTCTTACGCCTGTCTATTAGCACCTTCATTGGCGCCATTGCCACATGTATACTATCACATTTTGCATATAACTGGTCGAGGCACGCTCAACCAGGGCTCTTACTTTTCAAGTTTGATTAAACCTGTTACACCATGGCTACCCCATCAACCTGCCTATACATAATGTCACCGAAGGAAAACTCCACACCAGTCGTCACGAGCAACATCAGTTCCCGGACGCCGTCTCTGATATCCATGGCGTGTCAACTTCATCATTTCGGTACAACACATCTAGGCAAATATTGATAGTCTCTTCTAACGGTTTGTCGGGTTGAGCTCCCGGCAGCTCTCGCTCTTGCGAGAGACTTTTGTTCCTTGACAATGTTTCCAGACAGATGAGTTGCTACTAGATGAGTTGCTTGAATAAGCCGAAGGCAACTATATTTACGGAGCGCAGTAAGAATGACTCGTCCCTCAAAGCAGGAACGTTCAACGCTCGTTCCTTGAAAAGCAACATCAAGAAAATTACAATAATACAAGATTTCGAACAATACAGGCTTGACATCCTCGGACTGACGGAGACCTGGCTGAACGGAGCCGGTGTGACACGTACGACAATGGACATGTTCTGTATCGTTCGGGTGGCTCGTCGTCCAGAGCTGGAGTTGGCCTTCTCATCAACAAGAAACTAATAAATAATGTGGAGTCGTACAAATTTTATCTCCGAACGGATGATATCAGTTCGTCTCCGAAATGGACCTCGACCTGACAGCAACTCCCTCACGGTGGTCTGCTGCTACGCTCCGACGCTGCAACGCTCGACATCACATCCTCAGGAAACAGATGACTTCTACTCCGCACTACGAGGTATTGCCCAGGAGGTCAGTAGAAGAGATGATTTTATGATATTGGGAGACCTGAATGCAAAAGTAGGGAGCGCCCGACCTGCTTCAGGAGGTGCAGTGGGATGTTTCTCCAAGCACGTATCAAGCAACGCGAACGGTGAGAGACTGATTGAGCTGTGTGAGGAGCAAAATCTGATTTTATGCAACACCATGTTCCCCACCATGTTCAAACAGGGAACGGCGCTTGTTATGGTTCGGCCATGTAATCAGAGAAGGCAGTGACTCGACATCCTACAAAGCTCTAAGACTTTCAATCGACACCAAAGACATCAAGAAGCCCAGGGGACGCCCCGTCACCAGATGGATCGACAACATCAAGAATGACTTAAAGACAATAAACGTTTCCATTGCCGAAGCGGAAGCTATTTCCCAAGACAGGGAAGCTTGGCTCGGCATTGTGAATCAATGTACTAACTTATCATGCTAAAAAAATATCTGCGCTTACTTGAATATCCTTTTGGTAAATAACATTCTGTACTTAATATTATATTCCTCATGCCTAGGCTCATGGTGGAATCGAGGTAGTTTTTCCCTGCAATAACAGAATGAAGAAGGTGTGTATGTCATGTGTTTCTCGTTTTCTCTAACTCTTTTGCCGACAGATGCGTTAGCCCCATGGGTGATCTTACCCATGGGGTACATGCGAGCTGTTATTATTATTATTATTATTATTATTATTATGTTCAAACATCGTATGCAACATCGTTCGACATGGTTCTCGGATGGGCTCGTACACAGGGATGGCCAACCTGTTCGAAACATGATTGATTTTGTGATTATGCGAAGATCAAACACAGTGCGCGTTGTGAATGCCAGATCATACGGTGGATTCACAACAAGATCCGATCACCATCCGGTTATTGCAGATTTTCGACTAACATTCTGGCGGTGTACAACATCTAAAGCAACCAACGACCGCTGTTTCATCAAGTACAACGAACCCACACAAGACTCTGCTGAAAGTTTCAAAAATGCCATAGCAAGCACGTAGCCAGACATAAACACCCCGCCTGAAGATATTTCCACGCTAGACCAAACCTGGGAGAGATTTGTGTCATCTACCCATGCAGCAGCGGAAAAGGCATTTGGAAGGAAGAAATCACAGAAGAGGATTGCTAGAAGTACGAGCCCTGCTGTTATTGAGCTATCAACTCAACAAAAAGAAATCCACAGCCGGATACATATGGAAAAAGATCCGAACAAGCGGAAAGAACTAACACAAAGTAGAAACAAGATCCTTCACCGTATCCGAGCATTACTCAGAAACGAAGGTGACTTATATTGGCAGCACAAAGCGGAGGCAGTGGACGCATTACGCCCGGATGCAAGATCGTACTTCAATGCCATCAAACAGCTAAAAGCACTTCGAAATCCTGACAAACCTTCCCCAGTACGACTCGCAAATGATAGTGGTGAAAATGTCACAAATGTAAATTGGAATTTGGAGGAATTCAGCAAGTATTTCGCATCAGTGTTTTACCGGAGCGACCAGCCAACGCTTTCCCCGGCACAACCTAACAGTAAGGCAGAAGACGAACCATTTACCTCTGAAGAGATTAGGAAGGCCATCATGCACCAGAAAATCGGAGGCGCTGTTGGATGTGATGGGATCAGTGCGGCACTGCTACGTACGGCTTCGACTGTCATTACTCCATGGCTGACTACCCTATTCAACTCCATTAAGGAACTCCACTATTGCCCACCTGACCTTAGATGTGGCCTTCTGTTGCCAGTATACAAACGAGGAAAACCTATGGGTGCACCGAAAAGTTACAGACCGGTCATGCTGCTATCAGTTGTTCGCAAGGTGCTGACCCGCATCATCACCATGCGTTCACAACAATCTACCACCTCATATGTACGTGAAAGTCAGGCAGGCTTTACACCCGGACGCTCCACGGCTGACGGAGTTTTCTATACGCGTGTCATGTGCGAACGTGCACTACTCGGTGACTGGAAATACTCTGCCGCACTATTAGACTTCAGCGGAGCATTTGATACCATTGTCCGTGAGAAGGCGTTGGCGCGATTTTCAGACTCTGGAGCTGCCACTGATGTCGTTGCCACTCTGATCTTGGACACGACGGTGAGAGTGAAACTCAGTTCTCATTTAGGCAAAGCGTTTGCTACAAAATATCGGAGTAGTGCAGGGGGATCCGCTCTCTCCCATCATGTACAATGTGTATGCTGAGGGAGCCATGCGCCACCTTGATCCTATACTAGCGCACTTATCTTTACCAGCACCAACCACCCAATATGCAGACGACACAACAATCCATGACACGGAGAGGCGAGAAGTCGAGGAGATTGTGGAGAAATCAAGTGAAAAATTCAAAGAAGATAACCTAATGTTAAATATTCAGAAAACACAATATATTACAGTAACTAAAGCCGACTAAGGATGCAGTTTACAGGGTTATTATTATTATTATTATGAAATGACCCAAAGGCAATGTGCCTATCGAGGGGTTCATTTGATTGAAAGAACAGTAGATGTAGATGTATGTACAAAGAGAAGTAGGGATTGATGAGGAGAGAAATGGGGAAAATCAACTGCAAGGTGGCGGAATTCCGTTGATTGCATAAGCATAGTCAGCTGTAAATTTCCTGAGGGCAGCTTTGAACTTATAGAGCGAGGCTTCCGATGTTAGACTGGGGGGTAAACAGTTCCATAGAATAGCAGTTCGGAACATGAAGAGAGACTTAGACAATGATTTAAATTTGGGAAGAATGATTTTATTTGGTCGTCGCTCACTATTCGTAATCTTGAAATGGAAATCAGCAAGGTAATCACGATGATGGAAAACATATCTGTGAAAAGTAGTGAGACTGATGATTTGACGACGATAGGCTAGTGACTCTAGGGAGCATTTAGAATTTAAGACAGATTTGGAAGAAGTGTAATCAAATGCAATTTTTTTCTTTTTCAGTAGAGCTCTAGCAAACCTTGCCTGTAATTGATCAAGAGTGGTCATGGGTTTCTTATTAGATCCAAACGACCACACCGTACAGCTATATTCGATCACAGGTCTTACAAACCCTTTGTACAGTATGATCATTGCCGAAGGCGTAAGTTGCTGGGACATAATTGACAGTAGGTGCACTCGATATCTGAACTTCGAAGTTATTGAGGCGACATGTTTGCGGAAATCCAGGTTGTCGGTCAAGGTGATGCCAAGATGTTGCAGTTCAGAAACCACCGTTAATGGCTCATTGTACATTTGGTATTGGATTCCTGCAGGTGGTGTATCATTGATAGCTCTATGGCACAGCACGGATGTCTTGCTTGCTGAGAATTCACCTCCATTGTTCTTGCCCCATGTTTGACATGCATCGAGATCAGACTGCATGTTCGCTCTACTGGCGAGGGTGTCTTCAGGTTTGTAAGCCAGTAGGAGGGTGACATCATCTGCAAATAGATATTGCGTGCAATGTTGCATAGCGTTGGGCAGGTCATTTATATAGAGTAGGAATAGGAGTGGTGAAAGGTGGGAACCTTGAGGCACTCCGCAGTTGATGCTCCGCTTCTTCGATTTAGTGCTATGTACCTTCACTTCAATTTGTCGATCCCCTAAGAAGCTCTTCAGCCATTTTACTGATGAAGCTGTAGCAATCTTACCGAATTTCTTTAGGAGTACAGAGTGGTCGACCCGGTCGAAAGCTTTCCTGAAATCTAGAGATATCATGTCAAAATTAGTGCCACTATCAATATTTACAGCCATTGATTGGGTTAGCAAGATAAGTTGGTCCGTTACAGACTTGTTGCGTACATATGCGAATTGACCTTTACAAATTACACCCTGGGTCATCAAGTATCGAAGTAGACAATCCGAGAGAATCTTTTCCATTAGTTTCGCTATGCATGGGAGTTATGGGCCGTTACACGCCCGATTGGTTGAGAGACTCACCTACTCTCCCCTGACTCACTTGTGAGGTCTGCATTCGCCACTAAGGTGTGCAAGGCATAGGCATAGTGGTGGCCTGCGGAAGCGAAGGCTAGTTTGTGTGTTTCTGAACATTCAAGCGATGCCAACGCGAATCCCGCGAATTATTATTATTATTAAAGCCGACTCCTCTTGGCGATCTGTCAAGCTGCTTGGCTCTTTGTTAGGGTCCGCAGAGGATATTCAGGCAAGAATAGGTGCTGCGAATAGAGCGTTCGGCTCCATTTCGTGGAAGCGTCATAAACTGAGCTCCAGACTTTGTATGTTCTCTGCCCTCATTTTGCCTATCCTGTTGTATAACTGTGGACTGTGGGCCCTGACACAGCAACTCAGTAATTGGCTGGACGCATGGCACCGCAGAAAATTGCGGTACCTGCTTGGTGTGGTGTACCCTCACCACATGTCGAATGCCAAGGTGTACGCCTCAACGCGACAAGGCCCAGTCAGCACTACCTGTCGCAGACGTCGGCTGCTCTGGCTGGGCCATGTTGTTCGCGAAGGACGTAACTCAGCGTCCTACCAAGCACTGGAGATGGCAATTAATACCCGGGACATCAAGCGCCCACGTGGCTGACCCCATCTCAGATGGATTGACAATATTAAAAATGATCTAAAGCACGCCAATATTGATATTTCTGACTGTTTTGAACTGGCTCTAGACAAGAAAGAATGGCTGATGCTTGTGGAAAAATGTGCTGCGCTTGCGTAGTTGTTCTTACTGCGATACGTTCTAACAATAATGAGATGCCTTTTGTCGGCTCTTCTGCCTGGATTTCGTTGACAGATGCGTTAAGCCCATGGATCCTTCCATGAGTGACATGCGAACTGTAACTATTATTATTATTCTAACGGGACGTTCGTGAACAGACTCACAACATCAAACGAGCACATATGCGCGGAGGCCGGAACCGGGTGGGAGCGAAGGACGTCAATGAATTCGAAGGTGTCTTTAACTGTATGTTTGCAATAGAATGTTTGCACGATGTCAAGCCAACCACACAGCCATTTAGAGATATTATATTGCGGTGATGCAACCATGGACAGTTCGGTTTATGTATTTTTGGTAGCCCATAGAGACGTGGCCGGACGGAACCAATGGGCCGCATTTTGAATAACTCGTCCTCCGATATCTGTTTACTTTCTTTAATTAAGGGGTCAGCCTACCCATACATTTCATATGGCATTCAATTGACCGTAACTTTGGTTTTTCTCAATGGATTTGAGTGAAATTTTGACCACACACTCCTGCCACTATGCTGGCCCTCAGGACATGATTTACAAGTTCTTGCGCCTCACTGACAGGCTTACCAGGCCGGAAAAACATAAATCTCCGGCATAGTGCCACGGTGTGCGAGCCACCCAGGAGTAGGGTCCAGCGGATAATGCTCCGAAAATGTTCGTATAATGCTAACCATAATGCTCCAAAAACTGCCTTATAATGCTGATTATAATGCTTCAGCAAGGGATATAATGCTCTTGGTTTGGGATAAAAATTGAAGAAAGTCTGCACATTGTCAAACTTCCAGGAAATTATGCATATCGTCGATCTGCGTCTGAAGCTGCCACCTTATCTCTTACGACCTCCACCACTTCTTAGCACTATAAGACATGATCGCTTCTCCATTGACTGCTCTCCATTCCAACTTTGATGCAAGGTCGTGGCAGAATAGTCGGTGTATCAAATCTTTCCCCTAATTATCCATGTATTGAGAGATGAAACCATTATTGCAGGTAGTCATTCATTGTTGGGATGAAGTTAATCTTGGCAAATAATATTCCTGCCTGCAGACAAGCTGTCACTGCGTCCACTCTGTGAATAATGTCTTCATCTGAAACACCAGACGTGAGGCCAGCTCCTGAGATCCGATCTCAGATGGAGAGCCCTCCCATTTGCGGAAATCCTGAAAACACGTGGTCAGAAGTTATTTTGCCACTCTCTATCCTTTGCTTGTGCTCTCATCTTCTCCTTGAGATGGTGTGTAGACGTATGGCTTGCCACAATACTCTTCCTTTCTGATAGCATTTGACTGTAGGCCTGGCATTACAACCGTCCAGAACTAACTGTACGTGCTTCAAAGTAAGACAGGCGCTGCTGATTGATTGATTTTTATTTCACGGATCCTCCAGAGGCAAATAGATGCCTATCGAAGGGAGTCTCCTAAGTAAGTATGGAAAATGAGAAAGTATGTTCGTAAGGGAGAAGAGGTAGAAGATACATTGGAATATAGAGTACAGAAGAAGTAAATTCAGTACTTCGGGTAGTACATTGCATGCTAATCATAATGAGAATTAGAAAAGCAGCATTGCGGACTACTATAACTGACATATACACAAACTATTGAAACTATCATAGATGTGGTTAGCCTAGACACAAAAGTCAGGAATACCTTTCAAAGAAAACATAGATTGCGAATGATACCGACGAACAGCAATACTAAATTTCGCTGTTGTAGAGAGTGAACGAATATCTTCAGGAAGTTTATTCCAGGCAAGCTGAGCAATCGACTTGGTACTGAGTCCATGAGAAATTCTATAGCCAGCAATCGCATGTCATTACGTACATTCAAAATCAACATAATTTTGCGAATCGACCTTTTTTCAGGATCACTTTTCAACGAGGACGAAGCAAAGCCGGCCGAACGAAGCCTAGAGGAAGAAAATCACCCTCTCCACTTCACCATCACGATACTGACATAGATACTAGATGAAACAACTAAAAAATCCACAAGAAAACAGTACGGCCATCATCGCGCTGACTTTGGTCTGAGAATTTCTATCACGATCAAAAATGTACGAGGAGCACTCAAAAATAAGCCACAGACGTACCTTTATCGCTCTCTACTCCTTTTTCAAGGCACAAAAGTCGACTCTCCACTTTCAAACCAGGAACCAGACATACCAGTGGTCCTTTTCAGCTGCTCCACGAGCGCAGGAAATGTTCACCAAGGGGCGCAGAGCAGCATCCATTCCAGAAAAAGAGCTAACATACGAGTGAGACTGCATGACTGAGTACTACATGAGTACATGTATGGGTACATGCAGAAAATAGTCAATTTCAGCGTTTCTGCTCCAAACAGCAACTAGCTTCGACTAGAAACAAAGATTACACCAAAGGATCAAACAACAACCATTTTCTGCAGTTTTTTTGTAGATATATGGCTTCCTTGTGCTTGGCCCAGCACGCCAAAAATCACACCTCGGAGGAGTACAAAAATTACAACTCTCAGATGTCCTCGATTGCTGGCCAGTACTAGTTTTTTTCGAGCCTCCTGAGCTGGACTCGGCAAAGGCAGTTCTTTTTGGAACGAGTTCTTTCTGTTTATAGCCGCTCCTTCATCCTGGTCCAAATTTAGCAATGCATCAGTGTCTACTTCAGTATCGCTAGAGATGCTATCGCCAGAGCCTCTGGCACAACGAAAAAACTCTTCTTCGTCTGTTTGATATTCACTTTGCGTATGTCTCCTCCATTGTTCTAAAAGTAAAAGAAACCTCGTAAAACATTTCTCCCGATTTGTGTCACTTGAACTGCCTCGGCCTCGGTTGGGCATGCTTCACAAATGGCTTGTGTACGTACATTTACCTGACCACATCGCTACAATCATAACGTTTTTATGAGCAGTAATACCGGTAGTTATGTAGCGTTAGTGCTAAACTAAGCCTAAACTAAAGGTGCTACGTGTCTACACAATCACAAAGTCATGCGCCCGTACAATGCATAGTGCTCAAATGCCCGGAGTGGGCGGAGCGTGGTACCCAAAATGTACACAAAAGGAGTAAAATAGGGCTGTTTCGTTGTTACTCAGAGTTTCATGGCAAAACCCAATCACCAGACAACATCTCGAGATCATGATTGTAGCCGATTGTTGCCAAAAACCTGGGATTTCCCGATATTATCCACTATGAAACTCGTTATGCCGCTCAAACCTCACAATCATAATGCTCATTTTGTTCCTTTCTAATGCTCCATAATGCTCTGATGCTCGGATAGTCGTATAATGCCGAATATAATGCCGGCATTATCCGCTGGACCCTACCCAGGAGCCAAACAAATGCATTTACAATTTTTTCACATTTTCGTGCCCATTCTGTCCGTGCGCGGGACCCAAACCTAAAACAAGTCCAGAAGCAGCCATGGGTGATGGGGTAGGGCCCCTCAACGTGGCCCTGGAATCTGTCACAACGGAACAAGTGGGCGTTCTCTCACGGACTCCCACAGACCCAAGTCAATTTCAGGGCTCACAGCATCACACAAAAGCGTGGGCGCCATTTTGGACAGGCCGCTGTCACACGAGCCAGCCAGCATGCCAGAATCGTGTACATGTACATGCGATCAGGCAGATATCTCTGAAAACTTGAAAGTGGGGTGCATTCAAAATGTTCATTTGTACCAATGCTTTTGCCTAGGCCTCTGAAACTCTAGGAACATACTCTCAATACCCATTGTAAGGATTTGTCCGAGAGTTTTTTGTTTTAATCGATACGGTTTGGCGTACATATGGAGCCAAAGTATCAGTTGGTGCAGGCGTAATTCTGATTTGGATTATTGTACTAAAATTGAAAAGTCTCTCGGAGAAGTTCTTCTAATTTTCCTTCTGAAAATTTTAAGCTATTGGCCATCAAAATCGGGCCAGAGACGGGTACAAACGAACATTTCAAAGGCAACCCTATCTGCAGTGCAGCCGCGAGGAAGAACCGCGCGCGCTGCACTTGTTGTGAATGCGGAAACAACACCAGCAGCAAAGCAATTTTTTGAAATATTTTTGCTACTCGCCTGGCGCTTCATCGCTGTGTCCTCCAGGAGTTATCATGGTTATGGCAGACCGAAGAAATACATGGCCAGCACAACGGCGAAGCCATTGGACTTGTTCTCTTGCAACGAAACGGAGTGGCGAATCAAATAATTCACAACTCCACATTGTCACCACTGCGCTACACGGCTCTTCGCAGACCAGCCATATATTTACGTTTACACAACAGGACTTCACGGCGGAGAAACTAAAACTAGAACATGACGTGAGTCATTGCTCCATGCCGTCAAGGAATGCTAGTCCTTTCCCTCTCCCGTCACCCGCGCCTGTGCATCAGCGGCGTAGCTGCCCGGCTGTAGATGTTGAACGCTTTCGTCAACGACTGCAGGATTCTGCTCGGGGCTACTTTTCGCAGGACTCCGTGTGCGGACAGTCTGAATGAAGGCTTCGGCCGACAAGGCCAACACTGCTCGCGAAATAATCCACTTGGAAGGAAACAAGAACTACCGAAATGAAATAGAGATAGTGAGACAGTCTCCCGCCATCTCCTTCACCATTCACGACTCAGTCCTTGTCACAGCAACTAAGCCCAAGCAAGTCAAAATCTCCTTGCGCGACTGCGTTCTGCACCTGCGCTTAGCGGTCACGCGAGTTAGTTTCTATGGTGATCAGATCCAAGATGTCCTCCCACGTAATCGAGGTTTTGGCATGGTTGCTGTGAGCCCTGAATTTTTGATTTTTTTAGGTTTAGCACGTGCTACGAGGTCGTACCTTTGATACAACATCCAGTGCTGGGACCTCCACAGCAAGCCATTTCCACAGCGCTGCACACCAAATCCAGGATACCCTCAGAAACCGGCAAAGACTACCACTCGCGTTCCACTACTGCCTAGTACTGAATCCTACCTGACTTCTTGACACGACTCAAACTTGCCAAAGTCACTAAATCAACGTCAACTACAATAATCAAGCCACATACATTGTATCTGCAACGTCACGAGGGTGCTGGCAAAAGTCCTGCTGCACGGCGGCGGGCTTCGCCCGCCGCCGTGCAGCCCAATACGTTAGGCCTTGACAGATTATGCTAATATTTTCGTGAAATTATGCTTTTCGCATTGCTGAAAAAATTGCAGAATTATGCTATTTTATGCTAAAAGTTATCATATTATGCCGCATTATGCTCACATATGCAGCTAACTTGTACAATGTACATGTACTGTAATGACTCTGTGCAAAATAACAGGGGAATTTTTTTGTAGAGGGCGTTGTACGTACTGTAGTAGCGTATGTTCTCAAGGGAGTCGTAAACCTACGACTTTCTGGTGCATCTACTTGTACTTGTACTTGCAGAACATGTACAACTGTATGGAATTTGATGCGAACAGGGGGATTATTCCAATTTTATGCGATTCGTATGCAATTTGCCTCGAATTATGCGATTATTCGATTTTGGTAGGAATTATGCGAAAAATTATGCTAGCATAATCTGTCAAGGCCTACAATGCGTGGTTTTTAAAGGTGGCAGACTACCCAAAAATTCGCTGAAAAATCGAATTTGTAAAAGGAAAAAGGCCTTTTTTGGTGTGGTAGTAGGTGGAAGCAAATTTTGTTGCTCCGCCAATCGACTCCTTACTTTTGTTTTGTTTGTCGAGCACTGACCAAGGAAGCACAGCTATGGCGGACTCAACCCTAGACCTAGCCCTGATCGAGTTCAATGTGTTGCAGCAGGTAGCCAAGGACGCCCGAATTCCAGGATGGGACGACTTATCCAGGGCGGACCTCGTGTTCGCTCTCCGTAAGCAGGGCCAGGGAGCCAGCGCACCAGCCAGAGGAGCGCCATCTGAAACCGGTATGGTACCAATTGTATCAGAACTGTTAGACGTAGTCCGAGCACTTTCAAATGAGATTTCGCAACTACGAAATGTGATTGAAACAAGTAAGTCTTCGCAAGAAAACTTCGAAGCCCAATTGTCACGATTGCGGGAAGAGATGGGGGAGCTCAAAAGTCAGCAAGTGCGAGCCCCGGGAGTGCCACTAACCACTCTGTACCAACCGAATACGGACGCTGCCACCCTTTCACGTGCATCTACTACAGAGCCCAATGTACAAGTAGGTCCAAATATGTACACTTCTACCATTCCTGGCGCATCCTCTACAGAGCCCATTGTACAAGTAGGTTCCCAGTACGCACCTCCCGCACCCAAACATGGCACGCGAATGACCAGCTCTGGCACTCCTGGTGACACTGACCGTAATGGTTGGCAGTATCCTCCACACCGACACATGGCTCGTGCTCCCGCACTGCAGCGTTCTATCACATCACAGTACAAAAAGCCGATGTCCAGTAAGCGAGGCAGCCTCCAGGGGGCAGAAAGGATCAAGCGGAAGTGATTCTACCTCGGAAATGTCGACCCTGGGTGTGAGGCTGACTCTATCAGGGAGTGGTGCAAAAAGAAAGCAGTTGACGTCCTCAGTTGCTCAATTTCGGAGTCCAAGTACTTTGGTACTGCTTATGCTCACCTTGTTGTTCCGGCTGAGCATACTGACCAGGTTCTCGAAGAAGAGTTCTGGCCAAGCAAAGTTTCCATCAGGGAATGGAGATTTGCATCTGACAGCACAACCTTGGATCAGTCTGCTAGTAACTAAACCATGCAATTGGACCCACACCCACCTTCCTCACTGAACCCACACGCACACCCATTCTTTCCTACCAGACACTCCCTTCCCACTCACCAGCATTCTACACCACCCCAGCTCACACTTCTATCAACAAACTGTCGTTCTGTAATAAATAAGTGTACAGAGCTTACTATTGTTGCTGAAGAGTGGCAGCCTGACATAATCTGCCTAACTGAAACCTGGCTCGACCCGAATATTGCACTTAATATTACGCGTTATGACACCTTCTGGAGGGACAGGCCCCCTGCAGAGAATAAGTCCGGGACAAGTGCAAGAGGTTATGGTGGTGTCTCTATCCTTGTTCGACAGAATAAGTTTAAGTCTGTTGCCATGCGTCCCGATCTAGCTCGCGATGGGTGCGAAGCCGTTTGGGTTCAACTCCAGCCGTATCCGGCTGCAGCTGAGCCGATCCTCCTGTGCTGCAGTTATCGTCCACCTTCTGCTAAGCCAACAGATATAGCAAGGTACTGCCAGACTCTCGAAGACGTACTCATTACTCTTCCTCTTTCATCTTCTCACGTTATCTTGACAGGTGATTTTAACAGCAAGCACACGTCATGGTGTTCGACAGATTCCACCAATACTGCCCTTGCTGAATTGTATCGCACGCTCAGTCCATTTGGTCTTCACCAACTCGTCAACACATGTACATACACGTCACCATCTGGTGTCCAAGCCTGCTTGGATTTGGTATTTAGTAACCGTGCCAATCTCTCGTCTTGCGTCGAAACTGACTGCCCTCTGGGCGCCTCAGACCATGCCATTGTGTACTGCCAGTTCGACATCCCCCTGCCTCAGTCTCCCCGCGAAATAACGTCTCAAGCTCAGGAGCCTAACCCTATGTCTTTCGATCTCCGACACGTCACACCTGCTGTGTGGGAGGCGGTCAATGCAGACTTAGACTCAGTACCTTGGAACTCATTAATATCCTCAGACGTGGACAGTGCACTTAGTAACCTGCACAGTGTCCTGCAGACTGTGCTGTCCAAGTATGTTCCCCTTCATAGCTCCCGCAAACCAAATCGAACTCCCTCAACCCCAGGGTCTACACGCAAATATCATCCATGGGTTTCCACTGAACTACGCAAGGCTATCAAGTTGAAGCGTGACCTATTCAGCCTCTCCAAGAAATTCCCTACGGACTACAACCTATCAGCATATAAGGCACAGCGGAACCAGGTGAGACATCTCTCCCGCTGGTGCCACTGCCAGTACATTCGTTCAATCAAAACAACACTTACCTCAGGCAGCACTGCGCTTCACCAGTTTGTCCGCAGTCAGCGATCGCACAAAGTAAAACCTGGCATCCCTGACATTGCAAGCCCTGATGGGCTGCTGGTGTCCGACAGCTTCCAAAAAGCAACCATCCTCAACAAGCAGTTTACCTCTGTCGCGGTGCCTGATGACCCACGTTTAGTAATACCCCCTCTCCAATATGACACTCGTCTTACTCGCCAATTCACCCGCGTTCATATCACTACAGCAGATGTTCGTAAAGCCATCTCAAACCTGAAATCTGGGAAAGCGCCAGGGCTAGACGGTATCACGAACAATATGATAAAGAAGCTAGCTCCTGCGATTTCTTTTCCACTTAGCCGCCTATTTAACCTCTCCTTTACCACAGGCAAGTTCCCTACTGACTGGAAACTGGCTAAAATTGTGCCTATTTACAAGTGCAAAGGCAGCAAATCTCAAGCTAGTAACTATCGCCCAATTTCCCTCCTGTCCTGTATTTCCAAACTTTGCGAACGGCTCTTCTTCAATCAATTGTATAATCATATTTCTCCTGCTCTGGATCCCGCGCAATCTGGGTTTCGTTGTGGTGACTCGACCGCTCTACAGCTCACCAAGCTGATCCAAAACATTGCCGACCATCGTCATATGGGGCGGAAAGTTGCCATGTGCTTTTTCGACCTCGAGAAAGCTTTCGACACCGTGTGGCACCGTGCATTACTTGCTAAACTTTCCAAAGTTTTCGGTGTGTGTGACTCAGCGCTGGAGTGGATTACAGACTACCTATCCGACAGAACGCAAGTTGTCTTTGTAGGTGGAACTCTCTCAGATGCTTCACCTGTTCTGTCCGGAGTGCCCCAGGGATCCATCCTAGGGCCCCTCCTTTTCCTAGTATATATAAATGATCTTCCCAGTCATGTTGAAGGTGTGTCCTTATTTGCTGACGATACTGCACTGCTCCGGTTCAATGAGTGTCTAGACAGGCTGCGAGACAGTCTCCAGCGCGGTATCAACGAAGTCCATCAGTGGATGACTACCTGGAGACTAAGACCTAATATCGCCAAGACTGAGATATTATTCCTGCCGAACTCAGAGCCAACCTATGCATTCACTCTTCCCGGATCCTTCACAGACCTCACAGTGGTAAAACAACACAAACATCTTGGTTTGGTCATTGACTCAGACTTATCGTTTAGTAGACATGTCGACTATATCTGTAGCAAAGTCAGTAAAGCTGTTGGCTACCTCGTGTCTCACTGCTCACACCTACCGCTTGAATGCATTCGACTTTTTTATCATTGCTATATTCTCCCCATTTTTCTCTATTGCTCAACCGCCTGGTCATCCCTACTTAGTAAATCGTTAATGAGTACCCTGGAAGTCCACAATAAGAGGATACTCAAAGTCCTTTTCCGCAAACCATCATACTTTCCTTCTGCCGAGCTGTATGATATGTTTAGCACCTTCCCTGTCTCTAGTCAAGCGGATCGAAAACTGTGTATTGTTGTTCATTCTATTCGTCTTGACAAAGCCCCGCCACACTTGCGTAAATATAACTGGTTTCTTCCCACTCGTCCTACGCGCAATCCCTGCACTTTACCTAAAGCCCGAACCTCAGCTTATACCAGATCTCCGTTTTTTGCTGCCTATTCCCTCTGGCTGGCCCTGCCTCTATCAGTAAAATCGTCTTGTACGCTAAAGGATTTCAAGGGCAACATGAAGCTCGTGTTCTAATAACTGCTAGTTCTTCATCCACATTTGTTTCTCTTTGCCTCCAGTAATGTGTAATATTTATTTATTTTTGCTTTGTTTTTGTTTACTGCCATGGCTGGCTACCGCCCCCCTCCCTCCATATTGGCCTATATTCTCTGGCCACGGGAAGGTGAAATAAATAAAAAATAAATAAATAAATTCATATTGAGTGCTACGTCAGTTGAAAGAGCATGAATAGCTGCAAATTCTCTGAAAATTGTGTCCCTATCTGACCAGCCGTTCAAGAGTTATGGCCGAAAATGTGCCCTTGCAAGGAAAGATTTTTTTGTTGCATGCTGTCATTTGTTGGCAGCACTGTATTTGAATGTGAGCAGACCGTGCGCAACTTGTCGTATTATGGAAACACGCGAAAGTGTGCAGAATTTTGCCCCAAGTCCAAAAAAGTCCAAAAAATCACGTTAAAAAACCACGTATTGGGCTGCACGGCGGCGGGCGAAGCCCGCCGCCGTGCAGCAGGACTTTTGCCAGCACCCTCGTGACGTTGCAGATATGTGGCTTGATTATTGTAGTTGACGTTGATTTAGTGACTTTGGCAAGTTTGAGTCGTGTCAAGAAGTCAGGTAGGATTCAGTACTAGGCAGTAGTGAAACGTGAGTGTCAGTCTTTGCCGGTTTCTGAGGGCATCCTGGATTTGGTGTGCAGCGCTGTGGAAATGGCTTGCTGTGGAGGTCCCAGCACTGGATGTTGTATCAAAGGTACGACCTCGTAGCACGTGCTAAACCTAAAAAAATTCAAAAATTGACTTGGGTCTGTGGGAGTCCGTGATAGGCCTTGACGGATTATGCTAGCATAATTTTTCGCATAATTCCTACCAAAATCGAATAATCGCATAATTCGAGGCAAATTGCATACGAATCGCATAAAATTGTAATAATCCGCCTGTTCGCATCAAATAATTCCATACAGTTGTACATGTTCTACAAGTACAAGTACAAGTAGATGCACTAGGAAGTTGTACAGTCATGTAGGTTTACGACTCATTATGTCCAGTCCACTACAATCAGTGATGGTCGTAGCTAGGTCGGACGATGCGTTGACCCCGTTGAACTTTTGCTACTACAGTACAACGCCCTCTACAAAAAAATTCCTTTGTTATTTTGCACAGCACCATTATGCATTAGCAGCATATGTGAGCATAATGCGGCATAATATGGTAACTTTTAGCATAAAAATAGCATAATTCTGCAATTTTTTCAGCAATGCGAAAAGCATAATTTCACGAAAATATTAGCATAATCCGTCAAGGCCTAGTCCGTGAGAGAACGCCCACTCGTTCCGTTGTGACAGATTCCAGGGCCACTGTTGTAAACCACCAGTTCTCAATTGGGAAAGGCCTTCGCGCTTATGGCATTGTATTTGTTGAAATGTTGTATTTCGACTCCGCCGTACCGCTGATGTTGCTGCATGGCATACGCTATATGCGCTGTGTGTGTTTTGCTGTATACGCTGTTATGTCCAGTTTTATATGCGTATGTTTTTGCATGTACGCTGTTTTTGCATGCTATAAATAGCTGGTGTTATTAGTGTTCATTGTTAATTATCAGATGAAGTGAAATATACAGTGAAAAGGAAAAGAGTTGTCCTCGTGCCGTGTGGTCGTACGATCCTGACAATTTAGAGAATCTTAGAGGGTTCATAACATTTGGCGACCACGCCAGGATAGGAGCGAGCATGGCAGAGGAACTATGGAACAATTTGGAAGCCAGCTTTATCGACAATGGAGAGCGGTTAGGATTAGAAGGCGAGTGGTTGAAGGTACATGTGGAGCAGAGGCTCCAACAGTACGCGGAGCGTGAGGAGCGCAGTGCCAGACGGCGAGAGGAGGCTCTCCGCACCGAGTTTGCCAAAACACTAAAGGAGATTAACGAGCGCATCGACAATGCGCATGAGGGTGAGGGTAAAGCCGCGATGGGAGGTACAGAGGAATCTCCCAGTCACAGCGGTGGGCGTCAACCGCTGATGAAAATCCCCTCATATGATGGAACGCAGCCATTGGAGCGTTATCTTGACCTGTTCGAGGACATCTGTTCCAAGAACGAGTTCAAAGAAAGCGAATGGCTGCTGCGACTGCGCATCGCGCTAGCGGGTAGCAAAGCGGAGAGGATATGTATTGGATGCAATAATTACGAGGAAGCAAAACGAGAGTTGCTTGCCTCGCTCGGAAAGACTCCGGATAAAGCGCGGAAGACATTGCTGACAGGCAAGCAGCGGTCAGATGAGTCGTTCCACCAATACGTTGTCCGTGTTTGCCGAGAGGTAGAGGTGTGGGCCACACTCGCCATGCCAGAAGATGGCGAGGTGGACACCAAGTATAGCGCCGATATAGGTAAAATGGCCCCGGTGCTGCAAGCAATGGCAAAGCAGGTAATCTTGGAGCAATGCGGACCTGAGATGAAGACGTACCTGGTCGAACGGCAGTGCTACGGGATGTCTCTGCGCCAGGTACAGGAGCACGGCGCGTCTTACCAGGTCGCGCACGGACGACAGGGTGATACTGCCAGGAAGCCAGTAGAACGATCCGTGCCAAGGCCCACGGCGTCGGCACAGTGCATGGCGATATCGGTCGCAGATGCAGAGAAGCAGCTAAAGTCGCTGCCACAGGAAGGGAGAAAGGGTTTTCTGCAGCGAGAGAGACTCTGCTGGAACTGCCTTAAGTATGGCCATATGGCCAGAGAATGTCGGTCAGGCTCGAGATGCACGAAATGCCAGAGGAAACACCACCTGCTAATACATGATGTGTGGGATAGAGCAGGTTACAGCCGGGAGAAACCGACTGAGATAGTAACGGAGAAGAATGTTGGATCGTGCTGTCTACACTCGCCAAGTGTGCGGCTGATGACCGGAGTGGCACGAGTTGAGGGAAGAACTCGAAACGCGAAGGTTCGCGTGTTCCTGGACTCGGGTGCTGAGGCGTCATTCGTGACTGCAGCGTTGGTGTCAGCAATCGATGCAGAACACGTTGGGGTTGAAAATGTAGAGGTGAAGCCGTTCGGCGCGGAACCAATCCAACAGCGCATGGATAAATACGCCATCACGATCCAGGGTAGCTCCGCTAGCATTCGGGTACGCGCGTTCGTGAAACCAACGCTAGAGCTGGACCTGAAGTGCGCAAGTCCGCAGACCATTGCGCAGTGGCACAGTTGGGGAGTAGAGCTGAGTGACAAGCCTCAACAAGGGACATCAGACGGAATACATATGCTGATTGGTGCAGACTATATCAACGCGGTACTGCACAGCAAGAAGGAAGTTAATGGTGAGACGGTGTGGAACACAGAGATAGGTAATGTATTATCTGGTCCAGCGTCTGCACCAAGTCGAAACAGTCAGCCGGTGACCGTGTCATGTGTCACAGCCCACATCGACAAACTATGGCAGTTGGATGAACCTCCAGAACAACATCAGCACCTGCCATCTTTCCCGCTATGTCGCCAGGGCAGCGGGTACCAAGTGGGTCTCTTGTGGCGAAATGAGCGTCGCCCAACGGATAACTATGCTCAAGCTAGAGTCATCGCAACGCGGCTTCTTGAAAAGCTGAAGAGGAATGGGAAGCGTGCGCTCTATGATGATGTGCTGATCAGGGAGTACCGCGAGCTTGGAGCAATTGAGCTGGAGCCATGTGAGAGCGATGCCGGGTACTATGTACCGCATCATGGTGTATTCCGCGAGCACGCTGCAACCACGAAGTTAAGAGTGGTGTTCAATGCCTCGGCGACGGCTCCAGATGGCAAGTCGTTGAACGACATGGTTGACCCTGGACCGTCGCTATTGCCGAGTCTCGCAGGTATGCTATTACGGTTCCGTGAATATAAGAGCGCGCTGCAAGCGGACATACGCAAGGCTTTCTTCATGGTCGCGGTTAATCCCGAAGACCGTCCGTACCTGCGTTTCTTGTGGCCCGGTCGAAGCGACAGCGATGAACTGTTAACCTGGAGGCTAACGAAACTGCCATTTGGTGTAAACTGCTCGCCATACATGCTTACTGCGGTGATTCAGCATCACTTGAAGGAGCTACGGGCGTTGTCTGCAGCCAAAGAGCGAGATCGTATTGATCTCTTGCTAACGAGTTTCTACGTTGACGATTTGGTCTCTAGTGTCTCAAATGCCTCGGAAGCCAAGGAGATGCAAGAGTTCAGCGTGCGTGTGCTTACGGATGCTGGCATGGAGTTACGCAAGTGGCGAGGCAACGAAATCCCGTGCGATCCAGAGGCCGGAGATAAAGTCCTCGGTCTGAAATGGAAAACCAGTGATGACTTGCTCAGCATAGCAGCGCTAGGCGAGTCCGATAGGCCGTCTGTTTGGACCCGGCGATCCCTCCTCAAGTGTGTTGCGTCAGTGTTTGATCCGCTAGGTCTAGCAGCACCGGCAGTTGTGCCGGGAAAGATACTGCTACAGCAAGCCTGGAAAGTCGGAGGCGACTGGGATGATAAGTTGCCTGATGGCATCTCAGCCGCATGTGCGCAATGGTGGGGAGAGTTGGCCGAAGTGGTGAGCATTGACATACCACGTTGGATTTGCTGCAATCTTGACACGCCGATTGCGCTTCATGCCTTCGCCGATGCCAGTGAGAAAGCGTTTGGATGTTGTTTGTATGCAGTCGTCAATGGACAGTCGCACTTGGTATTTGCCAAGGCCAAAGTGGCACCCGTGTCTCCGCCCACGTTAGCCCGCCTTGAGTTACAAGCAGTATGTCTAGCGGCTCGCTACGCTGAGTTTGTGGTGAAGGAGCTGCGTGTGACCGTCACGCAAGTCTATGGCTGGACTGACAGTCTCACTACCGTTCATTGGATCAGTAATCCATCGTACAAATGGAAAACATTTGTCGCTAACCGCGTCAGTCAAATCCAAGAGATATCGAAGAAGGTCGGCATTGTGTGGAACCATTGCCCGGGCCTTCACAACCCAGCAGATTTACCGTCGCGTGGGAGTAGTGCACAGCAGATCCGTAGTCCGTTCTGGAGGGGCGGACCAACCTGGATCACGGAGCCCAATGACTGGCCCACCGCACCCTCAACCGCAGCTACAGATGAGTCCAGTGTAGAAGTACGAGTATCAGCCACCACCTGTAGTCGAGAATCTGATAAGGAATGGTGGCTCCGATTCAGTAAATGGTCGAGGGCACAGGGCATGGTGACTCGGATGTTGCAGTGGAAGCACACTGAGCCTCGTGCTGAACTCTATTTTGCAGCAGACAACGTATTGTACCGCATCGTTCAAGCCGCATGTTTCGCTGAGGATCTTGAGCTGATCAAGCAAGGTCAACCAGTGAAGCCTGGGTCGAAGGTGTATCAGCTTGCACCGTTTCTGGATGAGCATGGAGTGCTCAGAGCCGGGGGACGAATTCAGCACAGCGAGTTGGCGTATGGAGCCAAACACCCAGTCCTGTTAGGCAAACATCATTTGACCGAGTTGCTGTTGGAGAAAATGCATGTTGAAAGGATGCACCAAGGTGTAGAAGGAGTCTTGTCGTTCATCCGTCAGAAATTCTGGATTATCGGTGGTCGACGAGCGCTACGCAACATTACTCAGCGATGTGTTACATGCCGCCGCTACAAGGCTAAGGCTGCCTCAGAAGTCTGCCCGCCGCTGCCAGAAGACCGAGTTGTTCACGAGAGGCCGTTCGCAACTACCGGCATCGACTATGCTGGTCCGTTGTACGTGCGCCGTGGTGAGTCATCTCCGAAGGTATGGATAGCATTGTTTGTGTGTGCCACCACCAGAGCAGTTCACTTGGAGGTGGTCGATAGTTTAAGTACTGAGTCATTCTTGATAGCATTTCGGAAGTTTGTCGCGAGACGTAGTTTGCCGTCTCGGATCAGGTCTGACAACGCTACAACGTTCAAGGCGGCATCTGACAAACTGAGTGTGCCATGGATGTTCAATCCTCCAGCTGCACCATGGCATGGAGGCTTCTATGAGAGAATGGTTGGTACAGTGAAGAGTGCCTTGAAAAAGGTAATGGGAACAGCGTTTCTGAAGGTCCAGGAGCTTGAGACCCTCTTGTATGAGGTTGAAGCAGTGGTGAATAGTCGTCCGCTAACTTATGTGTCTGATAGCCTGGATGAGCCACCAGTAACCCCTGCAATGATGATGGGTAACATCTGGATGTCGGCAGAGAAGCCAGCAGGTACCCTGGACGCTGCGCAGATGTCATCGAGATTGCGTTACCTCAGTCGGACACTGGAGCATGTCAAGAATCGTTGGGAGGTGGAGTACCTAAGTCAACTGAACAAGCACCAACAGACCATGTCGCGCCCTTTAGCTATGGGTGATGTTGTCATTGTTCTCGATGATACCAAGCGCAAACAGTTCTGGCGTTTGGGACGGATCATCGAGTTATTCCCTGGTCGAGATGGTAAGCGTCGTGTTGCCAAGGTTAAGTTGAGTACCAGTACCCTGTTGAGGCCGATCCAAAGGTTAGTGCCATTAGAAGTATCGTCACAGGACGTGGCCCCTGTGCTTGCCGATACCGCTCAACCTGCTATCGTCCCTCAGCAGCCAGCGTATGAACCGTCAGCACCGTTACCACCGCCACGGCAGCAGGAGATGACGCGTTCTGGGCGCGTAGTCAGAGCCCCGGATCGTTTTTGACTTGTGTGCATTGTTGTACGGCGGTGAGAAGCCCTTTGGTGGGGAGAATGTTGTAAACCACCAGTTCTCAATTGGGAAAGGCCTTCGCGCTTATGGCATTGTATTCGTTGAAATGTTGTATTTCGACTCCGCCGTACCGCTGATGTTGCTGCATGGCATACGCTATATGCGCTGTGTGTGTTTTGCTGTATACGCTGTTATGTCCAGTTTTATATGCGTATGTTTTTGCATGTACGCTGTTTTTGCATGTTATAAATAGCTGGTGTTATTAGTGTTCATTGTTAATTATCAGATGAAGTGAAATATACAGTGTAAAGGAAAAGAGTTGTCCTCGTGCCGTGTGGTCGTACGATCCTGACAATTTAGAGAATCTTAGAGGGTTCATAACAGCCACGTTGAGGGGCCCTACCCCACCCCCCATGGCTGCTTCTGGACTTGTTTTAGGTTTGGGTCCCGGGCACGGACAGAATGGGCACGAAAATGTGAAAAAATTGTAAATGCATTTGTTTGGCTCCTGGGTGGCTCGCACACCGTGGCACTATGCCGGAAATTTGAGTTTTTCCGGCCTGGAAAGCCTGTCAGTGAGGCGCAAGAACTTGTAAATCATGTCCTGAGGGCCAGCATAGTGGCAGGAGTGTGTGGTCAAAATTTCACTCAAATCCACTGAGAAACACCAAAGTTACGTTCAATTGAATGCCATATGAAATTTATGGGTAGGCTGCCCCCTTAAGTCTCAATTTAAACGTCTGTATAGTTCGGCTCGTTCGTTCCTTTCCTATCACGACTACCTCAGATTCAGTACACTACTGGCCGAGAATGACAGCAAGCAGCAAGTCAAACTCCTCGCCAAGTACGAGAAAAACATCAAATGGCTGCGTGCAAAGTGCATCGATTTTTTGAGTAGGGTCCAGAAGAAAGACAATTTGATATCGGTTCGAATGGCATATCTCTCGCTTCCATACGATAAGCCAAACTTGCCAAATCGTCAATTGTATACTCACGTTGCCATAGCGACCAGCACAGTGATCACGTATGAAAGGCTTAGCTCCACCTCAGAGAAGGTCGATCACTGCAGAAATGGGTCATTTTCAATTGGTTCAGCAGACAAGCGAAAATAGTGACGAACAAAATGCTGAAATCTTGGTTGGGACAAATCAGACGTTCAGCATTTCCCCAACCAAGGACCATGCCGTTTGCTCTTTTCACTTCCTGAATATGGATGTGATGCTTCCTGGCGACTCTCCTATCTCTCGTAACATCTTCTGAAGCCAGGTGAGACGACGGGTGGTGGAGATTGACGAATGAAATAATGTCATAGGTTTGAAAAAATATATATAGGTTTGAAAGTTTGCTGAAAATGTCTCAGGAGAGAAGGCGAATACCAAGCATCTTCTCCTAGAGGAAAACATTTCCTAGGCACAGTCAGCCTAGTGAAGTGCAGGAGAAGGCCGATAAACAGTTCACGGCACTAACAGCATTGAACACAGCACTTCTTTCACATCGTGAATACAATAAGAAAATTGAAAATGACCAATTTCTGCAGCGATCGACCTTCTCTGTGGTGGAGCTAAGCCATACGTCATCACTGCACTGGTCGCTATGGCAACGTGAGTATACAATTGGCGATTTGGCAAGTTTGGCTCAAGTTTGGCTGATCGTATGGAAGCGAGAGATATGCCATTCGAACCGATATCAAATTGTCTTTCTTCTGGACCCTACTCGAAAAATCGATGCACAGTGCCCGCTCACCGTGCCAGCTTTCAAGCTGATATTGAACATTGCCTCAATGGTCAAGAACCACTTCCATGAAGTTTAACACCAGCGAGTGTGTTCATGTGTCCTTTCGGAAACATGCTGTGACTCCCTGCCCACCCCTTCAAAATGGATGACACTGAGGTTACGACGGCTGACAGGCACTGTCACCTTGGTATTACCCTTTCCCCAAACCTTAGTTTCTCTGACCATATTACTAAAATCACTTGTAAGTATCGCAGTAGAGTATTTCTATTATGCCACATGACCCGTTGTCTCCCCGCACCAACCATCAATTTACTGTATAAATGTTACGTGAGACCCTTACTGGAGTATGCTGTCCCTGTTTGGCTGTTCGCCATGTCGTCTACGCAATCCTGCACATTGGATCGACTACAAGCTACTGCTGCCCGATCCTACCTAATGCGTAAGACCCGACAGCTTCCTACTTGGACAACATCCAAGAATGTTCTGAATCATCTGTGTGAATGGGAATCGCTCCAATGGCGTCGTCAAATTCTCTCTCTAGTTCATTTTCACCATGACTCTACCAATTTCCAGCACTACTGAGCCAGTTTAGTTTCACCATCTCCAGCAGCTGCCGTCACCCTTCCTCTATCGTTTTTCCTCGTTCTGGAACTCATTTCTTTAAATCTCCTCTTTTCGGTTTATCAGTTGTCTGCCGGAACAAGCTTCCTGAGAGCCTACGCAGGGAGCGATCTTCTGCTAAGTTTCGGTTTCTCCTGAAGGACTATTATTTAACGTACAAATTCTCCACCACTGGAATTCCTGATTTTCGTATCTAGCTCTCGTCATGTATTTTGTTTCTCCCTGGTGGTTTTACCTGTAGTTTTCCCTGAGCAGTGTTTCTGCTAAGTACTATTTTCCCTTCTCCCTTTTCACTTCCCTTTCGTCTCATCCACCCTTCCAGGAAACTCTCCCGATAAGTATCCATTTACTTTTGGAGAATCCTTCAAATAAAGTCTAAATAAATGAAATGAAAACTTCCCCTTTAACTTGCACGGGTTTCGCTGCGGGACACCAGTTACGTCGCCTTGCGCGGTAGTGGATACAAAGGCGGATTTAGCTTCTCTCAGTTGTGTTGTGGTCCTATTGCGTTGAGTAACGAACGTGAGCGAATTCTCGGCGCTGCGAGTTCTGAGACACTGACGGTGGAGCTGATGCTTGAGTTTAATGCTGCAAAGAAGCTGTTGAGTCATCCATGGTCGCCGACCTACAAACGTAACATGTTGTTCCCGTGTTTTTTTTTAAGAAAAATGCAATATCAAATTTTGGCTCTTGAGAACTGCTATATCCATTCCACATGCAACATTATTGCCCTCCTCTGAGTCCTGTGCCTACCTGCAATGTTGCTGCACCGCTATACCCACTTGCAATACACATTCACATATTAGGAGCTCTTCCAGAAGCAGAAACTAGTAACATGAAAAGATGAATCTGTTTTAAAACATTCACTGGTTTGCGGGAAAGACGCAAACGGGAAAAGACTGAAGAAAAAATTGACTGTCACCACCATGTACCAGGACTCGAACCAGGGATGTTTTAAAACCTTTTTATAACTGATTATAGGTTAGTGCATGGCAGGGAGGGCCTTATGGCTTGTTAGTGCCCGACAGGTTAGCCTGAGGGCCGTAGGCCCGAGGGCTACCCTGAAGGGCACAAACAAGCCATAAGACCCTCCCTGCCATGCACTAACTATTTTAGAACGAGGTTACATGCATTATCTCACTTCCATTATGCTTGTGTACCATTATATTGGGTAGTTTTGTGGTCTGTGTGCAGAGAGACTTGGTGTGGAATGAAAGAATATTTTCTTCTGGTAAGTTATGGTAACTCAGCACCACTTAGGACTACTAAAAGTAGAATAGAAGCAAACGAAATGCTGGGCTCTTATTGCGAGCTTCATTCTTTTTCATAGCTTGTGGAGCTATTTAGGGGCTTTGAGAGCCCCTTGTCGATACCTCTAATGACTTTGATCTTCGGTTTTTATAGGTTTCCGCAAGCTGTTGACAAAGGAAATTCGTACAGATGAAAGAATACGGGAGGCAAAAACCGTACACACTTCTGAAATGCGTAGCTTTTAGTAGTACACCGTACATTTTATGCAGAGTTCATTATCTGCACCGTGCTATAATGCATACAGGGAGTTGTACGCACCAGTTTAGAGTATATTCAGCGGGCTTTAAACTAATCCAAGGCCCTCGACGCGTCATCAAGAGTAGTAAAATAACGATTGAGCGGGCTTTAAACTCTGATAAGGCCCTTGGCGAGAATGTCGCTGATTGGCCGTTTCCTGGACAACGAGACAGACCTCGTTCTAAAATTAAAAGAAAGGACCAAAATGTTACATGTTATCCGCGGGGGGTTGTGTCCAACACTAACAGTTATAAGCAAGATCACGGTAACATGTAACATTTTGGTCCCTGGCTTTCTTTTAATTTTAAACCTTGACTCTAAAATCCGAGTTTTATTATTATTTATAGGTTAGTGCATGGCAGGGAGGGCCTTATGGCTTGTTAGTGCCCGACAGGTTAGCATGAGGGCCGTAGGCCCGAGGGCTACCCTGAAGGGCACAAACAAGCCATAAGACCCTCCCTGCCATGCACTAACTATTTTAGAACGAGGTTATATGCATTATCTCACTTCCATCATGCTTGTGTACCATTATATTGGCTAGTTTGTGGTTTGTGTGCAGAGAGACTTGGTGTGGTATGAAAGAATATTTTCTTCTGGTAAGTTATGGTAACTCAGGACCACTTAGGACTCCTAAAAGTAGAATAGAAGCAAATGAAATGCTGGGCTCTTATTGCGAGCTTCATTCTTATTCATAGCTTGCGGAGCTATTTAGGGGATTTGAGAGCCCCTTGTCGATACCTCTAATGACTTCGATCTTCGGTTTTTATAGGTTTCCGCAAGCTGTTGACAAAGGAAATTCGTACAGATGAAAGAATACGGGAGGCAAAAACCGTACACACTTCTGAAATGCGTAGCTTTTAGTAGTACACCGTACATTTTATGCAGAGTTCATTATCTGCACCGTACTATAATGCATACAGAGAGTTGTACGCACCAGTTTAGAGTATATTCAGCGGGCTTTAAACTAATCCAAGGCCCTCGACGCGTCATCAAGAGTAGTAAAATAACGATTGAGCGGGCTTTAAACTCTGATAAGGCCCTTGGCGGGAATGTCGCTGATTGGTCGTTTCCTGGACAACGAGAGACCTCGTTCTAATATTTATTAACTTTTATTTTACTAGGGTGTTTCCCACAGGCACAGACCTATGGTCTTCTTACGGGAGCCCCTAGGAAAAGTCTTTTATAACTGTGCTGGAGTACTATTATTGTATTCCGTGCGGGGGGTTCCAAAATCAAAATTGTCACATATTCCACATCATACTACAGTTGCTAGCGGAACATGTAGCTGAGTCAACTAGATAAAATTACTCGATCTGATAATTATAATTATGATGCAGCGGAGAGCTAGAGGTGCAGTGCACCCTTCCATGCCACTGAAATTGGGCATGGGTGAAATCATCGGCCCTGAAGGCGATCAGACGGGGGCCCGCATCACCCCTCAGGAGCGGGTTCTGGGCCTGGCATTTGAACACTGGCCAGTGGCAAAACAGTATAGTTTGGAGCAACAACGTAATATTCCTAATGCTATTTCCTGCAGTTTCAAGTAAATGAAGTAAAATAGACTACCAGAGTTGCTGCGGTCTAGGAATCCAATGTGAAAAATTGATCTTGGCCAATGCCACTAATGGCACTATGCACAGAATTCAAAGGGATAGAACAGCAGAGAGCGGAAGAGAGCGTTGAAAAAACCAAGCCCGCAGCATCACCAACGCTATGATATATATTTGAAATTTGTTGGCTATGATGAGGATAGGTGCGGGCCGACCTTAGCTCTACAAGTGTATGCGAGGCAAAGTCGTAGTTTACATTGTTGGTTAGTGCTGGGAGAGGCGAAGCAAGAGGCAATGCAACTATGCTACACTGTGGAAGCACCATGCCAATTGTTTGTTCATGCCTGGTCAATACCCGGTGGGGTTGGCTCGTTGGGCTTGAGTACCTCCACCAGCTGGTACTGATTCGGTGCTTGCTTGGCACGCGCCGAGACGCAGGCGGCAAACGCCATGAACAACGTTGAGATGAGAGCTAGGCCAGCGGACGACCAGGCAAAGTAGAACGCATAGCCGTAGGATACGGTGGGCCCAAAGTCGTCTATTAGCAGTATTGGCGTGCCCTTCAGGTTGGGCAGGAAGGACAGGCCATCGTGTGTGCTCACCAGATTGGTGAAGCGCCCAGTGGCTCCCAACATGGCCGCGCCTGAACATGCACCCACACATACGCACACGCGCGCGCGCACACACACACACACACAAACACACACACATATATATAGCGCAGATTGAGTATATATATACATACACACACACACACACACACACACACACACACAAGAGGGAGAGAGACCAAGAAGGAGAGAGAAATTGGCAGACAGGCCGATAGATTGATAGAAAGATAAACAGACGAACATGCCGACAACATGGTGGACAATCAAGCTGTTGCGAAAACAGGCAGACAGACATGCAGACAAACAGACAGAGCAGGTAAAGAGGAGTAGAGTGACATTTATCCTCACAGAATTGCTTTCTTGGATAAAGTGCACGTAATTTCACTTAGAGTCTTTATCCTTCCGATTCATTTTGTTACTCACTTACTCTTGTCCAACCTGCTTCAAATGTTGTATACATGACCATCAAATACCAACAAACAATTTCCAGCAAAAGCAATTTTGAAAAGATTGACTTAAAGGTCTGTTTTTGCTGATCACAGCTCATATGGAGATTGAAATTGAGAGACACAGACACACAGACAGACACAAAGACGCATTATGTCTCCCCCTCCCCACCTGTCTCTTTCCCTATCCATCGATCATCAAAGAAGTCATAACAATTATTCATGTCTAACGTTATTCTCCACGTCCGTTTTTCAGAGCTAAATGCTGCTCATTGACTGGCTTTCACGGTTTAGTCCATGATTTTCTTCACCATCAAAATCATGTCAGGACAGCAGCAGTGGCTGACAACATCTTCATAAGAACCTAGAGATGATGTCTAATGACTTTGTGTCATCCTGTTTTGCTAATGCGAAAAAAATGTGCAAATGATAATTATTATAAAGTGCTAAACTAGAATAAGGGAAGGTGAGACAATATAAGTGAAGTGAGAGCTAAGTGCAACGGGGGGGGGGGGGGGGGGGGGGGTGGTTGAGAAACTAACTGTAACGCTAGAACTGTGTAGTGAGACAAACAATGATGCTGTGCACCTACGAAAACAATCTTAACGCAACTACATGTTTCTTCTGCTTACAAAGATGCCGACAACATGGTGGTATAAGATATAATTATAAGATCAGGCTTATGCAAACGAATACAAACAGCCTCAAGTAATTTCATCTGACTAGCATACCTTCAGACCCTTACCCTTAGTGTCTGCAGGTGTATGATGATTTTAGTTTTTCTCTTCTTTGTCGTGCACGGTATGCTAGTCAGTTGAAAGTACTTGAGGCTGTTTGTATTCGTTTGCATAAGCCTGATCTTTGTAAGCAGAAGAAACATGTAGTTGCGTTTTAAAAGATTGTTTTCGTAGGTGCACAGCATCATTGTTTGTCTCACTACACAGTTCTAGCGTTACAGTTAGTTTCTCAACCCCCCCCCCCCCCGTTGCACTTAGCTCTCACTTCACTTCTATTGTCTCACCTTCCCTTTTTCTATTTTAGCACTTTATTTTGTTCTCGGAACACATTATTGAATTGATAATTGAGCCGCGACACGGCAAAAGGGTGCTTATGGCACGCGACATCAAACTGAGAAAAACTCGTTTGAAAGTTGAGTGTGCATCATTGAGAGTACACATCTTCTTTTTGAATTCGATTAGTTTTCGTTGCGATTTATCAAGCTTTTTGAATGCGTTTTTTTTGCAACAGAAGCAGTGAGAATTCAGCCATTGCGCTGCATCCATAACTCAGTTTGTGAAATTTTGCCATAAGCACCCTTTTTTGTCATGGTGCGGCTCAATTATTATTATACACATGCACACAGTGTGTGCATATGTCTCTCTGTGTGTGGGTGTGGGGGGGGGGGGGGGAGGGGGTGTTTGTGTTTGGGTGTGGGGATGTTTGTGTGTGGGTGTGGGGGTGTTTGTGTGTGGGGGTGTTTGTGTGTGGGGGGGGGGGGGGGTGTTTGTGTGTGGGTGTGTTTGTGTGTGTGTCTGGGGGTGTTTGTGTGTGTTTGGGGGGGGGGGGGGGGTGTTTGTGTGTGTGGGGGGGGGGGGGTGTTTGTGTGGGGGGGGTGTTTGTGTGTGGGGGGGGGGGGGTGTTTGTGTGTGTGGGGGGGGGGGGGGGGTGTTTGTGTGGGGGTGTGGGGGTGTTTGTGTGTGGGTGTGGGGGGGGGGGGGGGGGGTGTTTGTGTTTGGGTGTGGGGGGTGTTTGTGTGTGGGTGTGGGGGTGTTTGTGTGTGTGTGGGGGGGGGGGGGGTGTTTGTGTGTGGGTGTGTTTGTGTGTGGGTGTGTTTGTGTGTGGGTGTGTTTGTGTGTGTGTCTGGGGGTGTTTGTGTGTGTTTGGGGGGGGGGGTGTTTGTGTGTGTGTGTGGGGGGGTGTTTGTGTGTGTGGGGGGGGGGGTGTTTGTGTGTGTGTGTGGGGGGGGGGGTGTTTGCGTGGGGGTGTGGGGGTGTTTGTGTGGGGCTGTGGGGGGGGGGAGTGTTTGTGTGTGGGGGTGGGGGTGTTTGTGAGTGTGGGGTGTTTGTGGGTTTGGGGGTGTTTGTGTGTGGGGGGTGTTTGTGTGTGTGTGGTGGGGGGGGGGGTGTTTGTGTGTTTAGGGGGAGGGGGGGTATGGGGGTGTTTGTGCGTGTGCGCGTGCGTGCATGTGATTACAAAAAGCAAAATGGTTCTGCAACGGCCCTGTCTCTGCCCAGGATTCCTTGGTTTTACCTATAAATGGCAATTGTTGACTCGTTGGCAGTTCGCATGTTTTTAGGACTGTTTAAAAAAAAATATTTTCTGCATTGTTCATTCTGCAGTTATGTACGTATGTGCACCTCATTGACCCCACCTGTACCTAATTCTTCATTCCAATTGGCGCGAAAAAGCTGATAATAATAGTAATATTGGTCGGTTGAGCACCTGCTGGCGAGGAAGTACATCCGCCTGTCTAGGGCATCTCCAGGCGCACTCTGACCTGCAGCTGATTGCTGCTCTGCACACGCATCATGAAAATTTCCCACCTACAAAGTCGATAATCTCCCGGGCAGCCACAGCTACGGAGCGTTTCAACATCCCGGACATCGGAGATGCAACAACTGATGTTGTTAAGTCTGCTCTAACAACCACCACCCAAGCTTCTCTGTGCCAGAAGCCCCTGCATGGTCGCTATTGGCAGCAGAGTGATGGTGTACTGGGCATGCCTCTCTCGTTCAAGTTCTTAAAGTCTCACACATTGTGTCAATCTGCTGAGTCATCCGTATTTGCAGCTCAGGTTCAGGTGGTTAACACACGGAACTACCAGAGGTCGGTTATTGGCAACATTTCTGCTGTGGTTGATGTGTGACTTTTGCGTGGAGGTCCGGGGGCGGGGGGGGGGGGGGGAGGGACTGTTGACCATATGTTGGCATGTTGCCCCATTTTGGCGCCGGCGGCATACATTACTCGCCACAATCGTCTTGCTGATATCGTCCACCGGGCACTCTGTCGTCGTCACAGACTGGTATCTCCTGCTCCCCGGGCCACTTGCCACACTACATCAAAGATGGCGAAGGCCATAAGTTGATGTGGGAAATGCCAATCCCTACAGACAGGGTGTTTGGAGCAAATCGGCCGGATCTTGTGGGGGATGATGGCAGGTCAGTCCTGCTTATTGATGCCAGTGCGCAGCTCAATCATAAAGTAACGCTAAAGCATGCTGGGAAAAGAGCAAAGTACTTGCCCCTCGTTGTGGAAACTAGGCAAATTTGGCAGCAAGAGGCTGTGTCCGTCGTGCCCATCATAGTTGGTGCTCTTGGTGGCCTGACGAAGGAAGCGGCTATCTCCATTAAGCAGCTATGTGGAGAAGAGCGGCACCTTCATGAACTGCAGCAGGCTGCTATCCTTGGCTCGATGGCCATTCTAAGATCTGTTTTGGGTACAGCATAGGGCTCTTCGCTGTCCCTGGTGGTCTTCTTATGCTCTGTATGTTATTTGCTTTGGTTTGTAATTGAAACACTGTGTTGTTTCTGTGGTTATTCGTGCTTGATCTTTCTGTGGGCACACATTGGAGCCGTTGTGCCCAGTGATGAGCCTTGCCGGCCTGAATTTTTTGCCAACTTCTGATGCTCTCCGTTTGCAATACCTGTTGTTATGATACCTATGGGCTTTAATGCCTGCGATGGTACATGCACCTTTCTCTCTCCCTCTCTCTCTCTCTCTCCCTCTCTCCCTCCCTCCCTCCCTCCCTCTCTCTCTCTCTCTCTCTCTCTCTCTCTCTCTCTACCTATCTTTTTCCCCATATATTATTCCATGCTGCTTACCTTTGGCTATGAGAAGTCCGGTGAGTTTGTGTAATAATTATCTCCAATTATTTATTTATTTTCAGTTTGGAGTGGAATAAAGAATCTTAATACATGGGGCATCCCATCCTTACACTGCAGGAAGCTGAAGGTAGCTGCCAGTAGCTGAGAGGCTGTGCTGGTGAACGCACCAATGATGGCTATCCAAGCCAGCAGGCCGAGAAGCAGGCTCCCGAGGCTTGCTCCCTTCACATACACGAGATCGGCTGCATAAGAACGAACAGTGCATGCAGAGAATGATTAGTCACACTCGATTCAGTTTCCATGGTGGCGTGTAATGGCCCCAGAAGAAAGGTTTTGTGTATGGTAAAAGTACCGACAAGGGAGACCTTTGGTATGTGCATCAGCCCGAAACTGAATAACATAACAAGAAAAGCATTTCGGCCAGGTTTTGCCCCAAAAGCACAGAATTGGGAAAACCATGAATATCCACTATCCAGGCCGTTTCACTCCACTTGCAACATTACACTGTGCGGTTCGAAGCCCAGTTGAGGTGCCTTTTTTTTAACCCTTTTTTGAACCTTTTTGCAGCACTGCACTGTGTACGATGCAATCACGAAAAACCACCAAACACGGGAGCGCACCAGAGCCAGTGCTCACCAGGGAGTGGTAAAATACCGGTATTTTACCACTCCCTGGTGCTCACCTTTTGATGAATGGACCCTAAGCAAGTGAACGCATTATGCCTGTACTGGGTGAGCAACAGTTCCATTGTAGGTTTCTTGTGCATTGTTCGCAGCGCTGCTACTCGCTACGGCGTCATGACGAATCTTCTGTTGGCTCTACCCCAACACTCACTCCACGTTGGCCCATCTTCCCACTGCTTTTGTGACGCAATGAGCAGAAAATCAGGAACCACTCTTATTGGCGACTAATGTTATTTGACAAAACCCTGATCTCTGAGAATGTGAAAATGCACACACACACACACGCGCGCGCGTGCGTGATGTTCGCACATCCCATTGAGCGAACTATTTGAAAGTATTTTTCTAGCTGACTCACTTCCATTCACCGCGTAGCAGCGCGTCGGAATTTCGGCAATGTCCATGAGCCTGTCGGTGGCGCACACCTCCCAGAGCCCCGCGTCCAGTAGCTTGACCATTTCGTCGCTGAGCGGATCGCTGATGCTGGCGTCTGCCCAGCTGTGGAGAAGCTGAGTGGCCGTACCGTCCATGAGCGCCAGCGTGGTGAAAACCAGCGCGGCCACGGCCATGCCGCGAGCGGTTCCCGTCACTGATTTCATTGTGTCGAGTTTTCGGCTCGATGCGGCTTCCTTCTTCCAGAGCACTCTGAGGTTTGTTTACCTCTCGCTTCCCACTCACACCAACTGGACAGGACGAGTAGTGACTTCAAGAATGCTTTGCCCAGGGTGCCCCTACAAAAACAATACTGTTTATTCACGAGTGTCTGTACATGTACTAAAAAAGTAAAAGACTACAGTCATAACAACATGTAAGTAAAGCTTCGTGTTGGTTTGGTGGATATCTAGCCTGCCCCGGGCCGGGGCTCTACTCTCAAATCTCAGAGAAGCGCTCGATGTCCAGGTCTGAAGGATAACTGAAAGATGTAGATCTACGCGTATGTATGAGTCACAGTCGCACTCCACTGTCTCCAGCACCTACTAGCATGCACTGACTGACACCGACAGAGTGACAGTCTGTAGATCGACCTGTAGGCTGTACTGCTTCTGCGGTGCGGAGATGCCCCGGCAGCGCGAGTCTCCCGCAGTACATCTCCGGATATCAATCGACTCCGGAGGCTGGGATAAACATGCTGCAGACGAACACCGTCATGTAGATCTACAGATAATTATGTCAGTACAGACCAGGGAGTAGTAAAATGTATTTAAAATGTATTTTACTACTCCCTGGTACAGACTACCAGGACTACACTCTACAGTTCTCCGAGATATCGAAACGATGTAGGTCTACAGACTACAATGATCTGAGTGATGATTGTAGTAGGATGTCAAAACGCGTCATCGGTACCACTGTGACTAACTAATGTTACTTGTGAGGACTACAAAGTAATTCTGTGCCTGTGGAGGGCAGGATCAGTTGGATGGCGGCCGAAAATGGGCCAGGCCAGGGGCGGACTTTTTAAAGCTATACTACCACACCTTCTACATGTACGTGCATATCTATCCACGGGTACGGGTTGGCATCATTGGCAAAGTCCCTCGTGTGCATGCAACCCAGGCACTCTACTCTAGCGGCTGTAAGCACACCTTGGTAACGTTATTACAGCCATCCCGTGGCGTCTGATGAGTGTTTTCAGACACGAAACTCCCCGGTAGCGGTAAGGAAGGACCTGACCTGGTTTGCACTGTTGCTGTTTGTGTGTTGCTGGCTCCGTCCACTGGACATAGAGCACTTTAACTCTTTAGTACGCAGCCTGTGGATCTTAGACACCTGTCTATAATTGGTTGGTTGGTTGGTATATTTTATTTTACTTCGCCAGAATGAACAGGCATTGCTGCCTTCTTGCCTGGACAAGTGGATTGTCCAAGCTCTCACAAAAAGACGAAGAAAGGAAAGAAATATTACATGAGAGTGTGAAGCATGCAATCTTATAAAATAAAAAATAAAATAAACATTTCCATGAGAGTGTGACGCATGCATGATGAGAGAGGAGAGATAGATATAGATACAGAGAGAAAGAGAGAGAGAGAGCGAGAGAGAGAGACTGCTTTATTGCCTGGACAAGTGAACTGTCCAAGCTCTTACAAAATGACCAACAACAACAACAACAGCAACGGCAACAACAACAGCGACAGCGACAACAACAACAGACCAACAACAACAGCAACGGCAACACCACAGCAGCAGCAACAACAACAAGAGAGAGAGAGAGAGAGAGAGAGAGAGAGAGAGAGAGAGAGAGAGAGAGAGAGAGAGAGAGAGAGAGAGAGAGAGAGAGAGAGAGAGAGAGAGAGAGAGAGAGAGAGAGAGAGAGAGAGAGAGAGAGAGAGAGAGAGAGAGAGAGAGAGGAGAGGAGAGGAGAGAGACGCTTTACTACCTGGACAGGAAATTGTACAAGCTGTCACCAAATGACCAACAACAACAACAACAACAACAACAACAACAACAACAACAACAACAACAACAACAACAACAACAACAACAACAACAACAACAACAACAACAATAACAACACTTGAACAGAGAGAGATAGATAGATAGAGGGAGAGAGAGAGAGAGTGTGTGTGTGTGTGTGTGTGTGTGTGTGTGTGTGTGTGTGTGTCAGAGACAGAGAAAGAGGGGGGGGGAGGAGGAGAGATATGCGGATTGTTAAAATGGATTTCGACATGAAGTTAGGTACAGAGAATGTTAATATGGGTAAAGGCTGGGCAAGTCGAGAGCCGTGGCAAGAGCTTTAAATGTCTGCCAATCACCTTCCGTACGGACTGCAACTGGGAGAGCATTCCACAGAATGCTGCTAACAAACTGAATTGAACGACGTCCAGCAGGACCAGGGAGGAACGGAACTCTCAGCAGGCTTGACACTTGACCCCGTGTCGTCCTCAGCTGAGGTGTGGCAGGGTCGTTGATCGGCACGAACAGATTCTTTAACATGGGACTTGTCTTGTCATTTAAACATTTGAAAACGAAGATGGCAAGCTTCTGGAAGAGAAGCTGTGGCAAGCTTGGCACACCCAGTAGCTCGAGAAGGGGGGCAGTCGGGACCAGAGTCCTTTGCTGCAGGGTCGCTCTGACACCGGATTTTGACAGGCGGTGGAGTTTATCCAGGAGCTGTTTGGAAAGACTGGAGAAGAAACAGTTGGATCCATAGGACAGATGAGCCTGTATCATGCTGACATACCAGACTTGGCGTGCTCTTAGGCTCAGGGACCTGCCGTGTCGCCATAGCTGTCCAATTACTGGCCCGATCTTGCGTGTTACATGGCTGATATGTGGCTGCCAGGACAGGTCATTGTCGATTACAACAACCAGGTATTTCGCAGATGTTGTTGATTCCAGGGATTGTCCTCGACAACGTACGTGTTCTTGAACATCAGCACCGCCTCTTGGCTTTACAAACAGAACTTGGGTTTTCTGGGCATTCAGAAGTAGGCCGATGTCATCTAGCCACTTGGCGAGGTTGGTCACTGCAGACGACAGAGACTCGCAGACTTGCTTGGGACACGCGTTGGAGCAATCGAGAGCGATGTCATCAGCGAATTCCTGATCTGCCACATCCGGAGGCATCGTTGACTTGATAATTATGGGCATGGACATTTAAAATGACTGTAATTCTAGACAGGCCACGAAGATAGCACTGTCTCTCAAACGCATAGACTCGGTGGGCTGGTGTGATGTCTGCGACTGTGGGTCTACAGCTGTAGAGGACTTTCGTAGTGCTGCAGTACCAGTAGCCTGCGCGTGCGGTAGCATGCCTTTGAATCTGGGTGGGTGTGGGCCCGAAACCGGATCTGTGTAGCATCTCATTCATAACGCTTGTGAATAGGTAGGAACGTAGATCTACGGGTGCGCTTGCGGAGGATGAACCTCTGGACTGAACAGACTTTTGAAAACCAGCCCTACCCTACACTAAAGCATGCGACTGCCCATAGCAGCAGACAAAATGAAACCCGGACGTGTAGCTCATCCATGGCGGCAGAATACACGAAGTCTGGTCCAAGCATGGTCTAAGTAATTATTAGTTACTCTATTAGGGGCCGTCCGTAAATATCGAACATTTTTCACAAAACGAAATAATCTCGTTATGGGGTGGAGGGGGTTGACCAATTTCGTTTCAGAAAACATTGATTCATGTACATGTACGTACATGGCTGTTGTACATATTATGCATGTATGTCAACATTTTTTACGTTCTGAGGGGGAGGGAGGGAGGGGTTGGGTCTAAACTAAAATAATTCGTTTGGTGAAAAAAGTTCGATTTTTACGGACGGCCCCTAAGTCTAACGTTATGTTTATGCGTGAGTGTGTGGTAGGCACCGGCGGATTGTGCCGGCTTAATAATAATTATTGGCATAATTTGGTGGTTGAAAATTTGGAGCATAATTTGGCATCCTTTCGGAGGTAGGAGCATAACTGCATGATTGTATCACAGTTCTAGTATGTAGGCGACACAATTGTGTACAATGCACCAGATCAGTGCTGGTGGTCTGCATGGTAAAGGGTTCGGAGGTCATGCAGATAGTGTTTTCAATGAAAAGCAGGGTAGTAATCATAGAAATACATTTTTTGTGCTCGAACTCGTCTTCTTCAAAGTTCTTTCTCACCCTGATACAGTACATGTAGCAGGAGATGCGAGTGAATCAGCCTTTATCAGATATCCCCGGGGGCGGACGAGACAGTGACGGGTAGTCCGCAAAACTCCGCGTACATGTACACTATGCTTGTTACGAAGTCATGACGTCTGAATCTTAGCAGCTAGGACTGTGCATGCTATGGATATTGCTCTAATAATGAAACAAATTGAGGTATAGTTGATGTTCGGTCACGATGGAAGGAGAGCTGGAGCTACGAGAGAGAAGAGCTGATTATGAGAATCCGCATCCGCAGGGTTAGGGTGACATCGGTTGGACGAGTATGACGATTACGAAGACAGTTGAACATGACAGTTTTCAAAGGTAACTCAAACTAATTTGGCAATGGAAAAAGCTTTCAAAGCAAAAGAAGTCAACTAATGAATAGAAGAAGTAATGTTTCCCCTTTTCCAGGTTGCTCTCTAGCATGCATGGACACCTTGGTATGGGGATACTCATGTACTTTTTTGTACTTATGGCCACTTGCAAGTACGAAAAAGGCACAATTTTCCGAACTTTGGGGCTCCATAGGTACAACAAAGTGTATATGTATCCCCGCGTGCCAAAGCATAATATGAGGATTTTGCGAGCATAATGCGAGAATCTATGAAAGCATAATTCCATGATTTCGCGGGCATAACAGCGAGACACACTGGAGAGAATTCAACGCCGTGCTACACACATCTGCCTTCGGATTCCCCTCTTTGCACCAGTTCACCACAGTTCCCCCCTCCATCATGCAAAGCTCCCCACCCTTAGCTCACGACTCCTTGTTAGACAAGTCCTACTAGCATGGGACATCCACCACCACACCTCCCCACCCCACCTGCAACAACCACATCTTGCACACAAAGTCAACAGCAACCATACACCCTTCGACAGACAAGGACCTACTCCATCGGACACGCACACACAAACAGGCACCGAGATTCCCCCATCAACAGTGCCCTCACCCTCTACAACTCACTCCATATCGACATCACAACCCAACCTCGTAGAAATTCTTTCCGAAACAATGCATCCAGTCTTCTTTTGAGCAGTACCTGTTCCTGCTCCGCGCATCCCCCTGGTTTCTGATATCTCGAACGTGTACTTAACTATCTCGATCACCCCTGCTAACGTTACTGCCCCCGCTTGTTTTTCATGATCCATTGCTTCTTGCCTCCCCGGTTAACTTCCATCTAGCTGTTTTTGGCTAGTACTAATTCTGTAGCACTTATCAATCATCCTTATTGGCGTCACGCCATCGTGGAATAAAAGAATAATAAATGTCTGCATCGATTTAATATACTCTTAATTGCACTAATAAAATAACTAAATAATCCCCCGGAGCCTAGTGTGTGGCTACATGACTATACATGTACATGTATGTTGCAAGCTCCACTGCCATTGCCTACAAATGTCATACTCGCAACAATTTCCCTGTACTTACTTGCCTCTAGTAATTCCATCCCCCCGGCACTGACGGCCCTTCGACCATTCCGGTTTTGCGTTTAGACATACATGTACATGTACGTACAAGTCATGCTGATTTGAGAAGTGATGCCATAGTACAAAAGGCCTTATAATTATTAGAATGACAACTGGCCTAATCTTTACAAGGGCGAATGCGGTAATCCTTCTTGAAGTAACGTATGTACACGTACAAAACAGAGAGGTTCCAGGCTGTCCAAGAGAGTGCTCAATACCGAGTGGTAGAGCTGGTTCAAACAATAGAAGGACAGAGGAAGTGTTTTTACTCAGAGTTTCACGCATTAAGCGATCATCAGAAAACAGTGTTTTCTGATGATCGCTTAGTGCGTGAAACTCTGAGTAAAAACACTTCCTCTGTCCTTCTATTGTTATGTACACGTACATGTACCCGCCACCTCCATTGCTTCCTGCTACACCAAGCACGAGAAGGAGAAGCGGCGCTGCTACGAGCAACGTGTCCGCGACATAGAGCATTCGTCGTTTGTTCCGGCCATATTCTCTACCACTGGTGGTTTGGGCAAACACGCGGAGTCGCTCTACAAGCGGATAGCTTCTCTTCAAGCCGCGAAGACTGGAGAAGCATACAGCTGTGTTATGTCTTGGGTTCGATGCAAATTGAGTTTTGCCCTACTCCGGTCCAGCGTGATGTGTTTGCGCGGATCCCGGAATCTTCGGCCGGTGCAGTTGGACTCACCTCCCACCTTGGCAGTTGCTGAGGCGGGCATTCGCATTTGATACCATTTGCCTCTGGTTTTGTCTGTATTGGCTTCGTCTGTGCTCTTTTCATCCTACCACTAGTAGTCTTCAGTCCGCTATTGGGCGGCTGCACTCCAGCTCTGCTTTGCAATTCTCTTAACTTCTTTTTCGTTTTTTACCAGGCGTGGGCCATCCCCTGGATCAAAATGGGTGCCTTATTATTTTTCTTATGTACACGTACATCACGGGTGTTTCGCAGCGGCCACTCGTCAAGATGGCGGCAAATCCGAGAGTAGAAAAATTTCGACTCTGCCTATGTGCGGCGGATGCGAATCTCGCACGTGCATGCAAAATCTAGCCTTCTGCAGATTTGGGTAAAGCAAGTGTACGTGTGTGGGAACGACGACCTTTTCCGAGAGAGAATGTCGCTCTTTTCATCCCAACATTTTACTCTCCACGCTCTCCCTCCCAGCTTATTGATATGAGTATCTGCTACCGAGTAGAAGTCTCCATCTTCACAGTAGGCCAGGCATAATCGCAACGTTGAAATACTTTGCTCACTTGGTTTTTTTGGTCCTTTGAGATGATGCGGCTGTTGTGTACAACTCGAAGTGACAAACTTGAGACCCCCGCGCCACAAAAAACTAAGGCGCGCCACAAAGTTTCGTTTGGCTGTTCGATGAAAGGATGTATGGAAGCAGGGATAAAAACTATCGTGGCTGCCGGCAAAACTCCTAGTAATGTAATAAACGGGGGTGTGACTTTGGTAATTCTAAGAAGAATGTACGCACCGCCATTCCACAACGAGACGAAACTACGAGCTCAAAAACACTCCGATTTTCAAACAAACGACGCAGGAAAGAAGACATGGCCGCAGTGTTTCCGTGTGGTCTTCAAAACACCTAATTTTACTTCGATAGCGGCTGGTTCAGGGCAAATTCAGGCCCTATTCGACAGCGTCGTACCACTCAGATTCGCCCAAAACACGAGGAAATGTACGGTAGATCCAAATGCGTACGCATTTTGCGTACGGGGACGACTGGCCAGAGTTCATGCACGACTTTTGAATTTCGGCCGAGCGAGCGCTGATGACGTAATGAGGGATTAGCTTGCCAGTGGAAATGCATCTGCGCACATACATTTCACACACTTTTTGGCCAATTTTCAATCGAAGAAGAGGTTGTTTGCTATGTTCTCCCAACGCCGTGAGCGATCCCGTCTTCTATACCCTTCCAGGTACCCTGAAGGTCCTCCAAAGGAGAATTTATCTCCATCAAAGCGTTGTTGATCCGCTAAATTCGTCTCGAGACATATTCACCCAGTGCAGTGCTGATAAATGTAGAATGTTGAATCTGTGATAATTGTCGATGATGGAGAGAGAGGCTGATAGCCGCTGTCGCAGGGAGAGTGAAGCTGCTGGAAGTAACAACAGGGAGCCCGTTTGTTTCACCTGAACAACCAGACTTCAAAGCAGCTTGACCAAATCGGAGGGTGCCTCGTTGCTTATCGTGAATATTACACCGACATGAATTACTACAAGTATACTGGTGAGTTTTTATCTTGTTTTGTTCGTATGCTAGTACCCTGGCCTGGAGTTCTCGTTAGCAAATTCCTATTCCCTGGCGTTTTCTAAACATTCCGTGTAGGACTGAATACGTGATCAAGTATTCCGATTTGGGTAGATGTGGAATTTGGACATGTATTTTATTAAAAAAATTATTTTCCAAATAGAGCGTTTGTAGAGAAATGGTTGCCCAAATACAACAAAATTTATTCTGCAGTTCTACAACTAACTTGTACTGAAATCCAGTCGAAGTAAAGATGATTCTTCATGACAGTTGGGGTCAATGAAATCTGATCCAGGCATAACGAATGGTGACGCCTGCCACCCCGAGAACGAATGCCCATTTGGTGGGGGATACCAAAGTACTCGAAAGTAGTGCGTGTTTCAATGTGGCATGGAAGTTTTATATGATCTCTGGTCAATGCAACATACGATAGCCATCATGAATTGCAGGCCTCGAACGCAACTCCGACCCGAATTGGCAGTTCCCTAAGTTAGATGCTTTATAATTCCATGGCCCCAGCTGTAGTTATAGAGGGTTTTTTGCACATTATTCTTATAGTCGATAGGTTTATACTGATGGCCACAAACAACGGCAGTTCAAACTTCACTGATGTGTTCATGAGCTGAGAGATTTCTCTGCACTATTTCTGTTGTGCACACAGGTCTGTCCAATATGCATTGACCGTATTGGGTATGGTACCTGCTCTGAGAAGGGAATCGCTGGAGCCACAGTCCAACTATACATTCAAGAAACAGAGAGGAGCCATCTTTGCAAGCTGATACCTGATGTGTACCGACAGAATTCTCACGAGATAGCTTACAGACTACGCCTGGTGTATACTTCATAGTACTCCTTCGACTACTGTCTAGAATCAAGTCGACTGAAGCAAGTTCAAACAACTCTGGCTTCAAACGAGCCGTCGATTAGACAAACAAAACATTCTCTCATATACTAGAGCACTCTGACAACTCACGACCTATTCCTAACGATTGCCACCGCTTATAAATATGTAGAGTACTGATTGGAATGTGCTCACAATCTCAACAATCCAGTGCTATAATTATTTGAACTATGTGTTCCTTCCATAAATGTTGTATCCACATATAATCCACAGTGCTGCAAAGTTTCAGAGTTCTCAGGGTATCAAACAAAATTATTTCAAATACAGTGAAATAGTTCGTGGACATTATAGCGTAACTTGTAGTTCCCTGGTCCTTTTCTTTGCTATAAATTCATCCTTTGCTCTCTCTATATATATAGAGGTCCCTTAATCTGCGGACAGCATGCTGTTTCGTTCTTTTTGGAACTCATCAGCGCAGCACAGAGGGAATGAGGCCGAACCTGATAGCAATGGAAATAAAAATTTCCAATCAGGCCCGAACGTACCTTGCCAGAGTGCTCAAACTGACAAGTCAGTGAGCTCTGCATAACGCAAACAGCAAAGGCACTACCCCACGCAAGAGTGCTCAACTGCTGCAAGAGCAGGAGCGAAATACTCAATCTGCGGACAGCATGCTGTTTCGTTCTTTTTGGAACTCATCAGCGCAGCACAGAGGAAATGAGGCCGAACCTGATAGCAATGGAAATAAAAATTTCCAATCAGGCCCGAACGTACCTTGCCAGAGTGCTCAAACTGACAAGTCAGTGAGCTCTGCATAACGCAAACAGCAAAGGCACTACCCCACGCAAGAGTGCTCAACTGCTGCAAGAGCAGGAGCGAAATACTCAATCTGCGGACAGCATGCTGTTTCGTTCTTTTTGGAACTCATCAGCGCAGCACAGAGGAAATGAGGCCGAACCTGATAGCAATGGAAATAAAAATTTCCAATCAGGCCCGAACGTACCTTGCCAGAGTGCTCAAACTGACAAGTCAGTGAGCTCTGCATAACGCAAACAGCAAAGGCACTACCCCACGCAAGAGTGCTCAACTGCTGCAAGAGCAGGAGCGAAATACTCAATCTGCGGACAGCATGCTGTTTCGTTCTTTTTGGAACTCATCAGCGCAGCACAGAGGAAATGAGGTCCCTTATATATTTCTATATAAGGGACCTGCAACTGTAATAGGGCTTGAAAGTGCTACGTCACAGCATAGCAACAATTTCAAAAATTCAAAAATTGGATCCACTTGGATCCAGTTTTTGTATGGATCCAAGCACATTTCAAGCCGTCTTACTCACAGCAAGGTGATGTAACCAGTGAAACTGACTGATTTGGCTACTGGGGGCGGGGTTACAACTGGTGGCGAAATAAAAGTCACACCTGCATGCGACATGAGTGGGTTGCTATGCACCCACATACTTAGGCAATAGCAAAGTCACACCTTAGTGGATCCAAAAATAGAAATCTGATGACAACTTACTACTCCCTGGCCGTTTTGACGTCATCACTTTCAAGCCCTATACCACAGTACAGTAGATAGCAAATATGTAGAAAACAGAAATGCATGTTCCCATCATTGTACATGGACGGGCGCAGCAGGCCGAAGCTATCAGCCAGAACAGGATTTACAATCGCCTAGAGATACTTGAGCTATTCCAGTATTCTCCGTGAGCTGTCCCATTCCACAATGGTTCATGCCACCATTATTTCTGGTAGTATCCATGTGCATAATCCCGAACATCTCGGATTCTTCAGCAATTTGTGCCACGGCAAAAGACAACGCTTGACTCGGTCACTGGGGCTGTCAAACTTCGCATCACAAATGAACTTCAATTTCTCATCTGGTTCAAGTATATGTACTGCCATGACTTGACCATGCTTCATCCACAGCTGGGCGAAGATTGTGGCGTTGAATTCCATAGCGCACCTTCTTGCTGCCATGCAGGAATATGTTGAGAGAAGTGAACATATTTTTACTAAAAAAACAACAGCCACTGAAGAGGATAGCATTAGCAATAGCCTTGGGTGAATTTCCTGCAGGTACACGTTGTTGGTAGGACAACTGGTCGGTCTCCATATCGTCAAGTTCAGAAATCACCTGTACTACACATCTTGTAGAAGGGGCTGATCGAAAAAATTTCTGATCATAAAATTCACTAAACTGAGGGCGAGACAAATAGTCAGTACTCCCCGATTCCGTCTAGCTGCTTTGATCAAGTGATGCTAACAAGCTCCCCGTTGTTACTTCCAGCAGCTTCACTTTCCCTGCGACAGCGGCTATCAACCTTTCTGTCCATCGTCGACAATTATCACAGATTCAACATTCTACATTTGTCAGCACTGCACTGGGTGAATATGTCTCGAGACGAATTTAGCGGATCAACAACGCTTTGATGGAGATAAATTCTCCTCTGGAGGACCTTCAGGGTACCTGGAAGGGTATAGAAGACGGGATCGCTCACGACGTTGAGAGAACATAGAAAACAACCTCCTCTTCGATTGAAAATTGGCCAAACAGTATGTGAAATGTATGTGCGCAGATGCATTTCCACTGGCAAGCTAATCCCTCATTACGTCATCAGCGCTCGCTCGGCCGAAATTCAAAAGTCGTCTTCCTGCTCGACTCGATCGCTTCTGGAGACTCGTTCTTGTTCGAGGGGTCTTCTCTTTCACCAACCTTCGTCTTGGCATCGAAAACTCGGCGTCGAAAATGAAGCCGGAGTGCCCCTTTAACGGCCGGACATCGGACATTTTCCGGCCATTTTCGGCCACTGACCGGACGTTTTCAATTTCACCGGACATAGTGTCCGGTCAAAAAAGGAAAAAAAGGAGCAGCGACCTTTCGACCTTTTTAATTTTATGCAGAGTTGGGCTTTCTTCGGAGCTTCGTGCCAAATGCGACACATGGAATCGAGCATGAGTACGAGGACGAAAGTGCGGAATCGGAGCCCGACGCGCGCTAGCGCGGAGGGCTCCGATTCTAGCACTTGAGTCCGAGTACGAATGCTTTGATACCATTTCTGACATGCATTGCACGAACTACTTCGTACTACTAGTACTACTACATGTAGTACTTCACACATACCTAGTACCTACTCAAGGCACGCACACTAGACCAGACAAGGAACACAACTAGTCGCCAGTTTAGTACTTCAGACATGTTACATAATGACTAATGTACACAGTCACAACACAGAGATAAAACAAGGGCGGTCTAGTCAGCTAAAAACCAGGTCAGTTCAGCTTCTCTTCTTCGCAGTGACTACAGCCTACAGCCTACAGGTGCAGGTGAACATTGCAGTTTGCACCAAACTGAGCTCCGGAAAAGTTGATGGTCTTCGTAGCTTTCTGCATCAGAGACCGTTGGTGAGTTGGGGATTGCACTGTTGGGTCACAAGTTGCGATGTACTCATCAATGTCGGGATCGTGGAACTCAGTCTGCTGCTGTGATCGCTGAACGCTCGTTGTTGGCGCTGTAAGAGCACGGGTAGCAGCATTGGTTGCAGTTGGAGACTCTCCATCCAGAACTGCAGCCATCTCTTTTCTCTTTTGAAAAAAAAAAAAAAAAAAAGCGGCCTCTGATGGCTGAATCGGAGCACGCCTAGGCGTGCTCCGATTCAATCGGAGCACGCCTGGGCGTGCTCCGATTGGAAAATCGGAGACCTGCAAGCGCTCACAGGTCTTCAGTGGCTGATTCAAAGCACGGCAAGTCGCGCTAGGATTCGCTGTTGCCATGTCGATTGTCATGTGACATGTCAGAATTGCATATCGTACAACTAACACGTCTACACCGTAGCGCTAGCCTCGATCGCGTAGACTTCACCATAATCCGCCTGTAGCAACGCGGTTGCTACAGTCAATTCACACGTTCGACCTTCGTTCGACCTTTGCCAGGCTTTGGTACATGGTGTCGACTTCGCACCTGAATCGATGGGTTGAACTGCACTGCAGTGCAGTTGTTCGCTCTTGATAGGAAGATGTCATCTTTTATCTTTCACTCTTTCACTCTTTCACTGACCAGGAATGCAAATTATGATAGTCTTTTAGAATGTCTTCTGGAAAGCGAAAGGGAGATTCAGAGGACTTGCCGCCGGGCAAAAAAATCCGTGGTGTGAAGGCCGCTACTTGCGATAAGTGGATCTCGGACAATGATGCAGAGCTGACTACTTCCGCCTGGCTGATTTATGACAGGCAGAAGAACGATCGGCTGTTAGCAGAATGTTTGAAGTGTTCCGTGTGCATCAAGTTTGTAGACAGAGTCCGCAGTTGTAAAAACTTCAGCGAGGCTTTCATAACCGGATTCAAGAACCTGAGAACATCAGCGTTCAAGGATCATGCTGGAACGGAGATGCATAAACGAGGAATGAATCTTTTCCGCAGGCAAGAGTGTCCCGCTCGAAATGCCCTCGAATTCGCTCCAATTGCGAAGGCACTGTGCGAGATGGACGATGGTGCTGCCGCTATTGCACGACGCAAATTCGAACTGACTTACCTTCTCTGCAAGAAGTGAAGAAAAGCGGAACCTCCAAATAACAACATCGCTGTTGAAAGCAGTACGTGGCATGTGGCCTCTAATTTCCTAATACTTTGAAATTCTCCGTGAAGCCCAGATTTGAAATTGCTGTTCAAATAGCTCGACAATATCATGCTAGGGGAAATCCCGTTACAACCATGGATGTTGTTGTTGTTGTTGTTGTTGTTGCTGCTGTTGCTGCTGCTGCTGCTGCTGTTGTTGTTGTTGTTGTTGTTGTTGTTGTTGTTGTTGTTGTTGTTGTTGTTGTTGTTGTTGTTGTTGTTGTTGTTGTTGTTGTTGTTGTTCTTGAATTTTACTAAAAGGTCGCAACACAATACGCATGGGCGGGTAATGCTAGCATTATGGCTGGCATTATAGTCCCTTTTTTCCAGGTGGCATAATGCTGGCATTACAACGCCATTTCGCATGCAAAATTGGCATTACAAGCATAATTGCCGGTCGACAACGGTGCCATGCATGAAGCTGGCTATGTCCAGTTCCGAAAATCGTGCATCTGAATCCGTCCGGCTTCGTCTGGAGACTTGACGTTGCAAATCAACCTTCTACGTGGATTGTTTCAGACAACATGCTCACTGCTGTTTAAGTTCTTTTCTTCTACGCTTTGGCCTTGATCCAAGACGGCCTTCTTAAATCGACTTTTCCAACTTTCAAACTGGCATTATGGAGTAGTGTGAGCATTATAAGTGGCATTATATCCTCATATTATGAGCATTGCCTTTAGCATTATCGCAGCAAATAACTAGCATTACCCGCCCATGCCTACAACACAAACAGGCGATGGCGCTTCCTTTAATACATGTGACCGACATAAAACATATAATAATAATAAAGTAATTGGGAAGGGAGGAGAAAAAGTTACAAGTGAAAGAAATCACCGAAGGTAACTGAATATGTTACAGATAGAGCGGCGGAAAAACCTGTTGAAAACCGAATACACGGCGTGTAAATGACCGATGACATCTCCAAGGAATGCAATTCCTAACAAGTAACATCCTTGCAGAACATTACAATGTCATGCCATGTATGTACACATGTGTGTTCCAGCAATAGGACAGGATTTGATCAGATAAAAATCTTACACAGAAATGGAGCTCTTGTGCAGGCTGCTGGTGAGTTGGACGGTGGACGGGACCTTACTCGCCTTGCCGCACCACCTCCACCATCTGATACTGGTGGGTCTGAGCCAGCCTCATTGATCTGGCCTTGGCCAAGGAGGCGGCCAGACACACGGTGGCGAACATGGCACATCCGGACGAACCCCAGGCTAAGTAGTACGCATTTCCGGTTAACACGTACCAGTCACCCGTCGACGACATCGGTATGGGTTGTTGAGTGTGCGAGAGGAACGTCAGGCCATGATCTCTGTTAACTGTGGCCACAAGAATTCCAGCAATCAGCATGGCTACACCTGCGATGCACGTGAGCACACATACATGTACAATATTCTCTGACTGGAATTCCGAACTTCTCCATTTGAGAATATTTTCCTGGATAAGTATTAATCTTTGGATGGAGAGCCAAGGATAAATTTATAGAAAAGAAAAGGACCAAGGAACTACAAGTTACGCTATCATGTCCACTAATGCCACCAGTTACTAAACAATCAGCTCATGCGATAACATTGCACGACACTGACTTTTTCTTTTATTTAAATATTGATTTATACAAAAGAGAAAGGACCAAGGAACTACAAATCAAATTAAACCTTGGCTCTCCATCCGAGTCCATAAATATTAATCTTTGCTGGGGGGGTTTCATCTCAATGGCCAGCTATCAACTGCAGAGGTAATTTCTTCTCTCGTTAATTTCTTTCCTGCTATTATACCTCGATATTTAGGTACTTGTTTCCCATGCTTCATCTTCCCCTCTCCCCTCCCCCATTTTTCTCGCTATATTTATCTAGGAGATTTCCATGATAAGCATCCATTTGCTTTCGGAGAATCCTTTTAAATAAAGACAACAACACCAACAACAACAACAACAACAACAACAACAACAACAACAACAACAACAACAAAAACAACAACAACAACAACAACAACAAAAACAACAGCAACAACAACTATGATGGTTCCATTGTGAGAACAAAGAATTCAAAAAAACATACATGCATGTACATACACGAGCATCACACAAACGTACACACAGGCGTGCATACACACGGACACACAGGCGTGCATACACACGGACACACAGGCGTGCATACACACGGACATGCACGTGTACACACGGGCGCCCGCGCACACACAACAACTGCACAGTACAGTAACCAGATGGTGAACAGTCAGACAGGGCAACGCCAGGCCTCTACCTGGCACAGTGAGTCAGTTACAGAGAATACTAGAGGACCGCTGGTGAATAATAACAATTCTAAAATGTTGGCACTTACATATTGTACAATTGTGTCACCACGATGTGTTAGTTCTAGAACATTCATCTGCCTGCATTATTCGTCTTTATATTTCGTGTTTTTGCCTCCCCTTCCTCAATGTCCTGATGATGCCCAATGGGCGAAATATTGGCAACGTTATTTTATTGATCTATTTGATGCAGCTGAGAGCCTGTTGCCGGAATGGCGGTATTTTCAAGTACATGTAAGTAAAAGTAAATTATCGTATCCGTTCCCGAAGGGAACTCACGACGGCCGCTAACACCCGATAAACCCTAGCGGCAGATACACATTATAATTATTGTATTTTACACACAAGTTAGTTGACGTTTTGTACATGTAATTGAGGATGGGATTGAAGAACCGTTGATGTTCACTTTATCAGTTTGCTGAGAAATATCAATGTGCTCAAGACAATAATGCTATATATTAATAGTATCGACGCTATGGGCAGCATACATGTGTGTTCGTTAGGGGGAGAGGTATAAAGAGGTCAGCAATAATGTTCATGTTCGTTCACGCCTTACACTGCAGGAAACTGAAGACGGCTGCCAGTATGTGACAGGGTACCTTGCTGAACGCGCCCATGATGAAGATCCAGCTGAGTGCGCCAAGCGCCACGCTCGTCACACTTGCTGCCTTCGCAAATACGAAATCAGCTGCAGTAAAAGATATACATGTACATGTTTTGACGGTTGATGATTTGACAGCATGAAACAAGGTGGAGGACACCATGTTCGGAAACAGTGACCTTTCTACAACCATCCGCGGTTGGTAGAGCCCCGGTCCGTTGGGACCATCTGAAACGTATGGGTGTTAGCTAAACCAGGTTCTGACCCTCCTTATTCTAGGGGAGTGCTTTTATGGACCGCGGCTCTACCAACCGTGGAGGTTGTAGAAAGGTCACTGTTTCCCAACACGGTGTCCTCCACCTTGTTTCATGCCAGTGTCAAAGCAACACCATGACTTGTGTGAACTAAAACCAGGTTTTTAAATTTCTATGTACGTGCATTTATACAATGTATTTTCCTTTTTCTTCTCCTCCCCTTCTCCCTTCCTTGCCGTGGTTGGCTAACACCCTCTCTCTTTGTATTGGCCGGTGTTCTCACTGTGCTATGAGATGCTGTAATAAATAAATAAATAAATAAATATAAAGAGTGCAGTTTATTTTATTTTTTATTCCAAGCAATACATGGCTGGGGCAGCTAATGACCACTTTGCGTGGCAATTGCAGGGTTTAACAGGTAGCCCAACATGGCCGAAACGACTTGTTGTCTGCAGCATTGGGTATCTGTTTCTAGAAACGCCTGTTGGCCAAATATTCGATATTCATGGCCGGTCTCTATCCTTGGTGTATGTGTTTTGGGTTTGGGGTTTTGTTTTGTTTTTAACTTTGGCCAGTATGACTACTACAGTATTCACTTCGTCTTGAGGGGTTAGACATTGGGAAGTTGCCACACAGCCGGGGGTGGCGAGCCCGCCTTTTGGCATGTGTTCTTTCCAACACCATGCCAGACTCTCTAGCAATGGGCCTCCCATTCACAACATTGTAATGGTGCTGACCATACAGTCACAACTTTCCCGCTCACCTATCCAGGAATATCATACCAGTGATATGTTTTTTCAGTCGATGTAAGATTTAATAGTCCACTGCATGCAGACTCCTTAGTAAATTTAAACTGTTTGAGGCTTTGAGCAAACTCTCGTGATGCGTGAAATCACTGCAAGAAACTTCGGAGTTGAGACATGTTGATATTTCCACTGGACCGATGTGTGATAAGTCTTTGCAGTGCTGACTTAGTATAGTGATGGCAAGTGTGAGATCTGATCGCACGCTGGTCGGATGAGCTTCTCCCATCCCATCAGCATATCGCCCCTACTTTCCTTCGTTTTGATACATGGGGCAGGGGTAGCATTGATACCACAGATTGTCCATTGGCAAGCTTGCTACAGTACAGTGTTCACTCCTATGAGGTTATTGACCCTCTCAAAAGGTCTCTTCAGCTTCAACGACAACACGAACATACAGTAAAACCTGTCTAAGACGACCACCGCTCAAGGGACTTTCAAAACGTGGTCTCTGTTACCAGGTGGGCTCCTTATCCAGGGTCATTTGACTGGAAATAGCATCCCTCGATCCTGGTTTCAGTGGTCTTATTGGACAGGTGGTCGCCTAATCCGAGTGGTCGTCTTGACAGGTTTTACTGTACATATATGTACATGTGTATGTATACTGCTCGTGTTGTCTCGTTTCTCCTCGCTTTTCTCCCCCTTTTCCATGATTACGGATGATTCATGCAACTTGATCCATACGCTACCCACAAGTATCGTGAAAAGCGAAACTCCGAAACAAATCTCTCCTTTCTGGGTGAAGTTCTCTGAGATAATTCTACTTAAAGGTTGTAGATTATTATGCTGTATGTACATAAACAGAAGGACGAACAGGTGCGACAACAGTAATGCTCTCAAGGGAGGGACAATTATCACTTTTCGTCTGATGATCGATTCAATTCGTGAAACTCGGAGTTACGAAATCGCAACTGCTCGTCCTTCTGTTCATGGTGTATTCCGCTCTTTGCCTTGGGAAAATTGAGCCCTCTATACGAACGGCGAATGAACCTCACATGGTGATGCTGTATGCATGGATTGCCACTGGGTGGAGACACTGACTTACAACTGGCCACCGTGCCACAGTCTGAGGTGATGTCTTCTCTCCGGTCCAATAGCGCTCCGGTGGCACACACTTTCCACAGGCCCACGTTCAGAAACCGTTGAAGCGGGATGTAGCGCGGGCCCGCTGACAGCCAGCTGCGCAAGAACAGAGTGGCCGAGCCTTCCAGGACTGAGATGGTGCTAAATATCAGACCGATTATGGTCAGCGTACGTGCCATACCTGCTAGCGGCGCCATGTTCACCTTTAACTTTGGGAGTGTTAGCAATGACTCTAATAGTCGTTAAACACCGCAAGAAGGTGCTTCGGCCGGTGTGAACGTTTTTTGTTAGAGCAGTCGTCGTGTAGAAATGACTACAAGAACAATGCAGCTGTGTGTGCTACAGTACCAGATGAGAGTTCTTGTTGTTTACGAACACCTCCAGTGGCTGTGTGCAGTGGAGGTGCAGGTCTGCATTCATTGTGTTTGTGTCTGTGTCGTTGTGAAGCTGGTCCCTGTAGTCTAGACACTACATGTCCAGTGTCCACCTCTGGTGCCATGTAGTCAAAATGGTACTAGTCTGTCTTGCTGTTCCCTTACATCGGCATGTACGTCATTGTACATATTGCATGCTACCGACTCTAATGACATGACTGATTGTACATACTACGTACTAGTAGTACTACACGAAATAGGCTACTCGTGTGTTCCAATGGAAAACAGGAAAGGGGATGTTATGTGATTGTGACTCTGAGGCGAATGAGCGGCATCGGTGCCATTACATCTGTGGCGTTCGTCGTCGGCTGGAGCAGCTCATTTTGGCGCTGTATCGTGTCACCACGTGGATTTACATGTAGGTGCTTGCATCATGATGTGTCCGCGTCCACCCCTGCCCAATCAACGAAGCAGTTGTCAAGCTGTCAGTGGATTCTGTGTTAGCTGCACGCCTCCGCGGCTTTGCCAAAATCCTCTCCTGCTCAACCACGTTGGGTGTTGACCATGTTGCACACAAGCCATTGTGAAGCCCACGCATGCAATGCCATGGATATTAATAGCAATACTGTACCGTGGCGCCATGCGACGAGAAGCAGACTTGGAAGTAGGTTTCTCTGGAAAGAGCTGTGACAGCTCATCACATAAGGCATCTTGCGTGTCATGTCGCCGAGCCCATGGCCATGGACCTAGAAACACTCGACTACAGCCCTAGGTTATGGTCGAGTCTGGGTTGAGTCTGGCTCTGGGCAGGGTCTGGGCAGAGTCTGGGTAGATTCTGGGTAGTGACAGTAGATGCTGGGTAGATTCTACGTAGCTACATAGCTACTAATTTACCTCGCCAAGTCACGCGTCGCCCAAGCCACTGACTTGCCTCTGTCGTCACGTCTAGGTAATGCCTTCTTGCGTCGTGTGATCTGGGTAGCTGCTTGTCGCTGTAGTTGTCAGCTAGGAATTCGTAAAACTAACTCCCTGGTGACGTTCACTTGTTTACATGATATGTAAGCTTTGAGTTTGACTCGGTGATTGACGTAACAGCAGCAGCAGCAGCAGCAGCTGAACTGCCAGAACGGCAGAGAAGGAAAGACAAGTCACCCACTGATCCAACAACTTGACAACTAAACGCTTCGCTCTTCTTTGAGATATCTACCATCTTCTTTTCTTTCTCATTAATTTCTTCCCAACCCTCCTTCCCGATAAGACAATAACATATTCGCTGCCTTGTCATTGAGCATTTGTACTCGTTTGGATTTGCGAATTCAAATAAAATAATATTTTGTTTGTATAATTATTATACAAAACAAACAAACAAACAGTACAATGGTCAATGTCATGACTACAACTAGTACAGGCTATGATGGACGTTAGCCACTCTCCTTGCTCAGCTCAGGACATGTTACAGTTAGTGTAGGGTGACTACATGTACGTTTGCCTTGCAGTCAAGGGTGTAATGCCGGACACTGGGGTTCCAGGTCAAAGGAATAGCATCGTGAGGAGCGGCTGCAAGATCGGCAAGTGACCACCAAGTGGCGTGGTTGGTTGTGTTAGGAACGCAAGTATGCACTCGCAATACACTGGTCCTGCCAGTGTAAAAATATGGTTTTGTTTTTACTAGAAACTACATGAACTCGTATTGTGGCAACACTAGCTGGCAATACTCAGATGCATTGCTAGTTTAATTTGCTACTTCACGCAGTCGAACAAGTGACACATCATGCCACATGATCACTATAGTGGTGACAGTCCTCACATACATGTAATGTGAAAGACTAGGGTGGTGATGTGTACAATTTGTGGAATATAGCAGAGAGAAAAACACTCTCGCGAGTGAAAAATGACACATGCCACATGATCACAAATAGTGTTGACCGCAGTCCTCACGTAATGTGAAAGACTTGGGTGGTGATACGTACAGTTTTTGGGGTGCTGGTTTTTTCGTGTGAAACCTTAGAAAACGTTGAGAAAGAATGTTCGACTGTGTGAGGTAGCAGTGCACCCGAGTATTGGCCAGTGTTGCTACAATACGAGTTGACTATAATGAAGCTGCGTGAAGCGTCGTTCCGAATTTATAGAAACTACAATTGTTGCCTGATGATTGCGAGAGCATGAAACTTGAAGTACATGTACATGTAGAAGCAAGCAAGCCTTGGTTGTCCTTGTCGTTTTGTTTTGTTTTGTTTGTTTGTAGAAATTACATTACCATCATAATTATGCAGAACATACATGTACATGTACCTTTTCAAAAGGCTTTTGTCATGTACAATCAACTTCGCTTATAACGACACTCGGTGGGGCATCAGAAAAGTGTCTTTATTCGCGAAGTGTCGTTATACCCGAAGTCTCATTATATGTATTTATTTATTTATTTATTATTTATTTATTTCTGCACCTCGTGGCATGTCAAGACAGCCAATTGAATTGAGGAGAGGGTGAGACCAACCACGGAAGAAGAGAAAAAAAGAAAATTAAGAGCACGTACACAAAGTGGGAAGGGATTAGCAACTTACAAAGCAATGGGATGCTCAGCGAGCTATGCAGCGGAAGTGGTGACTGTGACTTTGTTTACTGGGAGATACTGAAGTGCTGTCTGACGAGGGTACGGAATTTGGGCATATCTGGAGCTTGTCTAACACTGGGAGGCAGTTGGAGCCACGTGGAGTAGGAGGAAAAGAAAGGGGAATTTACGAATAGGGTAGACCTAGCTAGGGGGAGACGAACGCAGCTTCGGGTGGTGCCACCTGAATTGAACCAATTAAGGGACTGTAAATGAGCAGGGTGCTGGTCAAGGAAAATTGAATGCGCCAGGGTGCACTTGGAAGCATCAAGGTAATGTTGCAGAGTGGTAGTGGATGCAGCAGCATACAAGTCTAGATTTGAGGTATAACGATCAGTACGGAATATGATTCGCAGTATACGGCGATGGAGAACTTCTAATTTACCTATGTGGGTTTTGTTAATGGTGGACCAGGCAGGGAAGCCGTACGTGAAGAGGGGAAGAATGTATGATTTATAAAAATTAATCCGGCAATTTTTGGGCAAATGGGACAAGTGACTTGACATTATGCCGACAGATCGGCATACTTTGGACGACACATGATCAGCATGGTGAGACCAGGAGAGGGCGGAATCTATGACAATGCCAAGGTGTTTATGGTGGGGCGCTACAGAGATAGGGTGACCGGGATCATCGGGAAAGTGGAAGATGGGCACTGGATCTGTTGTATTACAGTTGGATGGGACTTTGCTCTGGGCATGGAAATTCTGTCGTTGTTCGCGAATTGTCGTTATATCCGCAGTCGTTATAAGCGAAGTTGACTGTACATGTACGTGATGGGTGCATGCGCTGTAGTGTGGTGACGAGGCAGAAGGGACTCCACCGACCTTGACGTCTCCGTATCGCTGTCAATCCTACGCGCCAAAATCATAAGGAAATACCGGTACAAATAATCTACGTGGAGATAAAAGTTTAATAATAGCAATGAAAAGTATGAATGCCGCAGACATCACCACGCAACATGACAATTTGTTCAAGGTTTACCACAAGTTACCCGTCATGTGTCACACTTCTTTGGATTTTTTAACCTTTGTTTTTCCCTTGATCTCTTTAGTTCCGTATTTCCACTGATGATCGGAACGTGAAAATCGATTTTGGAAACACACAAAACCAAACCTTGAACAAATTGTCATGTTGCGTGGTGATGTCTGCGGCATTCATACTTTTCATTGCTATTATTAAATACCGGTACAGTACATTTTTCACAGCCGGCAGTCGTGGGTTAGTCAAGTGTCGGTGGGTCGGCAGGGAGCGCAAGCTCCAACGTTTGGAGCAGCCACCTTCTTCTACAAGTACCACCGAAGTCGCAACGTCAACATCTCAGTAAGCTGAGTTCGTACAATTTTTAAGGGGATAGAATTTGGGTGAAGAGAATAAAAAAGAATTCGGGAGAAAAGGATGGAAAAGGGAGAATGGGAGTATCTAGGTGACCCTTTAAGAGCGACTGTGTATTACAATTATTATAGTCACAGACTGTTGGCTGCCCACAGCTACCGGCTTCGTAGACGATGCTCACTCCTGGTGACCTTATCCAGAATACCTTTCAAACAAATGTCACAAGCTGTCTGTTGCCCAAAGCCAGTGGCTTCGCAGAAGGTACTTGTTCACACCTTCCTTTAAACCATTGAAGGCTTTCGGGTTTGGTTCAGCGTCCTGAAGACAATGGGGGGGGGTCGGGGGGGGGGGGGCCTTCCGGGAGGGATAACAGCAGTTGGGAATCTCTGTAGGAGGCTGTTGCGGCTCCGAGGCGGGATATCACTGGTGGATAGCTGGTAGGCCTGGCAAAGTACATGCCCCAACATTTGATATCTGGTAAAGTGCCAATTGTCGTCCGGCGGTCTGCGGCGCGGAGGGAGCAATGCGCGGAGCAGACTATCAGTGCTAAGTAATGAAGCGTATACAGTAAGACCTGTAAGTAAAGACCGCCGTGACTAGCGACCAGCCTGGTACTACAGTAAAACCTGTAAGTAAAGACCGCCGTGACTAGCGACCAGCCTGGTACTACAGTAAAACCTGTAAGTAAAGACCACCGTGACTAGCGACCAGCCTGCTACTACAGCCCACTTCGCAAGACACGGAGGCGGTCTCACATTCATAATACAGTAAAACCTGTAACTAAAGACCACCGTGACTTTTTTAACTCGGATGGTGAGTCAATTAAATTATGGTGAAAAAAGGTGGACAAAATGTTACGATTTAAGACTAACTGACCACCAACGTAACCAGATCTTATACAGTCAGCGAATGCGACAAAATTGCACAAAACTGACAAGGAGTACTGAGACATTCGGCGACCTGACACTTACTGTAGCTCCAACACTTCTCCAAGGCGCAAACCAACGACCTTGCAACTTGGAAGGCTAAGGTTCGGAAAGGTACAAGAGAAACTCCTTGTCAGTTTTGAGCCATTTTGTCGCACTCGCTGACTGTATAAGATCTGGTTAAGTTGGTAACTTGGTGGAGTAGTAGTAGTACTGTAGTAGTACGAGGTGAATAGCAATTTCTGGACATGAAAATAAAATAGAGGCCCACTGGCTGTGTGTTTTACATTTTTCATATCCTTTTGTATCTATTGTATGGCTTAATCCTTCATCTTTCCAAATATGTGACAATTGCTCATGCTGTGACCCCAGAGACTTTATAGGAGGATGTTTTCGACAAGCCAATTTTTTGGCCTAAATTTCAGTGTATGGAATTCTGGACATGAAAGTAAAATAGCGTCAATAGGCATCCTATACTGCACCATTAATTTTTTGTTATTTTTTCTATCGGTGGACTGCAGTTGGCCTCTTCACACTTCCAGCCAACAGGTCCAAGACTATACAGCGTCTGAAGTGGAGTGCACATGGGGAAGCCAACGATTCGTCCATTACTTCTCATTTTACTCAAAATTCGAAATTCTCATGCGACATAGTACCACAAAACTCGTTGAAATGCCTCCCAAGAAAAGGCTATCAACAAGGCACCGACACGAGGAGAAACTACAACAGCCCAGCTGTCAACTACAACAAGAAAAAACTTCATCAACCTGACTGACTTGACTCTACACGCGACGAAAAATTATTTTACTCGAAATGACCAGAAATGTACAATGTCCAGAAATAGCAATTCACCTCGTAGTAGTAGAATTTATTATTTTGATAGGGAAGGCCCTACAGGCGTTGCCGTCTTGTTACAGGGAACCTTAAGTGCTCTTTACAGAGCGAAACAAAAACGGACAGTTAGTCATAACTCGTAACATTTTGTCCTCCTTTTTTCACTGTGACCTTTTTTTTTTTTTACAAAAAAACACACACCATTGGACGGCATAAAAGCAGCAAGGCAGCGATGAGACATAATAATGGAATGGCAGGAGTGGGCGAGAGGCAGGGGCAGCTTGACCGACCAAAGGGTCTCGGCTTCATTGCAACCCAAGCGCTCCACAAAAACAAAATATTACAGAAAATACGCACGGGGGGGGGGGGGATTACGGGGAGAAGTATGCACAATAAAAAGCTATCAGAGAGTCAACGAAGTGAATGGAGGAGGGAAGAGATTAGAGCTTTTTTCGTCTTTTTCTTTGATTCATACATGTAGGCCGTCCGTTGCCCACTCCCATCGGGTAAGGCGCAGGTGGGCGTTGACCTTCTCTTTGAACGTCTGCAGTCCTTTCCTTGTTGGCTGGTTCAGCAGAACGCACTGCGGGAGCTGGTTCCAGACCTCCACAACAGCGTCAGGGAAGGACCGAAGGACATCATTCCGTGCTCTGAGCGGAAGAGTGGAAGTGAGCTGAAACTGGTGTGAGAGATGCGACCAGTCTGGTATTTTTTCTTTTTCTTTTTTTCTACAAAGAACACAAACCCGGCTCGAGAAAAAAAAATAAGAACAAGAAAGATAACAAAGTTTCATGCAGGGAGAACGAAGAAATGACTAGAACACAGAAGTTGTGGGTTGACAGAACAAACAACTATTGAGTCGGGGCTGACTGCTAGTATCCACTAGCGCAGCTGTGTAGGTGGCTAAGGTGGGGCGTTGTGGACTCCTCCGACCAGAGGTCTCGGTATCCTTGCACACAACGCGCACCAGTGGGGGGGGGGGGGTAAAAAGAAAGAAAGAAGAAAGAGTTAGGCCATCAGGTAGTATGCTAGTCTGTGGTGTACACGTCGACAGCATTCCCACAAGTTTGCTCGAGGAGGTACTTGTACACTGCTACTTTGAAGAGTTGCAGCACTCCTTGGGTGAGGGAGCGTTCAGGATGGCAGAGGGTAGAGCATTCCATGTTGTTAGTAGGCCGAACGGGAAGGATCGGTGTAGGATGTCAGGACTTGTTGCGGGGAGGGGGTTTGACAACTGGAAGGCATGGGAGTGTTTCACTTGATGTTGGTGGCGGGTTCTGGGGCGGGCGGGCTCAGGGGCATCAGGTGGCAGCATGTCTGTCAGCTGGGCCGGACCGGAAATGTAGTGCAGCTTGAACAGGTAGCACAGTCCCGAGACTTGCCGACGCACTGATAAGCTTGGGAGCATGGTCCCAGCGCCAATGCTGCGCATGCACCGTTGCTGGATGCGGTCAAGCTTCGCGAGGTTGGACCGGGCTGTGCCTTGCCAGACTAGGGGAGCATATTCCATGGTTGGGCGGATGAAGCCTTTGTATACGCTGAGGCGGCCGTTGCGGTCGAGTACTGGGCACACCTTCCGGAAGAAGCCAAGGCGCTGGCTGGCTCTGACTGCAACCTAGTGGAGATGGCTGCGGAACAGCAGCTTGCGGTCGAAGGTCACACCGAGAAGCTTAACATCGGTTTCCTCTCTCATCACGGTACCATCGAAGCTGAGAGAAGAGGGTGGGAGGGGTGTTGATCGTCTGCTCATCGACATTCCCTGGCACTTTGTCGGCTCAAACTGGACCTTCCATCTCAATCCCCAAGCTTGGAGCTCATCGCGGGAGGCTTGCAGTGAGTAAAAAGTGGCGGGGGGGGGGGGGGGCACGTCATCGGTACGGATCAGGCAGTACAGTGTTGTGTCGTCTGCATACGACGCTAGCTGGCAGTCAGGGGAGACACAATCAGAGATGTCATTGACATAGATAAGGAAGAGCGTTGGTCCTAAGATACTTTCCTCTCTCTCTCTCTATCTATCTATCTATATTATCTATCTATCTATCTATCTATCTATCTATCTATCTATCTATCTATCCATCTCTCTCTTTCTCTCTCTCTTGCTCTCTTTCTCTCGCTCTCTCTCTCTGTCTCTCTGTCTCTCTCTGTCTCTCTCTCTCTGTGTCTGTCTGTCTCTCTGTCTCTCTCTCTCTCTATCTCTATCTCTCTCTTGTTCCCCTCTCCTCTCCTCCCTTGCGCTTCTCTTCGTCGGTCTGGCGCTTCATTTGTTGCCAGTTTTCTGGCAAAATCGGATCAAGAAGAAGTCGATAAGGAAAAGGTACAGCATAATAGTGCCCCCTACCCCCCCCCCCCCTCACACACACACACCGATAGGGCGACCTCCATTGTCATGCATTCGCCCCTTGGCTGAGCTTGTCCTTTTTCCTTGCTGATCGCATCACGTGTTGAGCATGCAGGCAGCTAAGCAAAGTAGTCCGCCTGCGCCTACTAATGTCCTATTCAAAAATGTCACAGATTTCAGCTGCGGCATGGGTCGTTCAACTGTGAAAGATCCGAATACGTATTTCAAAAGCAAACCGTACTAATGAAATATTGAAAACATGGAAAACAGTGGGGCACAAGTGATGCGTTAGTGTTTACCAGGTCAGTAGACCAGATTTTGACCAGTCACACGTGCACAATTTAGCAGCACCATTATACTTATAGAATTGTGTGTTGCTCCCTACATGGAAGCTCGCGCTTTTCCTGCTGACTTGAATTCTCACTTGACTGACTCACGATTGCATGCCATCCAGAGCACACGAGAAGTATAAGTGGTGGTCTTCAGGCACAATCTTCCTCAGCCTATACTCAAGCTCAACTGATGAGGGGTGAATTCCCCGAAACATTGTGTATTGAGCAGGGAGTCACCGTCCGAGTGGTGCTTTCTTGCAGGTTTGCCGAGCGGACGGTTAGATGCACTTCTCGTGTGCTGTGGATGGCAGTCGTGAGTCAGTCAAGTGAGCTCCCATGTAGGGAGCAACACACAATTCCCCAAGTATCGCCGAAGTCGCACCAACCTCTTCTTCACATTATACTTATAGCTATAAAATAGAATTTAGCGATGAACATGTGCGGTCATAATTATAACAAACACTCTACGCCGCCTATTTAAAATAGAGTTTGATTATAATTCTTCTGAACCTGCATGTACTTTGGATTCAAATAATTCTCTCTAGAATCACTAGCCTGTCATCGTCAAATCATTAGCCTCGCCGTTTTTAATAAGTATGTTTTCCCACCTCGTGATTTTATTGATATCTACATGTAGCTAATTTCTATTTCCAGATTACGAATAGTGGGCGACGGCCAAATAAAATCGGCCTTCCTAAATTAAAATCCTTGTCTAATTCTCTCTTCATGTTCCGACCTGCTATTCTTTGTTGGAATGATTGTATGGAATTTCTTTCCCCCAGCAGGCATGGGCGGGTAATGCTAGCATTATGGCTGGCATCATAGTCCCTTTTTTCAGGTGGCATAATGCTGGCATTATAACACCATTTCGCATGCAAAATTGGCATTACAAGCATAATTGCCGGTCGACAACGGTGTCATGCATGAAGCTGGCTAGGTCCAGTTCCGAAATTCGTGCATCTGAACCCGTCTGGCTTCGTCCGGAGACTTGACGTTGCGAATCAACCTTCTACGTGGATTGTTTCAGACAACGTGCTCACTGCTTTCAAACTGGCATTATGGAGTAGTGTGAGCATTATAAGTGGCATTATATCCTCATACAGTACGGATCGGCTATAGCGTTGGTGTTTGATTTTCGTGAAAATATCACTATAGGCGATGTATAGAATCAAGCATGGAAGGAAGGGCTTGGTGGAAAATTCATGCCCGCGTGTGTACGCTCGAGGGCTTGCCCGAGAGCGTACACACAAGGGCATGGAGTGCCCGAGTGCGTATGCCCGAGGGCTTGCCCGAGGGCTTGCCCGAGGGCTACGCACGAGGGTACGCATTTTCCATCAAGACCTTCCTACCATGCTTGATTGTGTTTCAAACATACCGCATACATCAACAAGCAAACACCAATCACCGATCAGCACGTCCTGATAACGTCCGGCGCTGAAAATGAGCACGGGGGCATGAAGGTATAAAAGCGAGACTCCTCTAGGGGTGGTGGTCGGGGACGTGGAGGATTCAGCTTCTTAGGTTCAGCTCCGTACGCTCCAGGGCTTGCCCGAGAGCGTACGGAGCTGCAACTTCACCTTGCTCGAGATGAAACTAACGGTTACTTCAGAACGAAACTTCACCTTGCTCGAGATGAAACTAACGGTTACTTCAGAACGAAACTTCACCTTGCTTCAGCTGAAACGGAGCTGGAACTTCAGCTTGTGAGTTTCAGCTCCCAAGCCCTTGAGCGTACGGAGCTCAGAACGAAACTTCACCTTGCTTCAGCTGAAACGGAGCTGGAACTTCAGCTTGTGAGTTTCAGCTCCCAAGCCCTTGAGCGTACGGAGCTCAGAACGAAACTTCAGCTTGTGACTGTGAGTCCTTGAGCGTACGGAGCTCAGAACGAAACTTCAGCTTGTTGTGACTGTGAGTTTGCCCGAGAGCATACGGAGCTCATACTTCGTGAGCTGAAACTTCAGAACGAAACTTCAGCCGTGCGCTCGAGGGCTTGCCCGAGAGCGCACGGAGCTGGAACAGCTGGAATCCGAACATGGAAAACTGACCCCGGTGATTGCCACTTTACTTATTTTGGCTTGCTAAGTAATTAGTTCAGAGCAGATAGATAGGTGCATGCTCTTTTATTTCGCTTACCAGAGCAAGTAACGTCAGTTCACAGTCGAATGTACATGCGAACTGAGCTGACAACGAAAAACTGCCAGTGCCACAGACCCTTGCCGAGCTACGCTGATAGATGGCACCATAGTCCATAGCCTGGCATTTGCATAGCAATTAGCATGCATGCAGGGCATTGGATGTCACCGTACTCCGTAGCATGCTAGCAGTAGCAGGGCATTGCCATGCCGTAGTCCAGGCAATACACACAATTTCTGCCCTGGTACAAGTCGATGCGGATTGGCCGTCGGATGGCAACAAGCACGTGATATGTTTGAAATATTACTATAGGCGATATGCATACTTAGGTATGCCTGGCAAATGCGTGTATGGTGTCATTCGAATCAGTGCAGCGTGCAGAAGCGTGCTGTGCATGTAGTCCATCGGCCAAATCTCAGAAAGGGCCTCTTTCGGCGAAGGTGATGCACTGAAGCTCCAACTAAACGCCCTTTGGCACACTAGCTCATGAGACCCCATAGAATACGAGTCCGTTTGTTGGACGTTGCCAATCCAGTCCAGGATAGTCGAACTGGGTCGAATACCTTCTTCCGATTTTCGTAATTTCGTCCACCATTACATCTTTCTCGTCGACTATTTTTCGCTTGGCGAATGTTCTTGAGCCGCTGAGCAGAATCTACGCACGCTCGAACACTTGAAATGCCTGCATGTTGACGGTTCGCAAGATTCTAGCGAGCTTGGTGGAAATCTATTATTTATTTTGACATTTCTGGGGGAACGGCAGAAGCTCATTCGGTGAAGACGGCGTGTCGCCGCTGTCGGATTGTCGCTACTGTGTTTCAGACGTATTTGCTTGAACGTGCTATTGAGGATGGACAGAAGATGAAGTGACGGCTTTCTTGAACACGGACGTTTTGTCTACATTGTAGCTGAAACATCTCATCTGGCGTCTAGAACGCAATTATTATGAGTTGTGAGTGCCAGCTGAGCTGAACACAAGCTGGACACCATTCGTCAGCTGGGAATTTGCATCGAAGCTCTTGATAGCCACGATAAGCATAATTATACAGAGGTAACCTTGTTTGACTCAATACGCATGCAGGTGATACCACTAGTGGCACTACAATGTAAATGGTGCAAAATTGATGCAACAGCGAATATGTACTTCGTACAATCACGAACAATTGTAAGGCAAGTGTTCATGCCTGTCATAGAAGAATTTCAGCCCGGAAGTCTTGTTGTCATGGTCATAAATAATACAGGACTTGAGTTGGCTCTGGACATAAACACACTTGTGGTGAATACGGTCATTATTGTGAGAAAAATATTTAGCCATTGTATGTTAACACCTGATGCCGCACTACAAGCAATATTTCATGTACATGTATGTGAGACTCAATTGCATCCACAAGGCCGTCGATGCATGTAAGCACACAATGCTGTACAGTATAAGTAGTACTGAGTCGACATGTGGTGCCTTCCTGCTGCACATGCACATGCGGCAAGTTGGCAACGACACATGACCTATCTGCACCGCACAGCGTGAGCTTAGAAAGGAATATTGCACACATAGTGCTATTATTTTGTGTTCCGATATCGTTAAGCCGGTATACATGTACTAGTATCCTTATACATGTACCTGGTCACTCGATAGGCGATGCCGACTGTACTAATCTTATCCATATTACCCGATAGGCTATAGCACACTGCGTCAGATCACTATGTAACAAAACAAGAGCTTTGGAGAGAATATACACTGAAGCAAAGTAGGTTTCAACGGTACAGCACTAGTCACGATGAGGGGAGTTACGAGGATGGTTAGGCCGTGACACATAGATGATGATTGTTAATGATTCATGCACGGTGGATAATTACCACCAATGGCGATGATATTGCTTTCACAACAATGACATCAGTAGGAGCAGTGACACAACCTTACTGCTCCAAGTAGGATTTACAAGCGAGTGAAGGGAGAGCAGACTGGTCTAATAGCAGACCGGGTCTAAGCAAGGAAGTAATCGGCATCAGAGGTGAGCTTGCACATCAGAAAACAGATGATGATCACCAAACACAGAGAAGTTGGCTATGTGTATGTTTGTGTCACTGTGTGTGCATGTGTGTGTGTGTGTGTGTGTGTGTGTGTGTGTGTGTGTGTGTGTGTGTGCATGTGTGTTTGTGTGTATGCGCGCACATCTGTGTGTGAGAGAGGCAGACAGACAGATAGTATATGGTGGGAGGGATCAAGGTCTGACCTCAGAGTTAAATGCTGACGGTGTGGAATACCAACAGTGCGAAATCGGGCAGGGTGGTTAATGGCCCACACTGGAGCCGAGTAGGAGCGCCAGTGGTTGAGGGCTAGCACAGGAGTAGCAGCAGCTCCAGCCTAGGAAGATCAGCTTCTGGATGAAAATCTCCCGGACACAGTAGGTACCAAGCTTCACTAGCAGATTGCCGGCAGGGGTGCACGGCGAGCACCCGTACATCCATCAAGCCACCAGAGCCGCAGTACTTGGACACGATCCAGGTGCTTACCCGCCAACAATGCTGAGAAGGCACTGGAGCCATACAGGAACTTATGATCGAGCATGACCACAGACTTGAAATACAGGGTCCGGCGTTGAATACTGAGACAGCGACATCTCCTCCACAGAACACCACTCAGCCCCACCATTGCATTATTTTCGCTTTTTCATGATTTTTACAATTGTGTTAGAGCACACAGCACTCGATGCAACATTTACCAGTGACTAAATAACTCCGCGTCTCCGACCATAACTGCAGCGTTCCCGTGAGCCTGTTGGATTTCCGTCAGCCTGTTGAGATTATCTTCATCTCGTCACATGTGAGCCTGTGTGTTTCATCCGTATCGTGGCACAATTACACAGACACGATTTCCAACTCAGGCCGGTTCCGTTGCTCGAAGGGTTGGCGGTAAGAATGGCTACGCCGTCTGTGGCTGCATGGGAACTTGGCGAGTCGTCGTCTTTCTCCATAAATCCTGATCGTCACGCGAACAACAGCCACTATTGCCTAAAAACTACGACACAACAGTATCAAGCTCGCCCCAGCAGAAGGACACGAATGACGAGCGCTAAGACGGAGAAAGAGAGACAGGGTTAGCGAGAGCTGACTAGTGCAGGTACGCTGTCCTCTCCTGAGGTGGTGGGCGAAGCAGCGAAGTGAAACGAAGGAAGATAGAACTTATTAGAAGGCATACGGAGGCACCAAAACCTATTGCCTGTCACATACTAAGTGCCATTTAGGGTTGACAGCTGTCAGCTGACAGCCTCAAAAATTTGAAAATCTGCTCAAAAAACTCTCGATCAGAACTCTGCGCACTCTCAAATGGAGCGCACAGTAAAAAACTCGGCGACGAAGAACGCTTCGTATCGACGCCCTGGACTGAATTCGGCACGTCCAACAAACGGAATAGTGTTCTCTGATATATTCTCTACGTGCTGGGTATGGTCGCGTTTAGTTGGAAGCTCAGTGCATCACCACTTTCGATTTTGAGACTTGGCCGATGGACTAATGTGACTGTGCAATACGCGCAGTGCAGAGCTACTTCCTGGCAGTTCCTGCGGAAACAAAAACATCGTGATTTTTTGACATGAGTTTTCATGGAGTTGCTGTGCTCAACAAATGTGTTCTTTTGGAAGAGAAACACTTCAACACATTCAATCGACATAACAATATCTACAGGATCGATTAGTGGGAGTAGAGTCTCAGTCTGGGTCGCCATCGCTCGACTCATCACCGCTGAAACCGTTCCAAGTAGCAGGTCGATCGTGATGTCGTATTTCACGGAGACGCTTCTCCGCGTCCCTGATCGTCTTCGCTGTTACCTGAATGCCTTCTCCAACATCTCGGCGGAGACCACGGTAGCGCTTCAGCGCTGGTACTAATTACTGCCTCCGATCTCGCTCGAGGATACCCCGGAACAACAAGCACAGCCCACGCCAAACATTTAGAATTATTTCCTCCGAGGGATATCATAGTCGTACCAGCGCTTCCTGGCTGCCGCGATCAGATCTCGCCATGTACGATGTATAATTTCTTATGATCATCACTATAGCCGATGAAAAATGTATGCAATAAGATCATTTTGACAAAGAAATCGTATCATTATAGCCGATATATTACTATAGCCGATTATTACTATAGCCGATCCGATATGTATAGAAAGGGGTGGTTTACGAAAATGAATTTGAGAATACGATCACTATAACTTATAAGAGGTATATTACTATAGCCGACAACCCTATAGCCGATCCGCACTGTATTATGAGCATTGCCTTTAGCATTATCGCAGCAAATAACTACATATAGCATTATCCGCCCATGCCTATCCCCCAGCCCTTTGGTAGATACTGCCGGCAGAAAATGGGCATAATTTGGTACTTTTTCTGGTGTGTTTCAGGCATAGTTGATGTTGCTGTTGATTTTGCTACTCTTTCGTTTTCCCTCCCCTTACTTTTATTTATCGCCATGATTGGCAATCACCCACTCTTTTAACATTGGCCTGTGTTTCCACCGAGTCTTGAGATGTTGTAATAAATATAAAATTTATAATTATCAGGAGGAAAACTTCCTTCTGCTAGCGGAGAGGGCTCGACACAATAAAGTGGAGCACTATTGCACACAAATGGCACAATGGAGTTTTACAGATTTTGTCGCAACTCGGAGTTTCTTGCTCAATGCAATCATCAGGCGACTATTACATGCTCAGTGGGACTTGGCCAATATAAAGCATAGCCTAGCGATAGCTGGTTGGTGTTTGATTCAGCACAGAAAATATTGCCATGATGGCCGCGTGGATGGTTGCTTAGGTGAGGGAGCTATTACAGTACCAGGGTATTAGCGCAGAAAGTGTAGATTGCTATTGAATAATTATAGAAATGGAAGGTGTGAATTTGTAGACAGCAGCCAGGGTGTTGTTGTTGTTTTTTATTTGAATTCGCAATACCAAACGGGCAATAAGCCCAATTACATGGAAGCGAATAAAAGAATGCTATGAATGAGGCATTGGGGTGGATGTTATTTCAAGTGGAAAATACTGATCCCGGGAGGTACTACAAATAGGTGCAATGAAAATCTGAAAAGGCCATGGTACTGTCGTTTACCATGCTGGAAGCAGCTACATGGAGAAGGAAAAACAACAAGAAAGACGTTTTATCTCATGTATTGGACAAACAGAGCTAACAGGAAAAGACCGTTCGTTATATGCCTATACATACTGTCCGTGTGTGTGTGGGGGGGGGGGGGGGGTGCATGCCACTGTTTCTCTTCTTTTAAAAACGTTTATGGCCTGAGAGTGTACGGGTACACGGCTGCTGCGAAATCGGCCACGGCTTTGCAGGAACGTACACTGGCTGGCAGAGTGTTCCACAGCGCAGGTCCACGGAAGAACGGTCGGCGAGTGCCTGTATTCGTCCTGGCCAGCGGGAGAATGAGCCCGGCGTTGGCCTGATGTCGAGTTGGGGCCGTGGTTGCGGGCGTTTGTTTGTTTGTTTGTTTGTATTTATTTTGATTCGCAAGTTCAAACGGGCATAGAACCCAATAACATGAAAGCGAATATGAAAATCATAATGAGAATGAGAATTCAAATACTTTGATCTTCAACGTAGAGTCAGCGGTACATCAGAGGGAGATCGGGTACAACAGAAAGAGAACAGAAAAAAATCAGATTTCGCTTGTCGACATCTACAGGGCGCAGGTATAGGGGATTACCTGCGTGCGAAACTGCCGAGCGTGATGGATGGCACGGATGTCGCTGGGGAGGGAATTCCATAATACAGCACCCTTGCAAGCACAGCGCCCCCGCCCCGCAACCGAACGGGAAACTGGCACGCACAGGCCCATGGCAGATTGGAGCGGAGTAGGGCCGGGTGCAGCGGGGGTTAGCAGGGCTTGCAACTCTGGACTTGCCAGTGCATAACGACAGCGCCACACCAGGTATGCTAGCTTCTGATTGAAGACTTCTGCCACACGGAACACTGCAATGCGCTCCAGCAGGTCGCGGGCAGACGACCACGGAGGGCGGCCAAAGACAGCACGAGCCCCGCTGTTCTGCAGGACCTGTAGACGGTCAAGGTACCTTCTTTGCAGTGAGCTAGAGTACGCGTTTGAGGCATACAGCAGGTCAGACATGATCAGCGATCTAAAGTAGGTCATGCGTGACTGGTGATTCAGGCAGCGGCGCATTCGCCAGAGTGCTCCGATCTTCTGCGACACGCGTGCAGAACATTTGGCAATGTGGGCGTGCCAGGACATGCCGGAATCGATTGTGGCGCCAAGATAACGAGCACTTGGCACACTAGGCAGTGAAGTGTCATGGCAGACGACCTGTAGATCCGCTGTGTGCTGACGGCCGGCAGGAATTGGCACGACTTGGCTCTTGCCAGCATTGAGGATCAGGCCTCGATCCTTCAGCCAGTCTGCAAGGATTGAAACAGAAGCAGATAAGACATCGGATACCTCCTGTGCTGTTCGCCGGCTGCACGCGAGCGCAATGTCGTCCGCGAATTGAACTGACTCGGACTGGCCAACTACAGCGGGGACCTCGCGGGTGTAACGGCTGAACAGAATGGGGCCCAGCACCGAACCTTGGGGGACACCACTCGTGCAAGCTGATATAGAGCTAGTCCGCGACCCCAGACAGACACGTTGAGTGCGACCGGATAGGTAGCTGGCGAACCAGTCCAAGGCAGTACCGGACACCCCAACACTGCGTCAGCTGCTTTGAAAGCGCTGTACTACATTGGCCGTTCAGGCCGCGCCAGATGAGATCGAGGAGTCGGTACGTGGTGTTGTGTCTCCTCGATTTTGCGGAGGGATACGCTCTCCCTTTGGTGGCTTACCGAAGATGTGGGTGGTAGGCTGAACACAGCGCGGATGGCACGGTTCTGAAGACGTTGGAGTTTCCCTAGAGCGAAAGCTGAGAGGGACGTGCTATAGGCCACACTTCCATATAATAGGTCGGGAATCACAACGGATTTTAGGTATTTGACCCTGGCCTTCTGGGAAATGGATCGCCGGGCTCGCCACAATGCTCCGACTTTCCTGTTCACCTTCGCTGTAACATCGTGGATATGGTGGTCCCAGGTCAGTTGCTCGGTGACGGTTAAACCCAAGTACTTGGCCGCAGTACAAGCAGGTAAGCGGATCTGATGGCAATTTACAGCGATACTGGTTTGCGCATCCCTCCCACAGATGGACAGAACTTGACTTTTGCGTTCATTCAATATCAGGCCGCGGTTTTCGAGCCAGTCGGCCAGCGCAGTGACGGATGACGAGAGTCCCAGTGAAATAGTTGCCGTGTTGGAACCACTTTGGTACAGTGCAATATCGTCAGCAAATTGTATGCTAGGGGTCGGGTGAGCTACTGCAGCTACCGCTCGGGTGTATATATTGAACAAGATGGGCCCCAATACAGATCCCTGGGGTACTCCACTTGTGCATACTGTGATGTTGCTCAGTTCGCTACCGATGCGGACTTGTTGTGTCCGGTTTGTAAGGTAGCTAACGAGCCATTTCATCACCGTACCGCCAACTCCAATTTCAAAGCAGTCCTGGATCATAATTGCATGCCGCACTTTGTCGAAGGCCTTCGACATGTCAAGGAAGCACACTCCAGAGGAGTCCTTCTTGTCGCGAGCCATTTGCAGCTGATCAACCAGTAAGGCTAGTGCATCACCCGTCGAGTGCTGCCGGCGAAATGCAAACTGAGTTTCCGGGATAGCGTCGGTGTGGTCGAGGTGCCGTACAAGCTGCCGCTGGACCAGCTTTTCCAGCAACTTTGACAAAATCGGAAGTAGCGACACTGGCCTATAGTTTGTCGGCTGAGACGGATCCCCAGACTTAAACAGCGGGCTTACAGCCGCCAACTTGAAACCGGCAGGCACTGCACCAGATTTCAGTGACAGGTTGAAGAGTGTGGTGACAGATGGTGTGAGGACCTCAGCACAAGACTTCAGGAGGAATCCCGGGACACCGTCGCTGCCCGTTGCTTTCGCAGGGTTGACTTGACTTAGAAGACGGTAGATTACGGAACAAGAGGCTGGCTGGAATGTGTGCAGGCTATCCGATGGAAGTGGGCCGACGGGAGAGGCTAGGCATGATGGGCGCTTTGGATCCGTCACAATGTCATGAAACACGTTGGCTACCTCTTCGATGTTGCAGGTTGGTTCGGTTTTCTGCTTCCTACATCCGGTGACGGTATTGATGACTTTCCAAATCTGGCGGGGGTTTCTGGAATGTTCTTGGCATTGCCGTGCGAAGTACTCATTCCTACAACGGCGATACATGTTCGTTGCCTGAGTTCGAACCTTCCGGTACTGCTGGTGGAGTTGAACATTTCCTTTGTCGGCCAGCCAAAGGCGATGATACCTTTTCTTCTTCTTGTCCAACTGATAAATGTCGCGGTTTGACCAAGGCACAGGTTCTGCAGATTTCATTGCCCCTTGTACAAGCGGGGCGTGTGTGTCCAACAGTTACACAGTGTTCACACGAAGGAACACGTTATCTTATCTTTTCACTCCAAATACAATTACACCTGAAAGAGCAGCCTAGCTAGCTACACAACGCGAACCAAGGAACTACTAAAACCGAAAACATTCCATGTCGGTACACAACCGAAGACAAAAGGCAAAAGATGAAGTAATTTATGCCGCACTGTCAGCTGGCAAAACAGCAGAGGCGTAGCCACCGCACACGCGCTGTTGTACGGCACGAAAGCTAGCCATGATACTTTGCAATACAAATGTATGACCATGCACAGCAACAAGCAACAACACACAGCTAAGAAGTAGATGCATGTAATACATGAACGGCCAGTTGGAAATAGTTATGACGCCACTTTGTAGATCGCCCCCATGAATAGAAAACCACAAGAGAGACAGGGAAGACTACAGCCTGCAGTGTAGCTCAGGCCTTGATACATGAATCACTATTGCAGTATTGGCACAAGACAGAGAAAGGACTGCTCCAGCTATCAATAATAAAAAAGGAACCATTACTTCTAGTCTTAGTGATGCCATGCCAGAGAAATATTACGTACTACCGTCTGAACATCCTCCCCCTCGCAATATGCACCCAGATGTTGCATGATGCCTATCCTTACAACTACCAGTACCAAGCTAAGAGAAAAGTGAATCGAAAGGGCAAGTTCAGCGGTAGGAAGCTACAAAAAAAACCAAAAACAATGCATGAATCATTAGTGGGGGTCGTCACTGAGCAGTACCTCCATTCTGGCATGTAGGGAGAGCCGTCTAACATTCCAGTGGACAGACTCGAGTGATGGATCTCTTCAGAGTCTTCCCGCCCACTTGCATGGCCACCACACGCACATGTCCGTCCGGACCAGGGAAAACTTCCGTGACTCTGCCGAGCGGCCAACGCCCTCGCGGGGAGCTTGAATCCATCACCAGGACAACGTCGTCAACGGCCAGATCGCGTCGCTGGTGTCGCCACTTCATCCGCTGATTCAACCGTGGGACAAACTCTTTCAGCCAGCGATGCCAGAAATGGTCGATGAGCATTTGAACATATCTCCAACGTCTCTGCAGTTGACACCCCTTCTCGTCCGTTGTTGCAATAACCAGCTGGCCCTCGGCCATGCCATGAAGGAAATGGTTCGGAGTTAGCGGCCCTGGATCCTTCGGACTAGCCGATTGGTAGGTGATGGGCCTGGAGTTGACGAGGGACTCTGCTCCGCTGAGAGCGGTGACCAACTCCTCGTCCGTCACAGATGCGTCTCCAAGGATGGCGTGTAGAGCTCGTTTGGCGGCTCGAATCATTGCCTCGTGAACTCCCCCGAAATGAGGAGCTAATGGCGGGTTGAAACTCCATTTCACGCGTCTGCAGGCCATGGCTTTCCGGACGGTGGTATTGTTCAGTTGGCCAACAAGCTCACGTAGCTGGCGGTCGGCATTCACGAAGTTGCCTCCATTGTCCGACAGAACCTCCATTGGACAACCTCGTCGGTTGGCCATCCGGTTAAAGGCGTTCAGGAAAGAATTTGCATCCAATGCGTACGCCATCTCCAAATGGACCGCACGAGTCAGCAAACACGTGAAGAGGCACAGATAGCGTTTGTGGCGAGTCTTTCCTCTCCCCTGCATAGTTTCGAACGGCCCTCCGTAGTCAACGGCTACCCTGCTGAAGGCTCTCAGTGGCTCACACAATCGCTTTGCTGGCAACGGGGCCATGATTTGCTCTCCCGCACGGGCTTTTAGTCGTCGACACACCATGCAGTCTTTCTCCCAGTCACGGATCTCCTCCCGTGCTGCTTCGACAAGATAGTGATCAGAGAGAGCTGCCAACGTTTCATTCGTCCCGCCATGATGACGTTGCTCATGGCAATCTTTGACAATAAGCCGGGTGGTCGGATGTTTCCGGGGGAGAAGAATCGGGAAGCGCACATCAAACGGCAACCAGTCAGCCAGCTTGGTGCGACCATCGCAGCGCAATAGTCCGTCGTCGTCCAGTCGAGGCGATAACCTCGCCAAACGTGACTTCAGCGGAAGTGGTTGACCATTCTTCACTAGCTTCAGATCCTCCGCGAATGCCTCGTGCTGTGCCTCTTTGATGATGGAAAGGCTGGCAGCGTCCATCTCCTCGCCGGTTAGCTCTCCGCTCAACTCCTCACCTCCACGGCAGTTGGTGATGAAGCGAATTGCCCAAGCCCGTACTCTGACTAAGCGCGTCCAGTCTGAGAAGCGCCGAGAGCACAAGCTGGGTACTTTCTCGGACATAAAGGACATCACCTCGGGCTGTGCAGCCTTGCGAGCTTCCGCTCGAGCAGCTGGGTCTTGGCCACCCACGATCTTGGCTGGCCATTCAGATTCTTCTTTCTGCAGGAAGGCCGGTCCTTGCCACCACAGCTCAGTTGCAACCAGTTGCTCTACCCCAGCTCCCCGTGACGCCAAGTCAGCTGGGTTGTCGCTGGAGGGAACGTACCGCCATTGACTGGGCGACGTAACAGTCTGGATGTGGCTGATGCGATTCGCCACAAACGGTTTGAAACGTCGGCTGTAGCTGCGAATCCAGAGCAGCACAGTTGCACTGTCGCTCCAGAAAATCACCTCTGACATGGCAATGGTCATGATCTGACTGAACTTCCGGGCCAGCTGAAGGCCAAGCACAGCCGCCAGCAACTCCAGCCGGGGGATACTTTGTGTTCTTGTCGGCGCCACTCTGCTCTTGGCTCCAGCGAGACGAACGTTTCCCTCAGAGCCACGCTGCACGGTGGAGCTGTAGACCACGGCACCATACGCCACACTCGACGCATCACAGAAAACATGCAGCGTCACTCCACTGGCCACGTCCGGGATGAGACATCTTGGTACTCGAACTAAACTGAGCTTCGCCAGGTCATTGAACCACTGGCGAGCGCTGGTGTCGATGCCATCTGGAACCGGTTCATCCCAGTCAATACCAGCTACCCAACTCTCTTGCATGAGGATCTTGGCTTGGGTCACGAACGGTGCCAGAAACCCCAACGGGTCGAATACGGACGCGACTTTTGCTAGGAGGAATCGCTTGGTGATGCGTTGGTTGGTGAGGTCTGGCGGTTGAACGCTGAAGAAGAAGCAGTCTGCCTGACCGTCCCATGACACTCCTAGCGTCTTCACGGATGGTAGCTCTCCTTGGGATAAGTCCAGCTGGGTAGCGCGAGCCTCGGCTGGAATTACCCTCAGGAGCTCGGGCGAGTTGGACACCCACTTGCGCGGCGTCATCTTGGCCTCACCCCACAGATCCATTAGCTCCCGATGAAGAATCTGACCTTGTTCGACATCTTTGGTGCTGTCCATCGTGTCATCCATGTAGGTGGACGCGAGGATAGCTTCTGCTGCCAGGGGATGCGACGCCAAATGTTCCCGGGCTGTCTGCTGAGCAACGTACTGGGCGATGAATGGTGCAGCATTGACGCCAAAGACCAGGCGGTTGAACTCAAAGTGCCGTAAAGGCTTGGCCGGATCCAGGTCCCGCCACACGAATCTGAGGTACTTCCTGTCTGCTGGCGCAACCGACACCTGCAAATACATTTCGGTCACGTCACAGCCCACTGCTATAGGCTTTTGCCGAAACCTGGTCAACACATCGAACAACTCACGTTGGAGCTTCGGACCAGGGTAGATGGCATCGTTGAGGCTGAGGCCATGACAGGATGCTGCAGCGTCAAAGACGATCCGCACCTTGGTTGTCGTCTTCTGCGGTCGGACGATGGGAAAGTGGGATAAGTACCAGCATACCTCTTGACCTAGCTCTTCCTTCGCGAGCTCCCGGATATAGCCGTTCCTCTGGTAGGCCTGGAAGACTTGGCCATAAGCCTGGGCAACGAATGGGTCTTTCAGGAGCTTGCGCTCGGTGTGGCCTAGACGTTTCGTAGCCGCACCCAAGTTGTTGCATAATTCTCTCTTACGATTGTTCCACGGCAGAGACACCTGGTACCGACCGTCCACCTTCTTCAGCGAGTGTTTGACGATGTCTAGGGCTGTCTCTTCCTCCAGCGAGCGCGGGCCGGGCTCACTGAAGCTCTCCTCCGTGCCGCAGCTGTCAATTTGCCAGAACTGCTGTAGCGCGGTCTCTAAGCCGGTTGGTGTTGCTCTCTCCTCACTCTGAAACGCTTGGCTGTGGAACGTCCTTTGACTCGAGTGGGTTCCCGTCACTCTGCCAACACAGGTCCAACCCAGTGGAGTATGACGCGCCACTGGTTGACCAGGCGGGCCGACCACTTCCTGCTGTGACACAAGCAGCTCAGCATAGTCGCTCCCAATCAGCAGATCGACCCTGGCGGGCTCCGCCAGTCTTGCGAACGGAATCTCTCTCAGATGAGGATACTTGACTGCTTCCTTGACCCACTCTACCGGACGAAGATTCCCGGTGACCGAATCAGCCGTCAGCGCCGTCATAGATTGCCGAACACTGCCATCCATGCTGCCAATGGTGAAGCTTACTGGTCTGGTTGTGAATGAGGTCTGCTTGCCATTCAAGGTGTGGACTGTGAATGTCCTCAGCTCCCCGCTGACGCCGAGCTGGTTGGCAATGCTGCCGTTGAGGTAGCTCGTCGTGCTACCGTCGTCCAGCAACGCATTCACTTGCACTGACTTGTGGCCGTTCTCCAAGACGACTGAGACCGTTCGCAGAGCTATCTTGCCCGGGCCTTGGACCATCATGGTGGAATCACTCTTCGTGGACTCCGTCTCCCCCTCGGTGAACGACTGTGGGGTGCGCTGCTCTTGGTCTTTACCGGCGTATGGCGGCGTTACTAAACAGTCGATGGCGGGAGGCAATAACTGGTCCCCTGTCTCCTGACCTGAACCATTGTCTCCATAGTTGCAGAATTGTTCGGCAGGACTGAGTTGGGACTTGTCCGCCGTCATTCCTCCAGCTGCCGTGTTCCCCGATTTTTTCTTGTTTGACTGTGCGGCATCGGGGTCCCTGCTGTCCTCGTGTAGCAAGTCCCGGTGTAGCAAGTAGTGGTGATTGTTGTTGCAGCCGCTCACTGAGCAGGGTCTGGTTCGTGGACAGAGGTGACCTTGGTGATCGCCTCCAAGGCAGCGGTAGCACAGACCATGCTGTTTAGCCTGTCTCCAGCGATTGGCGACGGAAAGCTGCTGAAATGCTTTACACTGCCAGACACCGTGAGGTCCGCCACATTGCCGACATGAAGATCGTCCAGCCGCTGAGCCCGCAGGCCTTGACCACCCTGCATTCTGCGAAGCCTTTCCCCCGAAGTAGGATCGTTGAGGAGCATTTCGGGGTGCCGGAGGCTTGTCCTTCGCACCAACTCCATCTAGTGCTTCGGACGCTCCAACGGCAAACTCCGCTTCCAACGTCACCCACTCCAGTAGTGCTTGAATTCCTGGCTGGCAGGGCTTCTGATGACACCATCGATTGAATTGGGTTAACATCCCAGCCGGCAACTTGGCCAGGAGCTTCCGGTACAACAGCCCATCACCCAGCTCATTGCCTTTTCCGGAGTCGAGGAGGTTGACCACGAGTACGTCGAGGAGATCTGCGAACTTCTGGAGATCTCCTGCTCGGCCGGAACGAATGATTGGGCAGGCCTCGACTTGCTCGTACTGCAGCGACAGCTGTCGTTGGTCGCCTCCAAACTTGCGGTCTAACCGCCTCATTGCGGCCTCATACGCAGACGGGGTGTATCCCAAGCTCTCGATGGAAGCCAAGGCATCTCCACTCAAATACTGCCGGAGGTGCAGCAGTTTCAAGTCTGCCCTTGCAGACGAGCTACCAACACACGCCATGAAAGCAGCCTTCCATGAGGCATACGCCTGCTTATCGCCGCCGAAGACTGGGATCTGTATAGCCTTCAGTTGCTTGAAAATTTCATCTGATGGCTGCTTGACAGGTGGAGGCTGAGACACAGCACGCTGGTGGCTGGCGGACACACCTGCTCCTGGCAATGCTGAAAAGGCACCAATGCCCATGGCCTGATGACTTGAGGCTACCTGTGGTGGCCCACTGGCCTGGGTGTACAGATAGTTGGCGGACTGATATGGCAGAGATGATGTAGGGTGTAGTCCTGACACAGGAGCCTGAGTACTACTGCCCTGCTGGCCTGGACTCTTCGCGACTTGAAGTTGAGGGGCCTTGGTCTCACTCACTCTAGTATATGCACTGGACACACATACAGCACTCCGTGTTGGCACAGCAGGCTGTAGTACAGGCAAGGCAGGGCTTCTTTCACGCTCTGACCTCCTACTCCCAGTTTCCATTGGTGGCCTTGTTCTAGCCCCAAGCTCTGCCTCTCTGTTACTACTGCCGGAGACACTTGTGGTCACAACCACTTCATCACTGTCTTCTACTCTTGCCTGGTTCTCCTGAACCAGCGCCACGCCATCACCAGGCTCATCCCGATCCTGGGAGCCTTCACTTCTGCCCAGCGATATCACACTCAGTGGACTTCCTGGCTCTTCCACTGGTGCCTGGGCATACTGATGATACGCTGGCCTGTCTGGGTGGCTGTTCCGTGCAGCCGTCCACGCTGGCTGGTGTTCTAGGAACTCCTGATACAGCCTTGTGACCTCCTTCATCTCTTTCTCCGCTTCCTCCATCTCATCGGTCACTTTAGCCACTGCGAGCGCATCGTTCATGCCGCCAGCCCACTCGAGTACGTCCATGAACACACCGTTCAGGACATCCTCGATCATTTCTAATTCGCCAAACAACGACCTCGCAGCTTCCTCTTCAACTCCGTCACGCAAGGCCACGATCACGGCTCTGCGACACCTGGTGAACTTTCTCTTGCGATTCGCTTTTTCAGCTTTCATTTTCACGAACATCAGTTCATTCGATCGCTGGTCACTTTGACCATGTTCGTCCTCTTCGACTTCCTCGTCCTCCTCGATCACGTCGCCTGCCCTCTCTGCCATGGCACCTAAAAAGAGCTCAGTTCTCTGACTGCTAGCCCTGATTGTGCTCTCACTCTCAGGCTCCGGCGACGACATGATCTAAATAATTTAAATTTCCGAAACTGAACTGCTCACTCAGGCGATAACCATCCTCTGCTACCAGAATGTTCACACGAAGGAACACGTTATCTTATCTTTTCACTCCAAATACAATTACACCTGAAAGAGCAGCCTAGCTAGCTACACAACGCGAACCAAGGAACTACTAAAACCGAAAACATTCCATGTCGGTACACAACCGAAGACAAAAGGCAAAAGATGAAGTAATTTATGCCGCACTGTCAGCTGGCAAAACAGCAGAGGCGTAGCCACCGCACACGCGCTGTTGTACGGCACGAAAGCTAGCCATGATACTTTGCAATACAAATGTATGACCATGCACAGCAACAAGCAACAACACACAGCTAAGAAGTAGATGCATGTAATACATGAACGGCCAGTTGGAAATAGTTATGACGCCACTTTGTAGATCGCCCCCATGAATAGAAAACCACAAGAGAGACAGGGAAGACTACAGCCTGCAGTGTAGCTCAGGCCTTGATACATGAATCACTATTGCAGTATTGGCACAAGACAGAGAAAGGACTGCTCCAGCTATCAATAATAAAAAAAGGAACCATTACTTCTAGTCTTAGTGATGCCATGCCAGAGAAATATTACGTACTACCGTCTGAACACACAGTCATCAACCGATCGTGCCAGAACTCCCAGTAAGTGTCGACATCGGCATCAGAGGGGAAGTCTTGCGCAAAGCAATATTTAAGGTCCTCGCGAAATAGCGGAATATCGATTTTGTGCAGCTTACGTGTTGGTGGAGCACGCACGCACTTCTTCGTCTGTACAGCAAAGGTCATAGTAGCACGGACGGTAAAGTGGTCACTTATGGTGGACGGAACAACCGTGCACTTTGACACTGAGTTCTCTGTAGAAAGGACTAAATCCATGGTGCTACCTTGGGGACAGAGAGGTGTAATCCTTGTCGGGGACAGCACGTGGTTTGTGAGGCTGTAAGCAGATGCGACATCTTCAAGGTGATGACGTTGCGCCATTCTCTGGCCTCGGAACATGTCCACATTGAAGTCTCCTACAACGGTCATTGATGTTGTCACCAGAGACGCTCTATGGAAGGCAGAGGCCAGGAGAGTCCAGTACGCGACAGGCTCCTGCGGGGGACGATATACACATCTGAACAGGTGCTTCTGGGACTTCGATCGCAGCAGTATCCAGACGGCTTCCACGCCGTCTAGGCGGAGATTTGGCTGTGGCGTGATGGGAAGTGATGATTTGTAGTAGATACATACACCGCCTCCAGTCCTGTTTTCGCGGTCACATCTGGTAAGGTTATAACCTGGGATTTGTACTTCTCCGTCAGAGTGTGACGGTAATCCCTCAGAACTGTTAAAAGTGTTATTGGTGATGCGGAGGGCTCTAGGCTCACGCGTATGTGCTGGCTTCAGATCGTGTCACAGTTAGGGGTGTGCGGATAATAGAGAGGTTCTGCACAACGAAAGTTCGAACGAAGTTTCGCGACAGGCCTTGCGAAAGTGTGTACGAATTTTCGCACGAACTTTGTGTTCTGCACATTTTCGTAGTTTGCACGCGCCAAGTGCACGTACGACATGACCCAATCTCACGAAACTTCCTACGAAAGTTCATTTCGCGTTCCCTGCAAGTTTCGCGTCCAAAGTTGCGAAAGTTCGTGCGAAGTTTCTCACTTCGTGACGTAGAGCGAAAGTTCGTACACATTTTCGTTTTGCAGAACCTCTCTACTGCTCGAAAAGGTGGCAGATTCTGCTCGAAAAGCAGTGAAATTGGCAGAACCATACAAACCTTATGGCGGGCAATTCCTCGAATTCTGCTCCATTTCTTTATCCACATACCAAACATGCATGAAACTTACCAGAAAAAGTACCGAATTCTGCCAATTTGTCTGCCGGCATTATCCGCATATGCCTGGTCACAGTACACTGTATGTTTGTTTTGCAAGTGCACGCAGGTGTGTATGTGTGTATGTGTGTACATGATTGTACAATGTACATGTACATGTATGTGTGTGTGCATATGTGTGTATTGGGGCTGTTGCACACCTGTGATTATGTCACGGCTGCACTGTGGTAAAATCTCAGAATTCGGCCAAAAGATCGGTGATTTTCTGAAATAATCGACGCGGAGACAACAATTTTATAATAGCTATAAAGAGAACAAATTCTGCTGTCATCGCCACACTACAACAAAGTCATGAAGGTTTACCAAAATCGATTTTCTTGTCACAATCATCAGTGAAAAGCCGTGACTGAAGAATAACCATGCCAAATCAATAATTTATCTACATTCAATAATGTGTTACGAGAACAAAACAAAGTGCTACAAATAGAATGAGGGAAGGTGAGACAATAGAAGTAAAGTGAGAGCTAAGTGCAACAGGGGTGAGGAACTAATTGCAACGCTAGAACTATGTAGTGAGACAAACAATCATGCTGTGCACCTACGAAAACAATCTTAACGCAACTACATGTTTCTTCTGCTTACAAAGATCAGGCTTATGCAAACGAATACAAACAGCCTCAAGTACTTTCAACTGACTAGCGTACCGTGCACGACAAAGAACAGAAAAACTAAAATCATCATACACCTGCAGACACTTAGGGTGAGACAACAGATGAAGAAAAACGGCAGACTTCTTACGATCACAATCACCATCCGATTCCTCGTCTCCACCAACCGCAACCTCGTCCCCCGTCTCATCTTCCAACTCATCCTCAGTGTCGTCCTCCGTGTCATTCTCCTCATCACCACCGATCGGTCCCAGGCTCGCTTCACGTTGCTGAACCTCTGTTCGTTGACTCCTCCTTTGATCTTGATGGTAATTTGTTACCATTGTTGTTGTTGTCATTGTTGTTGTTCCTGTTGTTGCTAAATCTTCTGTTCCCAGTGTCTTCACCGGTGCTTGACATCCAGTACTGTAATAATTCATTGAATAATTAGCCGTTGATCGTCTAGGTCTTTGAATGTTGATCGTATTGTTTTCTCTGTTGAATTCCGTTTCCTTCAGCCTTCTTTCTTCTTGTTCATGTTCAGTGCTTACCTCATCCATATTTGCCCGTTCCAGCGACACCACAGACTCAGCCCCAGCACTGCCGATGGCAGATGCAGGTGGCGGTTCTGGGGGAGGCAACGGCAACGATGGCGATGGGGGCATCACCATGATCACCTCGCCGCAGCGTCTACTTTGGTCTTGAGCTGGATGTTGTTGTGGTGTACTTTCTTGTGTTGTTATGGTGCATTGTGTTATAACTGGCCTCGCACACGGACGAGTGTGGTTGCGAGTTTTTTACGTCTGACGTCTTGCTCCCCCAACCGGGAGCATGGCGTCCATTGACTTCGGAATTTTGGATAGTGAAGGCTTGGAGTCACTGGCAAAGGCCAATAACGTCAAATGGGCCGGCCTGAGCCGAGTGCAATTGGTAGGCGCCCTGAGGGGAAAGTTGCAACCACTGGACGATCAGATCGACACACACAGGGTCACAAAGCAGGCAGGAGGATGTGAATGTACCAGTACTGATGCTACTGCGCTAACGAAGATGATGGTTGACCTAATGGAGACGGTCCGAAACCTGGTAGCAGAAGTTTCCGACCTACGAAAAATCTCTCTCGAAAAGGAGAAAGGAAAAGATGCCGCCATTGCAGAACTCAGGAAGGAGCTTCGCGCCCTGACACAACACCACCAGCCCATCGATGTCTCTAATCGCGCCCTCGACAGCCTCCAGGATGAGTACTCGTACCGAGCAGCTGCAAACATTCCCGCCACGGGTGTACCAGTACCCGCATCTGCACCAACAGGGCTTGAGTCCGCAGCTCCGGCCGAGACGTACGCTAGTCGTACCCTCTCTACACCACGAACAAGCAACGCCAGTCGTACTACTGACAAGCCTGTCAGTACCAAGTACGACTGGTCGATCGTACGTGAAGCCGCCAACCGCCACAGGAAGCCCGCAGATCTGCGTGGAGGTAAGAAAATAGCACGCAGAGTTGTATTCGTTGGGGGCATCAATATCAACTGCAGTGCTGATGATCTTGTTGCGTACTGTAGAAAGAAGAATGTGGAAGTTACTGGCTGTAGACTGATCCCCTCCAGAACAGTGTACGGCACGTTGTACGCACATCTGACAGTTGCTGAGCATGACGAAAGAAATGTTCTGGAAAACGATTTCTGGCCCGAGCATGTAACAGCACGAGAATGGAAGTTCAAGAACCCACCCCTCCCCAAGAAATCATAAACTGTGATGTTGAATCCACACGCACCCATCTTTTTTCCCACATCACCACACGCTTTTACTCTTAACCCAAATGCAGCCCCGTTCTCTCCCGGCCGACAATCGCAAGTGACCGCACTGAACCCTCTTGCTCCACCATTCCAACCGTCCCCTTTGACTTTCAACGTTTCACCTTGTATTCCTGATATGAAGTCTCCGTCGAGTATCAGGATCTGCACAGTTAACGCATGCAGCTGGCTGAAGCGGGCTGATGAGATTAAAAACTTATTCTGCACATCTCAACTAGATATCTTGGGCATAACTGAAACCTGGTTGACTCCTGATATCACAAGTTCAATAATAACACCGTCAGCTGAATACAAAATTATCCGGCATGACCGTCACAACAATACCGTGCGACGTGGAGGTGGAGTAGCATTCCTCCTCCACCCTTCCATTTCCCATACTACCAAACATCGTCCAGATCTTCAGCCTGCTGATCCAACCATTGAAATTGTGTGCATAGAACTAGAGCATCGCCCCAACTCCACGTTTGTGTTCTGTTGTTACCGTCCTCCTTGGCAGCCACCTGATCAGTTCTGCAGCGCACTCCGGACCTGCATTCAATCAATATCTTGTCCTCAAGCTTCCATATTTGTCATTGGCGACTTTAACGCTCGCCTCTCGAAATGGCTAGCATCCGATCCTGATACACCTGCTGGTACATGCATGTATGACACCCTGGATGATCTGGGCTTATCGCAACTTGTGGATCAACAGCCTACCCGCTACTCCGCAAGTGGTAAGAGTTCATCACTACTCGACCTAGTTATCACTAATGCTCCAATAGCAGTCTCCCATCTCACCATCCTCCCACCGGTATCTGATCACTGTCCTGTAGTTTTCGATGTCGTCCACAACCGATCAGCAGGCTCCACAGCCCAAATATCTTCTGCACAAAACACCTGGCTCGACTTTGCCCACACGGACTGGCAAGCATTTAACAACCACGTGTGGCAACTACCCTTGCTAGATGCCGTCCAAAATGCGCAAACAGTTGATGAGGCCTGGTCATTGTGGCGCACAGCGCTGGAAGACTCTGTATCGTTGTTTGTTCCCGTCGTCCGGAGAAGCACATTTCCATCGAACAAGCCTTGGTACTCTGCTGTTCACCATCGTCAGAGGCGGCTTCGGGATCGCCTCTTCGCCAATGCCAAACGTCTCGGATCTACAGATAGTTGGATAGCGTATAGACTCTCACGTAACTGTCTCACTTCCTTGCTCCGGAAGGCGAAACGCCATTATCACGAGAGGATGGCGAGAGACATGGCTCAGCATCATGGAACCCGTACATGGTGGCGCAAAGCAAAGATCCTTTGTAATGTGAATCGCCCGTCTCCGGTTATCCCTGACCTCTACCATGACAACCAAGCCTACCCAGCCACGAGTAATACGGAAAAGACGAATCTCCTAGCCAAAGTGTTTGCGAGCTACAGCCAGGCGCCACTGCTAACACCTGACCTGCACTCAGCTGGTATTTTAACACCCACGTCCACTGTGAAGTTCTCCATACAACCATTCTCTGTGCAGTCCGTATTTGACACGCTATCCAGACTTCCCATTCAACGTAAAACCGCTGGACTGCTGAACAATCGCATCCTCCGTGAAACAGCTGAGGTCACGTCACAGTCTCTTTCCGCCCTTTTCAACCGCTGCTTGCTGTCCAGTACTCAGCCCAGGGAGTGGAAATCTGCCGTTGTTGTACCTGTGTTCAAGGGAAAAGGTAATCCTTCTCACCCAGTCAATTACCGTCCTATATCGCTGTTAAATGCAGTTGCCAAATTGTATGAGTCTATGATTAGCCGTCAGTTTTACTCGTTTGTTGAGAGCCATAAAATTATCAGTTCCAGCCAGTTTGGCTTTTGTCGAAAGAGGTCAACAGTTGACCAATTGGTACAGCTTACCTCAATTGTTTCGCGTGCATTTGACTCTAAGTCTTCTTGTGACCAGCTGTTCCTTGATTTTTCTAAGGCCTTTGACAGAGTTAGTCATCATTTAGTTATTCAATCTGTTTCAGGTTGGTGTTCTCTTTCTGCCTGTTCTTGGGTGAAGGACTTCATCAGTGATCGTAGTATTTGCGTTCGCATTGGCCAAACTCTTTCTGACCCTTTGCCCATCACAGCTGGCGTACCCCAAGGTTCCCATCTCGGCCCGCTTCTTTTTAACCTGTGCATCAACTCCTTTCCTGATGCCCCTGCTTCTAGTACCCTATCCCTTTTTGCTGATGACTCTAATTTAATTCTTGTTTCTCCAGCAAACACCTCACTTCCTATCCATCATGCATTGCTCCAGACTGACATTGATAAGTGTTGTCAATGGTCATCAGCTACTGCCATGACGTTTAACACCAGTAAATGCGTCCACCTACCCTTTCAAAAATATGCATTAGCCCCCGGCCCGTCATCCCCCTTGACAATGAACGGTGTGCCTATTCAGAAAGGTGATAGCCACTGTCATCTCGGCGTGACTATCACTCCTTCACTAAATTTTTCTGACCATATAAAATCTATCACCCATAAGTTTCGCAGTCGTGTTTTTCTGTTGCGCCATATGGCCCATTTCCTTTCTGCTTCAACCGTGAATTTGCTCTACAAGTGTTACGTACGACCACTGTTAGAATACGCAGTCCCTGTCTGGTCATTCGCCGTATCCCATTCAGATTCGCTTACGTTAGACCGACTGCAAGCCGTTGCTGCTCGTTCATATCTGCTTTGTAAGACCCGGCACCCTCCTGAGTGGGAAACCCCGAAGCAGATTCTTAATCGTACTTGTGACTGGTCATCCCTGAAGTGGCGTCGTCAGATTCTGTCCTTGCTGTATTTTCATCATGTCTTTTACCAGTTTCCGTCTTTGCTAATTCGTTTCAAATTCAATGTATCCCTTAGTTGTCGTCACCCGTCCTCTATAGTTTTACCTCGTTCTGGCGCCCATTTCCTTAAATCCCCTCTCTTCAGTTTATCTGTGGAATGGAACAAACTTCCAGAACACATCCGCTGCGTTCAGTCCTCTGTCAATTTTCGCATTGCTCTAAAGGCTCATTACTCACAGCATAGATATTCTCTGACTGGAATTCCGAACTTTTCCGTTTGAGAATTTTTTTCCTTTTAAAAATTAATCCTTGCTGGGTTTTTTTCATCTAAATGTCCCGCTATTATCTGCAGAGGTGATTTCTTCCCTCGTCGATTTCTTTCCTGCTTTTATACCTCGATATTTAGGTACTTGTTTCCCTTCATCCCATGCTTCATCTTCCACTCTCCTCTCCCCCATTTCCCCATTTTTTTCTTGCGATATTTATGTGGGAGACTTCCGTGATAAGCATCCATTTGCTTTTGGAGAATCCTTTTAAATAAATACAATACAATACAATACAATACAATAACGTTAGTGACAATGTGCACATTATCCATCTCCACGGCTCTCGATACGGGTAATGGAGGCACTATTGCCGTCGACGGCAATTGTGCTAACGATGGCTCTGATCGAGGGTTCTTAGGTGGCCTGCCGCGTTTGGGTCGCAGTGCCCGTGCCGAGCCAGTCAGCATGTGCAGTGGGACGTGCTGCTTGATACGTGCGTTCAGATGTTGAAGAGTCCTACCAACGTACCGACTACCGCATTGTCGGCACTCAAATTGGTATACCAATTTAGATGCGAGTTGGGTGGTAGGACATCCTTCCTCACCGTGAACGCACGTACAGTTGTGAAAACCGGTACAAAATGTACCGCGTACGTTTGTTGTACAATTTTGCGGACCACGCGACTCATGGATAATGAGAGGTTACCTTTCCAAGGGAGAGAAAGATACGTGGGACATTTGTCCGGGCCAAAACGTATTTCCTTTCTATGCAGCCTTTCGCTCATGAGCTCCTTCAAGAGATCGTCGGGATACCCGTTCTTTAGAAAAACTGACTTTAGGAATTCCAGTTCCTCAGCCAGTTTGGAAGAGGAGCAAATACGGTTTGCTCGATCCACCAAGTTACGCACTAAATTCACCTTGTATTGGTACGAACAATACGAGTCAAACATTATGTACTGGCCGGTGAATGTAGGCTTTCTGTACACAGATGTTACTGTACCCTGACTAGACTTTTCCACAAGGACGTCTAGAAAGGGAAGTTTGTTCGCTTGTTCGTGCTCACAAGTAAAGCGTATGGAAGGATGTAGGTCATTTAGAATACCAAGAAAGATTTGGCTATCTTCAAGAGAATCGAACCAGGTGAAGGAATCATCAACAAAACGAACGTACAATGCTGGCCACAACTGTTCTGCAATCAGCGACTCGCAGTAACCAACGAACACATTCGCTAATACTGGACCTAATGGGGAGCCCATGGCTACCCCATCAACCTGCCTATACATAATGTCACTGAAGGAAAACTCCACACCAGTCGTCACGAGCAACATCAGTTCCCGGAATGCCGTCTCCGATATCCACGGCGTATCAACTTCATCATTGCGGTACAACACATCTAGGCAAATATTGATAGTCTCTTCTAACGGAACGTTCGTGAATAGACTCACAACATCAAACGAGCACATATGCGCGGAGGCCGGAACTGGGTGGGAGCGAAGGACGTCAATGAATTCGAAGGTGTCTTTAACTGTATGTTTGCAATAGAACTTTTGCACGATGTCAAGCCAACCACACAGCCATTTAGAGATATTATATTGCGGTGATGCGACCATGGATAATATGGGGCGCAACGGACAGTTCGCTTTATGTATTTTTGGGAGCCCATAGAGACGTGGTCGGACGGAACCAATGGGCCGCATTTTGAAGAACTCTTCCTCCGATATCTGTTTACTTTCTTTAAGTCTCTTGAGAAAACTATTCAACTTTTTCTCTACCCGAACTGTGTTGTCATGAGTAGATACCGGACCGAGTTGGACTTACTTACTCACCCTAAGTGTCTGCAGGTGTATGATGATTTTAGTTTTTCTGTTCTTTGTCGTGCACGGTACGCTAGTCAGTTGAAAGTACTTGAGGCTGTTTGTATTCGTTTGCATAAGCCTGATCTTTGTAAGCAGAAGAAACATGTAGTTGCGTTAAGATTGTTTTCGTAGGTGCACAGCATGATTGTTTGTCTCACTACATAGTTCTAGCGTTGCAATTAGTTCCTCACCCCTGTTGCACTTAGCTCTCACTTTACTTCTATTGTCTCACCTTCCCTCATTCTATTTGTAGCACTTTGTTTTGTTCTCGTAACACATTATTGAATGTAGATAAATTATTGATTTGGCATGGTTATTCTTCAGTCACGGCTTTCCACTGATGATTGTGACAAGAAAATCGATTTTGGTAAACCTTCATGACTTTGTTGTAGTGTGGCGATGACAGCAGAATTTGTTCTCTCTATAAGCGATTTTCTGAAAAGGGTACTTTTCGGCCGGTCGATTTGGGAAAGGCATACTCACCATTGACGCATGATGTGGTGACCGGCGCTCTGATCTGAGCCATGTGTTGTCGGAATGATTTAAAAATAAATGTTAATAATAATAATTATTTTGGACGGCAGGTACATGTACGTAGGGCCTGATGGCGAGTTACTGTTAGTGCCCGACTGGTTAGCCAGAGGGCCGTATCGAGAGCGTCGCTGATCGGTCGTCTCCTAGACGCCGACACAGACCTGGCTCTCTGACATAATTATAATGTAGGCACCATACAAGCAGGCATAACTAGAACTTAAAATAATATAAGGCCTAGGGGTGGGTTTTTTCTTGAAAGTCATGACTCATAATAATAATTATTATGATCATGGCGTCATGCACGTAACGCCGTTGTTACATGCAACATGGTGCACGAGGCTGCGCCAAGACATAACAGTTACGTCAGACTTATGCGGCCTTGGTATGGCCATATCCATATGGGGTTTTCACCAAGGTGTAGACTCTACGAGATAGTGGGAGCTCCGGTACGCGGTGTAAGGAGCAGACATCTTTTTTCCTATGGTGAAAAGTGTCAAAAACAAGTGTCAAAAACAATGTTTGCCATGTGACTAGTAGTGCGCCTGGTGTATGCGCGTGCCAGGCCGCGATGAACAGTGCTAGTGCTGAAGCCTGAAGAGTGAAGTGAAGGCAAGCTACTGACAACTACACTTCTGACAGGTGTCTCCCTTGTACGTCAGTGTGCGCACCGCAAAGATTTCGAAGCGCAGGAATCGTGAATGCTGCGCTGCTGACAGTGACACGCTGCGACACGGAAGAAGCTACTGTTATGTAGGGCGTTCCCTGGAGCAGTTCCCACGGAGCAGTTGCCGAGTTACATGAACTTAGCTACAGTAGTTTGAATTGGCCCACTTGGTCAAAGATCACACAGTGACGACGATAACTCAAACTGCTACGGCTTACCAATACGTCTGCTGTCTTCATGGGCAGGTACTCAATCATACAACACATACGAACGCTTATCGTAACGCGCAACGAGCCGATCGCGAGCAGAGTTTGTTTTCGACCTCCTATGCATGTAGAAGTCGGATCCGAGCATACAGGCGCATCAGGGAGTCGTAAAACTGTAAAAGCCTTTTACGACTCCCTGAGGAGCATAATATGCCGCAGAGACTACAATGCCGGTGGTACTGGGAGATCTAGCAAGTAACGTTAGTCCTGACAAGCGACATGGTACATGTAGCAGTAGAGAGCGAGAGACTAACACTAAATCCATCATCCAGTCTGCTTTCGAAAGTTCGAAACCCTGAATACTTATCACACGACATGATTGTTATGTCAGTTGTGTTATGTCAGGGGCATGTTAGCATGCGTATTTGCGCACAGTGTAGAGTCTACCCCGCGCATGCCATTGTCCACTGATTCGGCCTTGGTCCACGCGACCCCCTTGTCTAGGATCTGGTGCAAGTGACACGAGGATGACCATTGATGACACCTTGGTAGCCACCAGCCACCACTGTCCAAATTGTCACCGGCTAAGTCACGGTTGCCACGTTACTTAGTACCTCAATTTTGCGTCCTCTCTAGCTCTAACACCATGCCATGGACATCGCGATGTGGTCCACACTACACACCGACGAGAAGATCCTTCTGAGTTCTCGTAGACTGGTGGAGTGCGGCCACATGTAGCCAGAACAGAGACTGATTGTGTCGTGCATGGAGTTGGTCAGGGTCCGCATGCCGGTGACCACGTGGCTTGAAATCCGCACCGGATAGGCCAAAACTGAAGTCCGGCCGATCTGCGCCGGTTCATGGCTTGGCAACACAGTCAAGACTCAAGTAGACCTACACCGGCGTCCGTCGTAGACGTAAAATCGTTAGGCGCTGTGCGGCATTTCTCCCCATTTTCCTGGTCCGCGTGGTCCAGCGCACAAGCGTAGAAACTGCACTGAGCGTCTTTTCTGTTGTTCGTTAGGCTTCTGCTTCATTTCCGCGCAAGAACCTCGAACTAGACTCAGGCAGCGCGTAGCTCTTGCTTCAACCAGGCATGGTGCATATCAATAGCAGCTCCCGCTGTTTGGCCGGGGTTGGTGTCTTCCTTATCTGTACGGCCCTAGGCTGCGGCATCGCAAGTCAGCTTCTCAACAACTGGGTAGAATTCTCGAGTACGGATAGAACGGACTACTTAGTCCCTGTGAAGCTCACTGTCCAAATAGGCCTTTGGAAAACGTGTGGTAAGGTGGCTGCACTAAACGGTGAAGAAACCTTGACCCTCAAGACCTGCAACTCGTCGACAACACTGCGATGTAAGTGTTTTGCCATGCAGGCCCCGAGCCAGCTCCTGAAATGTGGTACGGCCCCCAGGGCCGATCATTACCCTGAACCCAATTATTATTTTTCAGTATCGTCACCGGGGAGGATAGACCTGTACTCTAGCTGATCTATGATGCTACATCATGATCGTATCTGGTTGTTTCAGCCCGGGGCACACATCCTGCTAGCAAACAGACAGCACACAAGTCCTCACTGGACGGGAAGAACAGTTTCGGAGGAAGAGACGTTAGCGAGGAGTAGATCTACACGAGACTAGTAGCTACTAACTACCCAGCGGTGATAGCATTTCCGCATAAATCATTTCAATGCTGGACATTCCATGAACGCTGGAATTGGTAAAAAACTGGTGCAGACATGGCCACACTCGCTATACCAGTGGCATTGGCCCTGCCATGTGTGTCCTAACCCTTGCCTTGGCCTGCCCTGAACCTAGTGTCATAGTCATAGCGACCTGAGCAGAAAATGCATTGCACACCCCGATCAGTAACTGCTTGCATGTACATGTACATGTGCCTCTGCACTGTCCTGTTTGTCCTGTTTGTAGATCTATATTGTACAGTAAAACCTGTAATGGCGACCAATCGACCATGGCGACCGCTTTTCCTTGTCACGGACGCATTCACGTTCAAAACACCTCTGATAAGGCGACCAACGCCACCAACGACCACCCACCCGCGACCGCGTTGCACAGTGCTAGTCATGTAAATGTACGCTTTGCATGGTGCACCAGGCATGCATGGTAGATCTACACATCAGTGCAGGAAGTGTAGATGTACATGTACATGGTGCATGCACGGCATTTGACAGGTCTGAGGACCCCAGGTACATGAGTCGTGCTAGAGTAGCGCTATGCATAGGCTGTGATGCACTGATCAAAATGATGTATCACATGTGGATATAGTCACGTGACCCGCTGAACCTGGATAAGAAGACCACCTGGCCACGGCGACCACTTTTCTTGTCCCTTGAGGGGTCGCCTTAGACATGTTTCACTGTACATAATTAGGGAGGTTCAGGAGTACGATTTTTCGTGCCAAAATCCGTAGAGGCGCTACGGATTTTTTATATGTCCCATCACTGTTTCAGTTCGTGAGCAAATTAAAAAATCATAAAGTATCTCGTGACATCCCGACACTCACCATTAGTTCTACACAGCAGGCTACTACCTCTTCAGCTAAAGCCACTGCATTGAACTCTCAGTTCGCCTCAGTGGCCGTGCCTGATGACCCTTCTCTACCCATTCCCCCCATTGCCCAGGAGTCGGGTGAGGCTGACCGCCTCACATCTGTCTTTACTACGACTGCTGCCATCCGACGTTACATTCGAAAGCTCCCGTCTGACAAGGCGCCAGGCCCAGACGGCATCACTAATCTGGTATTAAAGTCCCTTGCGCCCTCAATAGCATACCCCTTATGTCTGATTTTCAACCTATCATTCCGCACTGGTCGTTTTCCCTCTGCATGGAAAACAGCTAATGTTATACCGATCTACAAGAAAGGGTCCCGCCACGAAGCATCAAACTACCGTCCGATATCTCTACTGTCCTGTGTTTCCAAACTCTGTGAGCGCGTTTTCTACGACCAATTGTACTGTCATGTCTCGTCACGTTTGAGTTCAGCTCAGTCCGGATTTCGCAGAGGCGATTCTACCACCCTCCAGCTGACGCGCCTGGTGCAATTAGTGTGTCGACATCGGGATGCTGGAGACTTAGTCGGGATCTGTTTTTTCGATCTTGCCAAGGCCTTCGATACCGTCTGGCACCGGGGGCTCTTGGCCAAGCTTCGTGGATCGTTTACTGTAGACGGCAATCCCCTGCTATGGCTGACATCTTACCTAACTGGGCGAACGCAGTACGTCACGGTACATGGGACGTCCTCAGCCGACACAACAGTACTATCCGGAGTTCCCCAGGGTTCCATCCTCGGCCCCCTTCTTTTTATCTTATACGTCAATGATCTGCCCGCAGCTGCCCCGGGCACATCACTATTCGCAGACGACACAACGCTCCTACGGGCATCTCCTAACATCACTGGCCTGATGAGTAACCAAGCTAACGGGATTCAAAGAGTAATTTCCTGGATGTCGTCTTGGCGGTTATCGCCCAATCTGTCTAAAACTAAAATCATGCTCTTTCCTTCTCAGCCTGATGTTCCGCCCCTCCTCCATCCCACTTTCCCCCAGCCTATAGACATAGTCTCCAGCCATAAGCATCTTGGCATTTTCATTGACTCTAATCTTTCATGGGAACCCCACATCGATTACAAAATTATGTAAACGATCAAGTTCATCTTTAGGAATCCTCTCTTCTCACTGTTACCATCTCCCAATCTCTTGTAAACTCCTCTTTTACTCAGCTTACATACGCCCCATTTTTGATTATGCAGATACTGCTTGGGCTGGAATTTCCACAACCCGTGCTGAAAAGCTCGAAATTCAGCACAAAAAAGTTCTAAAAATCCTCCTCCGGAAACCCCGCATGCTCCCATCTTCCACCCTTTATGCCCTTGCTCACACTACCCCTTTGTCTAAGAGACGTAATTCACATCTTGTCACCCTTATCCATTCTCTCAAACTCAATCTGTGTCCACCTCACCTCCACTGTTTCAACTGGTTTTCTTCCCGTAGCACGAGAAACTCCCTTTCCCTTCCGAAACCCAAGTCCTCCTTTCTACTTCACTCTCCCCTTTTCACTGCGTACTCTGCGTGGCTGGCACTTCCCCAAGAAGCTAAGGACCTTTCTTCCCTCCGCCTTTTTAAGAGCCTTGTCGCGCCTTGACTTTGATTTTGTGTTTCTCATTTTGTTGCAATCACTACTTATCCATGCCGGTTCCTTTTTTCTTCTCCTCCCCTTCTCCCTTCCTTGCCGTGGTTGGCTAACACCCTCTCTCTTTGTATTGGCCGGTGTTCTCACTGTGCTATGAGATGCTGCAATAAATAAATAAATAAATAAATGTCGTTTTCGAGCAGTGAAATGTTCCGGAGTGCGGAACTTATGTGTTTGCCCTCATTGCCTAGGTTACGATCGCGAACACGTCACATTCCCGCGCTATGCCTTTTTCTTTTGAAAATTTGTACCGAAATCAAAACTACCCGCCGAAAATCGATGTTCCTCGTACCAAATTTGTACGCGAAGAATCTTTCTGCACCCGATGACGCGAAATCTCCATACGAAACATGGTTCGTATGAAAGCCAGTCCACACGGATTCTCCGTGCCGAAAAATCGTATGGAGCACGCCTCAAAAAATCCGTAGAGCCCATACGGATTTTGGCACGGAAAATGGTACCCCGGAACCTCTCTATTATGGAGAGTGAGTAGAGCAAGTCACATAGCACAGTCGGTCTGCTCAGAGGATTCACTGGACAGGTGCATAGCCCGCATGGGGCAGGGGGGGGGGGGGGCACATGCACCCCTAAAATGTTTGACCTACAGTCCATTCAGAAAAAAGATGATATCCTAGCTGTTGGCCATAAACGGTCAAATTTTGAGTTTTCGTCACAATTTTTTGGCAATCCCCCACGGAATGCTCTTCCAATTGTGTTTTTGAAGTCTATTTCTCCAAAAACCAAGCCATAACAAGAATAGGATTTCGGCCAGATTTTGCCCCCAAAGCACTGAATTGGGGAAAACTACGAAAATCCAGGCTGTTCACTCCACTTGCATAACAGTACATTTGCGGTTCGAACCCCACTTGAGGTGACTTTTTTGGACCCTTTTTCAAGTTTCGAAGCGCGCGGCACTGCACAGTGTACCACAAAATCACCAAACACGGCAGCTGTCCAGAGCCAGAGCTCATCTTTTTCTGAATGGACTGTAGGTTCCACATGCACATAATGACCATGGATGACATGCATCTGCCATCCTCCATATATGCGGCCGTCCCCCCCCCCCCCCCCCCCCCCCCGATGATATTTCCCGGTGCATGTAATCCTGTTTGCGGACACGTGTGTGTGCGGTGTGCAAATCTGTGTATTGGTGTGCGTGTGTGTGCGTGTCTGTCTGTATGTCTGTGCATGCTTGCATGTACATGACCGGCGTGTGATGTGTATTCCAAATTTTTCCATGCAAACACACACATCTAGGGCTGGGTACGCTCACCGAAGTCAAAGGCATGAGTCTGGGCAGTCTGAGTGCAGGCGCTCTGGCAGGCGTGTTCGGAATTGGCGCATTCGGTTCGTTTGGCGTTCTGATAGCAACTGGTTTCTTGACACTTCTGCAAGGTAAGAGGGCCAGTACTGGGGCTCATTACTTTTACCTTTTTTACTGCATTTGATGCTTCTTTTCTGGCCGGCAATCTGCCTTGAGCTGTCCCAAAGCTTTGTAGTACTGTAGCGGACATGGAAATCCACTCGATTGACCGCGGCCGGCACCCTCAGCGCGTGCAGTGCACATGTTGATCCGATGCGACTCAGCGCGCTGCAGCGCATAAAAATGCATGCGTGTACTCGTACCGCTTATCCACGGCTGCATGACCAGCGCCCTGGAGCCGCTAGACGTGCGACCGGATTTCCATGTCCACAACAGGACATTGTGTATACCCATGTCCAGCATAGTTTAAAGCGTATGCGTGGACTAAGGGGCCATCCGGCATTATCGAGGATTTTCACGAAACGAAAAAGTTTTAGTTAGGACCCCCCCCCCCCCCACACACACACACCTGAACGAAAAATGGATTGACTTGACAGCTGGAATGCATTGATGTGTCTTGGAGTGGTTGGATACTGGCTGAGAGCTTGCATTTTCTTCGTCATGAAGTAGTTCTGACAATGATTACAAGGACATTAGAAACAAATATTAATTACAGTCAGACTCGTGCTTGTCGGTTTAGCTGTAGATGTGTTCAACGGGCATCATCTGAAGCCCTTTACATCGTGTGGCAGCAGCATGAGTGCACTAACAGAGTGTGCAGGCTGCCAGCTCCTGACTTACCTGCATGGAATATTTATTTACTGTCTGCGCTTCATGGGACATAATAAAAATAGCCGATACAAGGAAGTGGATGGAGAGCCAAGGATTAATTTATAGACAAGAAGAAGGACCAAGGAATTACAAGTTACGCTATAATGTCCACTAACACCACCAGCTACTAAACAATCAGCTCATGCGATAACATTGCACGACACTGACCGACGTAGAATTATACCGCAACTTGTAGTTCCTTCGTCCTTTTTCTTTTCTATAAAAAAAAAGGAAAAAGAAAATGGATACTAGTATCTGGCGTGGCGGAGTTCCTGGATTACATCATATTACGAAACAGCAGCGGGACATAGTGTTCCGCAGACTACTGAGTTGCCGTTGTGCAGCAGGCGACCTGCATGCTTGTAAGAAAAAATATACAGTCAACTTCGCTTATAGCGACACTCGGCGGGGCATCAAAAAAGTGTCCTTATTCGCGAAGTGTCGTTATACCCGAAGTCTCATTATATGTATTACAGTTGGAAGGGACTTTGCTCTGGGCATGGAAATGCTGTCGGTATTCGCGAATTGTCGTTATATTAGAGAGGTTAATGCACGTTATTTCCGACGTGACGCGAAAGTTCAGCTCGCGTTATTTGCTCGCACGTCGAAAAATCAACGCGAGCGACCTGCTGCTCACGTCGAAATTTGGAGTTTTACGCCAAGTTCGACGTGAAATTGCGCGTCACGTCGGAAATAACGTGCATCTTTTAAAACCTCTCTATTCACAGTCGTTATTAGCGAAGTTGACTGTATACTATAATTACCTTTATGCAGCTGGCTTCCTCCGAGAAAGAACATGCTACAGAACGCTAAGGGCATGTTCGATTGGTAAGGATCGGAATCCAGATCTCAGATCCGTCGGATCCTTCAGATTCAACTGAACACTTTATTTTGGACCTTGACTGTTGCCATGTTGACAATGGCGGTCACAAGTCACCCAAAAGGGTGAACGCCGTACTCATCGCGTGCGTCGTACAAAAAGTCAACAAGCTCTATCTCCATCCACGTGTGGGTACCACAATGTGTACAAAAATGATTTTTACCCGCCATATACGCACAAAGGTCACATTTGGATCCGTTGGATCCGGTCAACCCTGCTCCCCGAGGTGGGTTGACCGGATCCAAATCCGAAGGATCCGGATCCGAATTCGACCAATCGAAAGGGTACGAATCCAGTGGATCCGGTGGATCGGGATCCCGATCCTACCAATCGAACATGCCCTAAGAAAAAGCAATGGTGATGTTGAAGCACCTGAACGTTTTGCTCTTTCTTAGTGTTCTAAAATGGTGTAGTCCCGGGATCTCCTGGATTTCCTGAAATTTCACCGTGACAGCAACCCATTCAAATAACACGCTCTTGCTCTCGTGTACACTGGGTGGCATTCAACAGGCATGAGTGTGCCACTCGGGACAACATGTATTCAATCATCATGATAATGTAATGTCTATAGCTGGCCTTTCTTTGCCAATGCAAGGGTTCACTGTGTGATTTTGTGATATGCGTAGCCGGTGCCATGATCGGAGCTGTTGGTCGTTTCGCCTGGGTTGTCAACGACAACGACATCCTCCAGCTGATTTTCAACGATAACACTTCGGGGACCAACGGCTATTCAATGGGCTTCTTCCTCTCCTGTGCGTCGGCAGGAGCTGCGGTTCTGGCATGTCTATTCTACTTCATGGGCAGCTGCTGCGCTTGCTGCAGCAGAGATCCAGAGTCGGATGAGATTCAGCTTGTGCATGTTGTCACTGAAAAGCAGAACATTTAACTTGCCTTTAGGCGTGTACTTGTTTTGATGCATTTCTGCATGCTTCCGTATTCTCCTCCTGCACTGCATGTTTGGTTTCCTGAAGAGCTGAACCCGTGTCTGATCGTTGTTGCTTCACATTTCTTGCTACATTTTTCGAATTAGTCGGTGCTACTGCGAAGGAGGCCATGATACAGCAGAGTGTTGACTTGTTCATGATCACCGTACTTGTATAGTATTGTTAGCTTCTCTCATCCGTGAAGAAATTTGTTTGTGATGGTGTTCGCGTAATATAATCACAACCTCCGTAGAGGTTGCTCTGTAAAATGGTTGTTACAGCAGTTTTACATCGCATGAATATAGTATACTTCACATAGAAAGTATATGAACCCTGGAACCAACAAAGGTGGCACACACACACACACCTTTGGATGCCCATTGCTCTGTGCAATGATAGCATCAGGAGTTGCAGCATTTCCTGTGGCGAGTTAGATCGTTGGGCCGACGGAAGTCCCTGCCACAGCCCCAAGTGAACACTCTAGGCTTTGGCACAGCCGGCCGGGGACGATTGGACATGAGGCGCCAGTCTCGTCTGTCCTGCGCCAAGACGCACCTGTCACGCACCGAGCACTCAGATCAGCAGCGGCGATGTCCCTCCAACGTTTCTTGGGACCGTGTCTGGGCCTTGTGTTGAGTCACTCAGCAAACAGAACGCGCTTGGGGAGACGGGAATCCTCCATTCGCCCAAGCCAGCAAAATCGGTGACAGCGTACGACCTCCGCCATTGACGACGGCATACCAAAACGACGGGTTAGTTCCTCAGAAGAAATGCGCTCCTGCCACTGCTGGTCCTGTGACACACACACACACACACACACACACACACACACACACTACAAGAAGAGGCACGAGAATAGTAGGGATTTTCGGAACTAGTTTTTATGCTTGCATGAAACATGGGCTGAGTTTCGTGGGTGTATTGGAATAAAGCGATGATAAAGACAGCCAGTCACAATACTACTACTAGCCACCTAGATATTTCTTATCATGAGATGATATCAAAAGCAGACATAACATCATTCTTAACAGCAACAACAACAAAAACAACAACAACACGCAATGCAGGATACGAGACGCCTTCACAGAAACAAAGGATTATCTTGATATAGCCAGGTTCCACGACCAAACACTGATAGATAACACCCAGATAAATAGGAATAGGCACACGGAAAGTGTGTTAGCACACGTATATAATGTTTTTGCTATAATGGTGATGATAAGCACTGCCGCCGCAGAGTGGAAAGCAGCAAGACCCAGCAGTCTTCGTTTGGAACAAAACAACAACGGCATGAGCAGGAAAGCTGCAGCAAGTGGAGAAGAAAGAACTCAAACTACAGTCGTTTCATCTTCCAGCACACGAAACTACGACGACATTGATGAAACTGTGACAAGGCCAAGATAAGAAAAAAAGGAAATACTACCTCAGCGGCAGAGTACAACAACGACCGAAACAACAACGACAGCAGCAGGAACAGCGTGGAAGGCTAACCCACTTCACCATGTTCCGAGAAAACGGGGTAGATGGCAGCGGCGACAAGGAGAAGAGCGGACTAAATTGAAACACGACGCTAAGACTAGTCTTGAAACGGGTTGCGGCCGCTCTTCCTCCAACTTCTCCACTTCTGCTTCACTGAACGCCAGGCTGATTCTCGTTTCTGCCAGAACAAGATAAACAGCACGAAAGCTGATTGTTAAGTTCAGACTACCGAGAACCCCCGTCAAACCGTGAATGGCGGCAAACCGTGCAGGACATGCGCACTACCGATAAACTAACGTTACTTGTGCAGCTCTCACCGCGGTACTGAGAAGGGCCCCCTACTCCCAGGCAGAGCACCTTTGTCACTGCCGGAACGCTGTTTCCACCGCAGCAGCCGCCACGGTAGTAAAACCTTACCGCCGCCGGCAATTTGCCAGTAACATCACGTGATCAAATCACCTTGGAAACCTTCCCATTCCGTCACTTTTTATCGGTAGTCTGAACGCGCCCTAAGGCAAGGGGTACTGGAATGTAGAAGCGAGACCTTCCTTATCAGACGCCAAGAGTATGTATGCAGTTGACAGGGATCATGTCCAGATTAAGCACATGAAAGCAATGCTACGGTGGTTGATGACAATCCTCCGTGTGCAAGTGAAAAAAGGAAAAAGGCCGTCACAATACCACCCCTTCCCGGTAATTCATGATGACATCAAGCAGGTCACAAGATCACTGGTCCTCTTTACACATGATAGGAGCGCTGCTTCATTTTCGGCGATTTTTCGCCGCCATCATTGTGTTTCTTATGCACATTCGAGCGCTTCCCTGGTTCGAGGGATACGAGAACGCAACCCTCTGAAGAACAAATGTGACCAAACGTTTGGGTATTCCAGCTACTGTAAGTCAACAAATAGTCGGCGTATATTTATTTTCGGCCTGATCATATTAGGCCAAAAATTTGTTGCAGCCGAAATTTTGTTTTGCAAGGTTCAGTGTGACAGTGCATACAGGCAGCAGCAGTACAGGCCGAAAATTTGTTGCAGCCGAAATGTGTTTTAGCCCTGGGAGGCCGAAATTTGAATGGGCCGAAAATTTGTCGACTTACAGTACAGGCATGAAAGTTCACGGCAGAGCAGGCGTGGGAAACGTTTTCACCAGCCAAGTACATGTACACACCACATACGACCAGTTGGGACAGCTATTCAAAAAGTAACGTGCACCTACAAAAAAAACGAGCTACAGGAACAGTGTAGCCAGTGCAGTTGAAAGCACCATGGATACAACACGTTAATCCCGATGTGTTGCATGCAAAGGACTTTCTTGGGAGGGCCTGCACATTCTTTCCAGTCACTCGACCCTGGATATGCAGTACATGTACGTCGGCTAAAGAGTGCTGCCTTCATATTATGTCCCTTTGTTGAGGTAAATGATACTAAAGCTTCATTGTATGATATTGCTAACAACAACACAAGTTTCACTGTATATTGCTAACAACACACCACCACCACTCCCCCCCCCCCCCCCCCACACACACACACACGCCCGCATTCCCAAACATACTTCACTAAACTGCAAGCTGGAATGTCGCCGACTCCACTCCTGCCGGAAGAAGGCAGCGCGTTCGCTCACATAGCAGCGCGACTCTCCTGCGCACGGACCGCAGAAGACAAAGAAAACGAGTCAAGGTGAAACTTGAACACACACCAGCCGAGGAGCATACACACACACACACACATACACACCATGTACCATTATACCATGTGTACGCCTGTTGCCAGAGAAGCATGCAAATCTGCTAATGCATAGGATGTACACCCACAGATTTTCTCTTACAACAATGATAGCAGACAAGATCCGAACGAAACAGATCAAGACTACAGTCCATTCATAAAAAGATGGGCTCTGGCGAGCTCCCGTATTTGGCGGTTTTTCGTGATTTCATCGTACACAGTGCAGTGCTGCGAACTTTGAAATTTGAAAAAGGGTCCAAAAAGGGTGCCTGAACTGGGGTTTGAACCGCAGAATGCACTGTTGCCAGGCGGGGTCAAATGGCCTGGATTTTGATGGTTTTCCCAATTCTGTGCTTTTGGGGCAAAACCTGGCCGAAATCCTATTCTTGCTATGGCTTGCTTTTTGGACAAAAAAACTTCAGAAACATAATTGGAAGAGGATTCCATAGGGGATTGCCAAAAAAAATTCTAAAAAAACTCAAAGTTTGACCCATTTATGGCCAAAAGCTAGAAGTTCATTTTTTTCTGAATGGACTGTAGCGCCAGATAACTGCCTAATCCACACAACTGGCGAACACACACACACACCATGTATACGCCCGTCGCAAGAGAAGCACGCAAATCTACAAACACACACGCACGCGCACACACACACACGCTCGCACACGCACAAACACACACACGCTCGCACACACACACGCACAAACACACACACACCGCATACCACGCATATGATATCGTATACTGGGTATGTTGACGTACTGGAACCAGGGATTGCATTTTCACTTGTCACCACCGTAGTAGTTCAGGCATGGTGGTGGTCTGGCACGAGCGAAACTTCCTAAGCTGGTTGCGTTTCTCAACACAATTGCATGGCCGCTGGTAACGCAAATGTGCGAATTTTACTTTTTATATCGCAATAAGGAGGACTAGCTGAAGTGACATTGAGTTGCTTTAAACAAGGTTGTTGCCATTTCTGTCTGCCAAGGGTTTTGTCACCCTTTTTCTTTATTCTCACATTGTTGTTGCTGATACACACATACAACGCTTAGTTATCACACCCCTGGTTTCGGGCACGGTTTCGTGAGAATTCACACCTTGATATTGTGTCCTCCTTACCGTACCTTGCTTGCTATAATACTACCGGTATTACTTCATTTGTTCTGAAAGAAAAGGTGTCAGCACCGACGCAATCCACGCAGTCAAGTAAGCCAATATAGTAACCGAACGTTTTCGTTCCCTTCTCATCATGGGTAAATACAGGGAATAATCAGGGAATCATGGGTAAATAGTACATGTGGCTCTGTATGTATAAGTTGCTGTATTTGACATTTTTTCCATTATTCCCTGCATTTACCCATGATGAGAAGGGAACGAAAACGTTCGGTTACTAAATTCAATTGGCTTACTTGACTGTATGGATTGCGTCGGTGCTGACACCCTTTTCTTTCGAAATTGGATACGCCTCCAATTTTTTCCTTTCATTTGTTCTGACTTGTTCTTTAGTACTTCGAAGTACAACGGTGATTCCTGATGAGTGTTGTACGAAAACTAGTTCAAATCATTTTTTTCCATCGTTTTTGCTTCCTACATGTACTTCTCTTTATTTATTTTTACATTGTTTTCGCATCGTTTCCATCGCTTGACATTGTTTAATAAAGTAACCTACTGTCATTTCAGCTAGTCCTCCTTATTGCAATACGAAAATTATTGTCTCCTCGTCGATAATTTACTTTTTAGATTTTATATTATTTTTTCCGATAATGCCTGTGAAGAACAGTACAGCGTCATTACCCCGTCCCTTTCCTTACGTGCTGCTTTGGCCGGGTGACTCCACACGTAGCGCGCCGTGTTGGCGACCGACTCGGCTAACGACGGCATGGGCTCCTTGACCACACCGCGCGACTTTTGCGCCGCGGGTGGAAGAGACGTGGTAGGGTCCGGGGTGAACTGCACGTCCACAGTTTGAATTATCAGGTCGCTGGGCTCCGTGTTGGATTTGTCTGGCGTCTGAACCCGTGCCGGCACTTTCAGACGCTTGACGCAAATGCCCCGGTAAGGCATGGGAGTGCGAAACGCCGCTATGCGATCTCCAGTTAGAAAGGCCCGCGGTAAACTGAATCGACGATGGTATGTCTGAGATGACACACAGACGAACACACACACACAGAGTGTAATTGCAGCATACACAATCAAAGTCAGGTGTGGCTGACCATCCATTTCTACCAGACTTCGCCCCCGATCAGGCTTAAAATCTGATTCCCGGCCAGAAGTGAGCTGTGGATGCATGACTCAGCTTATGGCGCGATGTTAAATCCGCCCGGCCCTGGTCATGCAAGCCAATTTCAGATCAATCTGGTCAGGCACAACAACACACGCAAGCAAGGCAATGGAAATATAATAATGTACAGTACTGGATGGAACAGTCTACTGCAAGACCAGGATATTGTAACGTCAATTAAAGTTAACGATCTCTGGATTTTTGTTGGTAAACGATGTGAAATGTTAACGAATTCCGTCTGTCAAAACTAACAAATGACAGTACACGTACATTGTTTCGCACCTAACGACTTCAAAATTTAACGAATTTGTTAAGTTGTTAGAAGCAAGTGTTTGTTAACATTAGCGATCGTACAGTATCTAGGACTCCAATATTCTCAATTTCGTAGGAAGAGCGCAGTATCACTCTTAACCAGCATGAACTCAAACTCCAGCAGTGGGTGTATGTGTGTGGTCGCAATGCTACGCGAACATTTGCCATCGCAAACTCGCCGGTACTGGGAAATTGCCAAAACAATTTAGTGACGCGAACATTGGCCGGTTCCCAGTAGATGCATTGTAGGGGCATAACGACATTCTGTGACTCGAGCATGCAAACACACACCCCTGGAGCGAGTTGCTTTTCGCTCACCTGGTGGAATCTTGCGGAGCCAAGAAAACACCAATGCAATATTCTTCCTGAGATTTTACAACCGCCATGCGAGGGTCACATGACAGGCCCGATCTGGTCATGGATGAATGGCAGCCAAAATGTTACGGTCAAAACATCCGCTCTCTATGAATAAGTATCCCAAACCAATGGCAGCTTAAACAATTTGCTATCTGTTTCGCATTCAAAACATGTGTGTTCAACACTGTTGAGACGATGACAAGTTAGTCTTTTCCAGTCATTTCCAGTTGGACATGTGTGTTCAACACTGTTGAGACGATGGCAAGTTAGTCTTTCCAGTCATTTCCAGTTGGACATGTGTGTTCAACACTGTTGAGGCGATGACAAGTTAGTCTTTTCCAGTCATTTCCAGTTGGACATGTGTGTTCAACACTGTTGAGACGATGACAAGTTAGTCTTTTCCAGTCATTTCCAGTTGGACATACAGTAGCCGGGCTATAACTTATAAGGTACTGATCTGGGGAAGTTGGAGGTACACTATACAGTCAAACTCCCCAAGTCCAAACGCCCCTGATCCGGGCATGTCCGTCTAACGGGCCACTTCCAAGACTCATCTACAGTAAAAAAATTGGCATTTCAACGAAAACGGCCCCAAAAAACTATTGATTGGCATTTCAAATTGTTTACTTGCATGCAGTAAGTGAGCAAGTTCTGAGTCACGGGCAGTGCTCGGTCCCAACCTGTGCAGATCTGGGGAGTTTTAGGCTGCGCTCGTTTCAGCTATCCGGTAGAGCAGAGCAGAGCAGAGTCATTCTACCGATTGAGGTAGATGGTAGAGGTAAGTGCACGAACACTGTCCTACCGGATTTGGTAGTTTTTCATGATACGCACGTGAAATGTTTTCTTCTCTACGAAGTTGTGCACAAATCCTTGATCTTGCGGGAAATACCGTACCTCTACCAACTCTTACCTGGTAGAGCCGGCAGAGAAAGGTAGCATCTACTCTTTTGAGTAGAAAAAAAAGGAACGCATCTACCGAAAGAAGTAGTTTCTACCCAAGCATGTACTGTAAGACATGTAAATCTAGCGAGGAAGTAAATCGAACGTTTTAACGAGTTGCATTTCTTCGTTATAATAAGTTCTGCTGAGGCTGTAATGCCTGATATGTGTTATCAAGAGTACATAACCCCCCAGAGTGTGCAACGCCTGATCCAGCTCTGCATAGGGTCTTGGTCGAGCGGAATCGGATCTTTGCGTCATAATACCGTACACATCTGAGGGGAACCCGGGGAGTCGCGGGTACTCTCGGATCAAAAACAATGGTGCCCTGCCTCGAGACCGGCCTTGCGCTGGTGTGGAGTGTACGCATGACATCAGAAGATCCGATTCCGCTCGACCAAGACCCTATGCAGAGCTGGATCGGCGTTGCACACTCTGGGGGGTTATGTACTCTTGGTGTTATGTGTGGATATGCCGGAAGGCTGCAAGATCGTTAACGGATCTTCTCGTTAACCTTTGGATTTGGGACAATAGTGAAATTCGCAACTCGTTATAATAACAAGTCTTACAGTAGATAAAAAACGAACCCCACCCCCCCCCCCCCCCCCTCACTGTACATGTACACCGGCACTACAGTGCAGCCCTGCCTATCCGCGCTTCGATTATCTGTGGCTTCCACATATCCACAAATTTCGCTCAATAACATGCGGGGTCTACGGAAGCAGCTCAAACCCCATACGTATCATGTTTTCTCAGCAATAAGCTCAGTAATAAGCGCAGGCCTCCGTAACCGCTATAAGAACGGATCCAGGAAAATTTGAAATATTCCTACGAGCAACGTAAATCATAATCAGACGGGAATGGGGGGGGGGGGGGGGTGCTGCTGCATGGCCCTACGGACGCATGGCTCGGCTCTGCTGATGGTTATGTCAGACTTCACTGCCAGCACTGCACATCCATGGACTAGTAATATTTATGCTCACCATTTTGTAGTCAACAACGTATACACCATGGCATGTTGGCCCAGCAGCTTTCGTGTCCAGGATCATTCCATAGCATTGTCCTGCTGCCATGAAATTTACACGACGTCCATTCCGCTTGGCCCGAGGCAGAGCCGCTCCCAGGGCAGCAATGGCAACAGGCGCTCTCTGTGCGTCGGAATCCACAGGAGTAGTCTGCGACCCCGCACCATCCGCCACCTGTGCCTGTGGACGACTCGAATTCGGGAAGGCATTCCGTGCACTGCCGCCGACAGACAAGTCTTTGGCAGTGACATGTTTCTGCTGCAGCACCTTAGCCGCATCCCTGTTCAAGTCAGTATCTGGCAGCAAGCTTTGGTTCAGGTCACGGCCACGATTGGCACGCAAATCCGGTGTTTCCTTCACAGCAGAGCTCTCTAACTCTGCAGAACGACGCGCCTCGTCTTCCTGAGTCATTTTTCAAAGCACAGGGAACCAACAATGAACTAGAATTTGTTTTGAAATCGGGCAAGGATGAAAGTGATTCAAAACTGGAGCAGCCCTTCAGACTAGGGGAGCAGTTGTTCAGGCCCACGAATGGCGCAATTGAATTGGACAACACTGGCAGTGGCAATGTTGCGTGATCAAGAAACTATTCCGCACCTTTAGTAGGCTTTACCTACGAGGATGACTGCTCGATCTCTGCTCTTGTGCAACTGAGAAGTACACCTCCAGCTGATCACGTCAAGGGCAAGTCCGTGTCCTGATGTTTTTCCATTCGATTTTCGCAACATGCTACAAATGCTCTCCATTTCTCTTGCGCAACCATAAAATCAGTGCATCAGATTTTAATTTTGTAGTGTCATGTGTGCCTGTGTACTGTGGCTGTATATGTAGCTGTACACATTATGTACGCATGGCGTGGGACGCGTGCGCTACGCCAAATATGCAAAGTAACTACGCATCCGTTACCAGGAAACGAAAAAATGGCGGCTGATGAAGCCGGCAAGCGCGAGCCTAGCGCCTTGCACCCGATCTAGCCGCGCGCGGTACGGTGGCGCGCGTTTGAAAGCATGCATATGCGCATGTCGCCGCATATATGGACGCTGCTCGCTAGTGCTAGCGTAGGTTCAGTCCGGGGAGTCGTTAAAATACGACTCCCCTGCCTCATGCATGATCTCACTCTCAAGTCGACTAGTCTCAGCTGTCTCCCAAAAAAAGGCATCATGACATGAGCCGCACTGACTGTACTGTAGCTGGCCCAGTAAACATTTTGATTTCTACTCCAATGCAATCATTTGAAGGACAAGAAGTAGTTTGTAACTTTGTATCATATTTTTTTACTTTTGAAGTTTGGTTTCATTACCCTGTCTTGCATTCTGACAACAACAACAGATAGTTAGGTGTCTGGTCCAGCGTGCACAGCTGTGAATCCCTGAAGATGGGTGTACCAAAATTCTATCGCTGGCTCAGCGAGCGATTTCCTTTGTTGAGCCAAGTTGTGAAGGAACACCAGGTTTGGGAGTCACCGAATATTCTCTTTTGGCGACAACTCTTCAGAACACTCACCCACGTTGTGTTCATGGTCATTTTATCGTGTGTCAGATTCCAGAATTCGACAATCTCTATCTAGACATGAACGGAATCGTCCACGTATGTTCACATCCAAACGATGACGATCCACATTTTCGTATCACCGAGGAGAAGATATTTGAAGCCATATTTCACTATATCGAGGTACATGTTCATGAGTGATATATGTTAGCCTAGTAAGATGGTGGAGGGGGTCGGGTTGAGGCGGTTGTGTGAATACTCGCAGCACGGCTCGTCTCATGATAATAACATAATCATTACTTGCCACTGGCCACTTAGATGTGTGGGTGGGTGGTACATGGTGTGTATGTGTGTGCATGCGCTACGTAGCCGCCTCCCCCCCCCCCCCCCGCCCCACTAAAAGAGGAACGGATGTATTTTCCTACTGCTACCAGGCTTGAGTTGAGTATGAGCAGGGAGTTCAGTTCCGGTCACTGAAAAGCGAAAAATGCAGTCACAGCTCGCCTGTACAAAGTGAATGGGCGCCTCGTGACTGCAGTTCGAGGCCCGAGTATCTTCTCCCGCGGCCTTGTCGATGCTATTTTTAGGTAGCTGAGGTCATTACCTTTCCAATGGTGCCACACATGCCATGCTTCCAAAAATAATGCCTCCGCGCTTGGCGCGGATGCACTTCGAAGTACTAATTTCGACCAGATCCGTACTCGGCCCCGAGAGGAACACCCATTTTTCGTGTTCAGCGGCCTCGAATTAGCCTAAACCAAGAGGATTCTAGAACATTGAGGCTCGTGCTTTATCGCGGTAGAAGGAAGATGATCACAGAAACCAGCCCACGGCGATTTCCTGGTGGTAGACGAAGAAAATCGAGTGAACTACGCACACACTGTAGAAGCAGTGACGGTGAAAACGTGTGACTTGTGCAAGTAAGCGCGCACGGCATGCGAGCACACTGCATGCATGCACACATCCTGTATCGCCATGTATGCACCAGATAGTGCAGTGCTGGACGGAAACCACACGGCCCACATACATACTTGCATTTACTTCTGTGACTACTTTCTCTCCCATTTTCCGATCTTCAATCGACTATAACTCTAGATTGCCTTGGAATTTTGGGTTCAAATTTTCACAGGTTGTTTCTCACATCTTCTCGGTTTAGAAAAAACAAGCGTTTTATGCGAAACTCGCGAATTTGGTTTTTCGATTCAAGTCCCTAGTATGAGCCCTGGCACTGCTTTGGGTTCATGAGCTGGATTTCTTCAGCCACGGCTGTAGTCTCTGAATGAAACGAAGCGGCACTACATGTACTAGTACTGCATTTATGCGCACTAGTCTGCACTGTGTTACGCAGCGGTGTGATACAGTGCAGGAAGCACCACCTTGTGTCGAAGCCCGTTGGTCTACATTATACGAGTATGCTGTCACCAGGCAGATGTGCTGTGTGTGTGCCAGTATCAGCTGCAACGCATGCAGCACGTTTCCCAGCTTTCTTTCAATGTGGGTATGGCCATGTGAGTGAGATAAGGATAAGTATGGTGCTTCAAAGTTGGCGTTATCCGGTTCATCTTTGTTACATGTCTAATGCTATTTGGGTATGTGTGTGTGTGTGTGTGTGTGTGTGTGTGTGTGTGTGTGTGTGTGTGTGTGTGCGTGTGCGTGTGTGTGTCTGCCCGTGTGTGTGTCTGCCCGTGTGTGTGTCTGCCCGTGTGTGTGTCTGCCCGTGTGTGTGTCTGCCTGTGTGTGTGTGTGTGTGTCTGCCTCTCTGTGCCTCTCTCTCCCCATCTCTCTCTCTCTCTTTGATGCCCGGCTGTTTCTTTGCCTATCTGTCCGTATGCCATCCGTCTGTCTTGTCACAGTTTCTGTTCCGCATCATCAAACCTAGAGAGGTGTTCTTCATGGCTATCGACGGGGTAGCACCACGTGCCAAGATGAACCAGCAGCGCGGACGTCGCTTTAGGTGAGTTACGGGTGGCAGCGGGTAAAACGGTGTACCGGCATAGTGGTGGCCCGCGCGGATGCGAAGGCTAGCTTGTGTGCTTCTGAACATTCAAATGATGCTGACGTGGATGCTGCAAATAGTATTTATTATTAATTTAATATCAATGGGTAATCTCTTTTGTTCGTTCTTATTGGTTTACACTTCAACTCAGGAGATAGCGTTTAGATATCTTCATACTTTTTCTTCTGGCGACTTTTCTCAGCTGAGATAACGTGTTGAGAAGGCCATCGGTGTGTACTTCAGTGCTCGGCTGTTCAGCTCACTGCCTCGTGCTCTGTGCGTTCGTGCGTGTGATGGTACGTGTGCGTGTGTGTGTGTGTGTGTGTGTGCATGTGTGTGGTGCACTCATATGTACTCATGTGTATGCAAATATGTATGCATTTGTGCGATTGTCAAGGTCCGCTCACGAAGCTGCCACGCTGGAGGAGGAGGCGCGGAAGAAAGGAGAGAAGCTTCCCGATGCTGCCCGGTTCGACTCTAACTGCATCACACCAGGTATGCATATGACGGGACTTGCTGCGTCTCATTTGTTTCGTTTTGTTTTTGCTGACTTCTTCACATGGAGGAGTTGTGATTGTGAGTGAGTGTATGCATGGTATTGTGAGCGGTGTGCTATACACACCTCCTACGTGACACTTGACACAATCATCATCATACTTTACACTATATGCATTAGCACCTGTATTGCTGTACTGGTATTTAGAGGGCTTCTGATTCGTAGATCTGCCCTTCGACTCCGAGTAGCGCAGGACTCCATCCGTGCCGATCCTCAGTCGTGCCCTCTTCCTCAGGATGCACTTAGATTCCTCCTCCAGCGAGCCCACTGAGCCCGGCTCCCTCAGCTCCCTCATCACCGGGCCTAGCGCTGGACACTTGTGCTGTGCTTCGGTCAGTTCCTGGATGGAGAAGAGGGTGGTGAGCTGGTGGATGCCGTCATTCTTACTATCCTCCTGCTGAACGCTTAGGCACTGCATGACTTTTGGTAGTTCGGCGTGCCCAATCCGGGACAAATAATCCGCCATACTCAGTTCGGGTGAAGTTCCTGGCCTGTGGATGGGTCTCATCGGGAACTGTTGTAGATAATCCAGCCACCGTGCACGTCGCCCATGGATCTCATCCATCGCCAGGCTGTTGATCCATTTGAGTGCTGCGTGGTCGGTGATAAGGTCAAATGGCTGGCCGGAGAGATAGACCCTAAACTTCTTGATGGCCAGGATCACTGCCAGCAGCTCACGGTCCGTGACAGGGTAGTTCCTCTCTGCCTGCGTCAATGTGTGGTGGAAGAACGTTACCGGCACTAGATGCTTGCCGTCTCGTCGCTGTGCCAGCATTGCACCGGTACCGACGTCCGATGCATCCGTTACTAGTATGAACGGCCTCTTCATGTCCGGTAACTGCAAAACTGGTGCTGAGGCGACCTGTCGCTTTAGCGTCTCAAATGCTAAACTTGCCTTCTCACTCCATTGAAGCAGCGTGCTGCGAGGACCATTCATCATTTCGTACAGCGGTTTTGCAATAATTCTTTGTTGCCATCTTCAATGCAATGGTCGCCATGCCTGGGATCCAGCGCTGAACGTATGAAAAGGCGCCCATAGCCTTCCGGAGCATAGTAACAGTTGTAGGCTTAGGTGTGCGGAGCAACGACTGAGTCCTGGCCTCGGAGATGCGCATTGTGCCTGCTGCTATTACGTGCCCAAGGAACTCCACCTCCCGCACACCGAAACAGCATTTGTCGGGGTTCAGCAGTACACCAGCCGACCTGAGTTTACTGAGCACCTCCCGCAACCGGCTGTTGTGCTCCGTCCAGCTGCGTCCCCATACCAGCACGTCGTCTAGGTAGCATAGCGCAGCCGTCCAATTGAGTTCGCCCAGAATCGCTGACATCAGACGCTGAAAGGTCGCCGGGGCTCCCGACAGGCCAAACGGGGTGCCCTGACCAGTCCATTCATACTGGCCATCCGGTGTGACGAAGGCAGTCTTGGCCGCATCCTCACGACGCATGGGCATTTGATAGTAGCCGCATTTCAAGTCAGCCGTAGAGAAGAACTGCGCTTCAGTCAACTGATCCACCAAGTCGTCTATCAGAGGCAGTGGGTGATGCTGGGGATGACTGTCTGCGTTTAGCCTCCGGTACTCCATTGCCAGTCTCAGTCGGCCATTCTTGCGCCGAGCAGCCACTATTGGAGCAGCCCATGGCGAAGTAGACTCCCGGATCAGTCCCTGTTGAATGAGGTACTCGACTTCGTCCCGCACCTCCTTCCGTGCGTCCGGTGCCATCCTACGAGGTCTTGACCACTGTGGTGCTGTATCACTCTTGAGGTGTATTTCATGCTGGATGCCAGTTCTTGCCGTCGGTAGCTGATCGCCTTCCGCCCAGAACACATCGCCATACCCGTTGACCAGCTCCTGAATCTCCTGGTTCTTGCTGTCCTGTAGGCTTTCATCCAGCTTGTACCCCGTTACCTGCCGCCTCGGCTCATCACTCTTCGCCGGGTTCTGCAGCGACATTTCGAATTCAGCACGTGCTATTCCCACCACCTTTCCTTTTTGCAGTACTGCTTCACTGTTCCCTGCATTCACCATGCGTACCGTGGCCCCGAATGCCGTGGGACGCAGCACACAGCACATTGCTCTGACTGTGTCGTTATTGCTTGCCATGGTTGGCTCGAGGAGGTATTCCACACTGGGCGACCGACCGCTGAATGTGCATGGGACCAATGCCTCCTCGCCCGGTTTAACCTTGATCGTGTCCTGCACCATGACCCTACACACTCCTGTTGGCCGGTGTGCTCGGTCCAGAGGACGGGAGGAAATACCAGTACAGCAATACAGGTGCTAATGCATATAGTGTAAAGTATGATGGTGATTGTGTCAAGTGTCACGTAGGTGGTGTGTATAGCACACCGCTCACAGTATGAAGCATACGGCCATTTACCCTCCCTCCCCCCCCCCCCCCCAAAAAGGTTACAAAACGATGGATCCTATTCTAGTTGAAGATGTATTGTGTCTATATTATGCAGAGCTCACTTGAGAACTCTGGCAAGGTACGTTCGGGCCTGATTTAAATTTGGCTTTGGACTTGGAGCATTTTATTTTTCATTGCTATCAGGTTCGGCCTCATTTTCTCTGTGCTGCGCTGATGAGTCCACAAAGGACGAAACAGTTCTGTCCGCAGATAGTGTATTATGTCTATGTTTGTGTGTGTTGGGGGGGGGGGGGGGGGGGGCATGTGTCTGACTATGAGCACTGGTTGGGCAGTGGCGTACCTTGCTTGTTGGTGCATAGGGCTTTCTTTTAATGTAGTTCTTAGGGACCAAACCAGCACCAGTCAGACCATTTCTTGTAGTTATATGCTGTCCACTATTCATTTTCTTGGATTGGGGCCTAATGTTGCAGTCAGATTCCTGCCTTAGTAGCGAATTCTGTACCCGGTTGACGACGATCGGGTGTGTAAAACACTGGTAACTGTCCTGGTTGGTGACTTGTTGCTATGCTATGGGTGTCTTCACTGGTCAGTGTCTTGTCTCTGCCTGCTCTCGTTCATTCCAACCAGGAACGCCGTTCATGGTTCGCCTGCAGGACCAGCTGAAGTACTTCATCAGCAAGAAGATCTCCACCGACCGCATCTGGAAGAAAGTCCGCGTCGTCCTGTCCGGACATGAGGTACGTGCGTGTGTACGGCTTTTTTTTTCAGAGAGAGAGATGTACAGTGCTGGATTTCAGTTGCCAGTACTGTACTTCATATATTGTACACATGGGGTCCAGTGGATGTGTTGTCTGTCTCTAGTTTCTCGCTACAACGTACTCATCAGAAGACTACTTCATGCTGTACATGTAGGATATCAGTACAAGTAGTTATTTGCTGCTATCAGTTATACGAATAGGATGATGTCATTGACATGATCTCCACCGTGCCTATGTAGGTCACATGACTATGAGAGGTGGGTTTCTTGACTTTGGTTTTCTCTTTCTAACTGCATTGCGGTCTCCTTGTTCCTTGTTGTCTTGTACACGCACGCACACACACGTGCACGCTTGCTGAGCAGGTGCCAGGAGAGGGCGAACACAAGATCATGGACTTCATCCGGCACGAGAAGTCGCAGCCGGGCTACAATCCCAACACTCGGCACTGCTTGTACGGCCTCGACGCCGACCTGGTCAGTGCAACCATATAGTACTCTGTCACTTGCCAAAGAACGGGGGTGGGGGCAGCCTCCTCCTAGCCTGGACCGTTCTGTTTTTGATGTTCTACAGTCCATGCACACAGTTGAGTCACCGTGTATACATTGGTATTCTGTGCTTGGTGAAATTCTAGCCTGTTCGTTCTTCAGCGCTCTGTTCTTCGGCGCCCAACAGTACTGTGTTAACAGTACTGTTAAGCAGCACAGGACGCTTTGACTGTGGCATGTGTGTGCATGTGCCATTAGCAACTATGGCATGCGTGTGCATGTGTCACTAGCAAGCTAGTGGTGTGATTTGACTTGTCCGTCGTGACCAGAGTGCAAGGACTTGAATGCATTGCTGCTTACTAGTGTCTCTAACCCATACTCTCTGTCTGTGTTGTTGTGTCTGTGTGCGTGTGTGTGTGTGTGTGTGTACGTGTGTGTACGTGTGTACGTGTGTGTGTGTACGCGTGTGTGTGGGGGGGGGGGGGTGCGTGCATGTATGTATGTGTGGGTGTACATGTGCATGTATGTGTGTGTGTGCACGTGTGTGCGGGTGTATGTGCACGTGCATGCCACTGCGTGCCGTACGTATAGATGATGTTGGGCCTGGCGTCACACGAGCCTCACTTTGCCTTGCTGCGTGAAGAGGTGGTGTTTGGGAGGAAAGCACAGCGAAGGTACTAGCATCTGATGCTGGATCCAACTTGACTCTGTTTAGCTCATACAGTAAAACCTGTCAATGCGACCGACCACTCGGATAAGGCGACCACTTGTTCTAGAAGACCACTGTTGCTGTGTGTGATTAGTGCTGATTAATTAAGTTTGCAAATTGTTCTGGCACTCTGTCGAACAGATGTGTTACTAGCATTACTGAAAACCGCCCAATGTTTGCGTCACCAAAGTTTTGCGATCTCTCAGAACCAGCAAGTTCACGATGGCAAATGTTCGCGGAGCACTGTGGCCACACATATACATCCACTGTTGAAGTTTGATTTCACGATGGTTAATATTTGCGTTCTACTCTTCTCGCAAAATTAGCAAACATTAATACGTCGCAAACGTTAGGCAGTTTACAGTATTCTAATGGCAGGCATTGCGTTGTCACTGTTCACGCTGCGTTGTGTCTGTTACACAGGTCCACCACTGCCGAAGAGACCACGTTTCATCTACTGCATCTCTCGTTACTACGCGAGTACTTGTACAACGAGTTTAAGGAGGTTAAGGTGAGTGGATGCGCACGTGCATGCGTGCTGGTCAGTCAGTGCGCTTGCAGCTGTGTGTGTGTGTGTGTGTGTGTGTGTGTGTGTGTGTGTGTGTGTGTATGCATGTGTGTGTGTGTGTCTGTCTGTCTGTCTGTCTGTCTCTACACTCTACGCCCATCACAAAAGTTCTCAGATTTGTTCCATCGTGTTAGCTCTGTTACGACTGAGGTCAGACAGTTCAGACACTCGGTTCTTCTTGTTCTTGTTTGTGCGTGTTCTGTGACCAGGATAAGCTTGACTTTGAGTTTGATCTTGAGCGCATCATTGACGACTGGATTCTGATGGGCTTTCTGGTTGGCAATGACTTCATACCTCACCTGCCTTACATGCACATCAATGAGGTCAGTGGCTGCATGTATTCATGCTTATAGGCTTATTCAGGCCTTCTGACTCCACAATATCTTGCTTGTAGCTGTTAGTGTTTTACTTTTGTTCCACTGGATTTTCGTTTTTTTGGACAAACTGCGGATAACATGTTATAACATGTTATCTCCTGGTCCCTCCTTTTACTTGAGCACTTTTGCAGCATGAACCCCTCCATTTTGGTAAGACAAATTACAACTCACTTCGAAGTAATAAAAAAACCTCTACTGGGTGTACATAACTTCCCAGCGTGTGCAGCTAATGATGCGTACCTGCCACAGTTCGTTTCAGAGCTGCGTCATTTCCCACGAGTGACAGTGTGTCCTATGCATGCGTGTGTTCCTAGGTTTCTTCTGTTGTGGTATTGTGCATCGACGTGTTGGTTTGCTGAACTTTGCTCCATGTTCCGTTTAGTGTGCATTGTGCATCACTGTGTTGGTTCGGTCACGTTCCGTTTCGTGAGCATTTTAAAACATTGTTGTTTTGCTCCATGTTCCTTTTTGTGTGCGCAGGATGCATTGCCAGTCCTGTGGAATATCTACATTGAGATCCTGCCGCAGCTTACTGGTAAGGATGTCATGCGTGCACTGCCGGTACGCGGTGTGCGTCGAGACATTGGTGATTGGCGCTCTCCTGGCGTGTGCTTGTGCTTTATGTGTATTGCGCGTTGAAGCTTCAACACTTCGTCGTGCAACTTGAAGAAGTCAACAAGAAGACATAAATTTTAAAGATCATGTAGATGTTCTCGTATTTGGAGTATAAGTATGTGAGAAGCGGTGGCAAGTTGTTATGGGTGTCTTGGCCTAATGGCAGTACGTATATACTATGCAGGGCATCAGTCAGTACGACAACAGGGGAAATGAATGGTGCTTTCAGTGATCTAACATCTCCCCTGTTCAACTGGACTATGCCTGCCTCTGGGGTAGAGTGTGTAGTCTTGTACTTAGCAGTGCTACAGTGTTTGTCCAGTACTAACATCTCCCCTGTTCAACTGGACTATGCCTGCCTCTGAGGTAGAGTGTGTAGTCTTGTACGTAGCAGTGCTACAGTGTTATGTCCAGTACTGTACTGTGTAGACATTCTGCTTTCTATCGGCTGGGTGTTATGCGACACTTTTTATTTTTAATCTAAGCCTATGGGCTGTGTGTTTTGTTTGTGTGTGTGTATGTGCATGCGCGTATGTGTCCATATTCGTGCGTGTATTTCTGTACGCAGACTACTTGCACTTGAATGGCACCATCAACCTGCACATCTTCAAGACTTTCCTAGAAGCACTATCCAAGGTAGAGCAGTAATGCTGCTGCTGCTGCTGCTGCCATGGGGCTTTGGAGTTTGGTGATTGTAGTATAATACCAGATAGTCCTTTATCGATCTGTTCATCTCTTATCCATTCAGCACTGTCTGTGTGCCTGGCCGACTTGCGTGTCTACGCTTGGATACTCAGTGCACCATTTTCACTGTGACCGATGCTGTGTGTACGTGTGTGTGTGCGTGTGGGTGTGCGCACGCGTGTGTGTATGTGTGTATGTGTGTATGTGTGTGTGTGTGTGGTGTGTGTGTGTGTGTATGTATGTGTGTGTGTGTGTGTGTGTGTGTGTGTGTGTGTGTGTGTGTGTGTGTATGTATGTATACATACGTGTGTGTGTGTGTGTGTGTGTGTGTGTGCGTGTGCGTGTGTGTGCGTGTGTATGTGTGTACTCATGTGTGTTCACATGTGCTCGGGTGTGTATGTACAGTGGCAGTTTGACTATTTTCAGGAGCAGTTGGACGACGACGAGTACTTGAAGCACAAGCAATCCGAGGGCGGATTTAAAAGCAAGCGTGTGGAGGTAGGCTTGCCTCTGAAGAACCCTACCATGTGTGTACTACATGTAGCTAAGGGGTCATCGCAACAGTTATCTTGTCGTCCCTGAAACGAACATCGTTCATTTCGTACTCTGACCCACTCCGAAATGAACTCAGTTTGTTATGTTGGGCGACATGGATCTCATGCATGGACATGTAAATGTACTGTGTCGGTCCACGATTTTGACTCACTCCCCCCGTGAAAGATATTCGTTTCGGGAAAAACAAAAAACTTTTGCGACGCCCCCTAACAATACCGTCTGTGAGTTTTCACTGGCTCTTCACCATAGCATGTACCGACATGAAGTACTGTAAAGTAACGTTTTTAAAACCATCATGGCCCATGCTTGGAGACAGAATTCGACTACTGTAGAAGCACTCTGCGCCTCCTACCCCGACAGTCAGGTAATAAGAGTATTGGTGCAGTAGTGTGTGCCTGTTCTTTCGGTTTATTTTGTGTGTTTGGTCTCTCTCTCTCTCACTCTCTCTCTCACACGCACACACACACACATGCACATGCACATGCACACACACACACACACACACACACTCCCACTCTCTATCTATCTATCTCTCCCTCCCTCCCCCTCCTTGTGCGTCTGTGCACATCCACATTCTGTAGGAGAAGAAAGCCCAACGACGTAAACATCGTGCGCGAGAGGTTGAGCAGTTCTCAGACGAGGAAGCTCCCAGTGGTACAAGTAGGTACAAAGTGTGTTGACTTCTCTGCATATTGTTGGGTGGCTGGTGGACGGGTGGTGGACCGTTTGGACGGGATACGTGCGTGGATATATGGGTGGGATACATCCGTAGATACATGAGTAGATGCGTGCGTGGATGCATGTCTGGATACATGCGTGGAATACATTGGTGGATATATGGGTACCATCATCGTCTACAGTTATTTGTGCCTGTCTGCTACTTGAAGGAAGTATCTGTGTCCGGTATCATGACTGTTGTGCGTTTGTACGTTTGTTCTCTTCCAAACTGTGTAGACTCATCAGCAGCACTGCTTGATGCCGACGCTCTGGATGACTTTGAGCCTGGGGCACCAATTGGTAACAGCGCAGCTCCTACCCAAGACGCTGATGAAACGGCGTCCGATGGCACTGAGGGAGCGGTGGCGGCAGGACCGTCATCTGCTGCCATCGCCGTTTTTGATAAGAAGCGTCGGGACTACTACAGTGAGAAGCTGTATGAATCGGAGCAGGCCATTACAAAGTAAGTGCTGGCACGCCGGCGTGGTGCGTATCTATGGTGTTGCCGCTACTGCCCCTGCTTACACTCCGACTACAATAATTATACTTTCTTGGTCTCTCTCTCTCTCACCCTCTTTCTTTCTTGTGTTATTGTGCTGCATGCATTGTTTCTGTGTCCGAGCGACTGCCTCGTGCCCGCGTGGGTCTGTGTATTCACGCAGGTAGATGTACCTGTGCATATTGACAGTTCACATGTGTACCTGCTCTGCGCGCGTGTGTTTGTGTGCATTTTCACGGCTGTGTGTCTCCTACCTGGCATAGGGAACAACTGCATGAGATGTGTCAGCATTACATTCGCGGCATCCAGTGGATTCTGTTGTACTATTACCATGGCGTGCCCTCGTGGAGTTGGTACTTTCCCTATCACTATTCCCCCTTTCTTCACGATGTTGTGGAGAACGAGATCACCGAGACCGATGTCAGCTTTGAGTTGGGCACTCCGTTCTTGCCATTCCAGCAGTTGCTTGCCGTGCTACCGTCGCTCAGTAAGGAGCTGCTGCCGGAAGCATTCCAGGTACGCTAGCTTCTATTCGTTGCATACGTGTTGATCAGTTGACAGCATGTTACAAGGCAGAGGGCGTGCTGTGTCGAAAACAGTGCTCCTGACTTCAGCCATCATCGGTCACTAGCACTGTTTTCGACACAGTGCGTCCTCCGCCTTGTAACATGCTGTCAATCAATCAACATGTTACTGTAAATATACAAAATTTCGGCGCTGCAAAATTTCGGCACTGCACGATTTTTGACATTTCGTTGGCGATTTATTTTCGGCGTGGGGTAGAGGGCATGGTATAGTGCGACAGATGCTGTGAAAAATTTCATCGGCGTTTTAATTTAGGCGTTTTGGGTCGGTGCCGAATATAGCCAAAATTAAATAGCTGCCGAAAATTTGTATATTTACAGTATTCAACCAAACATGGCTTACCTATACTATTGTTGTGTGGTGTGTGTGTGTGGGGGGGGGGGGGGCATGGGTGCTTGCGTGAGCGTGTGCATGGTACATTGGCTGCACTGTGCAAGTTTATGTCTTCTCCGAGTTCATCCCGAGTGAATTGCACCTCTACTTCGGACAGCTCTGTGTGTGTGTGTGTGTGTGTGTATGTGTGTGTGTATGTGAGGGGAAGGAGGTTGTATAGACTTAGTTTAAAATTATCGACAGTGCCTTGTCTATAATACTGGTTCAACCTGTTCGCTACATGTAGTTTATCTTCTGTGTGTGTGTCTGTGTCTGTGTGTATGCAGTATCTGATGACATCTCCCAGCTCGGAAATCATTGAGTTCTACCCGGTCAAGTTCAAGTCTGATCTCAACGGGAAGAAGCAAGACTGGGAAGCCGTGGTACTTATTCCATTCATTGACCAGGTATGTGATGTAGGCAATCATCATCATCATCATGCTCAACATGGCTGCTAATGCCTACAATTCTGCCGGGTGCCGAGGGGGGGGGGGGGGGGGCAGAGTCGTAGCCTACGCCATTCTGATTTTCCATGTACAGCACTGGCAACTAAATTCCGACCCCTGGTCATTGACCTAATGGATATAAAGGGTAAACAGCAGCATTCGGCCTTGTATAGATTTTTCATCAACCACCACCCCATGACTGTGCGCGCTCCAGCCGACCTCGAGGCCGGCTGGAGAGTGCAGTTATGCCTTATGGTGCGGTGGTTGATGAGAAAAAAAGGCCACTTACCTATGCAATGACACCTGTCTGGAGTCCGGTAAGGATCAGCCATGTGTGTAGGCCACATCGAATTCCTCGGCCTGGCAAGTTGGTGACTGGGCCAGTGGGGCAGCACACGGTTTTAGATCGGGGATGGTGAATGCAACCGTCGCCTTCAGTGATGTTCCCTCCAGGGTTGTTTAGATGTGTGTGTGTGTGTGTGTGTGTGTGTGTGTGTGTGTGTGTGTGCGCGTGTGTGCGCGTGTGTGCGCGCGTGCATGTATGTGCGTTTGCATGCTGTAGGACCGACTTGTTGCCGCAATGTCTTCCCGTGAGGAGCTGCTGGAGTCGGAAGAGAAACGCCGCAATCGCCATGGCAAGTGTTTTGTCTACACGTATGACAAGTCGATCAGCTTCACGTACGCTTCACCTCAGCAGCTGCACCCACCCATCAAGCACTGCACGGCAAAGTTAGTAGTGCTGGTGTACTGCACCTCACCATGTTATGCACTCCTTGCGTTGTGACTTTATTGTAGTCGTGCTCTTGCTTCTGCTCTTGATGCTGCTGATGCTGTTGCTGCTTGCTGCTTGCTCTTGCTGCTGTAGCCGGTACCAGCATGGGCAAGTGTTATGTATGTGTGTGTGGGGGGGGGGGGGGGTATAATGTACATGTTTGCCTTTTGTAGTCAGTGTATGTAGCAGTACCCCACGTGGGTACGATACTGTGCACTTTCTGTTCTGTGCGAGTGCCTGTGTGTCTGCGTATGTGGGTGTCTGGGTGAGTGTGTCTATGTGTGCGTGTGTCCTTTCGTCATGCTCACAACCTTTCTCTCTTTCTTTGTCTTGTCCCAGAGAGGAGAAGTTACCAGCGAATTCCTTTTCCACAGACCCAGATAACCTTATCTTTGGTGAGTCGGACAGAACACTCATTACGACACTGTAATAAATTTATTTTCCCTGGAAGAATGGAACCTGCAGCATTTTAATTTTGGCATTGGCTGATCGGGAAAAGGTATTTGAAGTGGAAACGCCACCCTTGGTGTATGTCTGGTTATCCGGTGGGCTTCTGAATTCTGGACACCGCCGTGAATTGCACTGATCAATGACACATGCGATGCCACCAGTATTGACCATGATACCGGTACATCTGTACGCCGTGCGCTTAGTTATGAGACTTTCCTGCAGTAGATGCAGGTAGGATTTGGTACGTGACCATTATCATCAGCCTCAGACCGCAGTATGTGGCACTCGCTTGCTGTGTGGGTCGAATTTGCGACATTCCCTTGACTTTTGATGGCACGGTTTCTCATTATTCTTCTTTTCTTCTTTATCTCGCTTGCTCTTCTGCGTAGGCTTGTGCGATGGTGTAATGTTGGACGTGGTGTCACCTGGCTTTCCAACTCTGAAGCATCTTCCCCATCGTGTAAGTTACCTCTATTCGGTATCGACCATAATAATCATACCGTCAGAGCCCCCACCCACACACACCACCACCACCACCACCACCACCACCTCCCTTTTATGGTTGTGCTGTGGAGGTGGTGTCCTGTCTGTAGGTCATACAACATGTACTTTGTATACGTATTGCATGGTGTGCACTCAACCTGTGCTCAGTTCACCTGCAAGCGGATTCCAGCTCCACACAAAAAATATGCTAAGTGTGACCTTAGTACACTACATGTACGTAAGGTCTCTCATGCCGTACTGACTTAGTTGCACTCGGCCATGCAAGTTTCAGGTCCCAGGCTGTACAATGCAGTGTGCAGCAATGGGCTTGCTTTGTACTTGGCCTGTGTCGTGCACAAGTCGTGTGCCCCATTGAGTGGTGTTTCACATCAGTTTGTCATGTGACTAAATTTTGTGTAGATAGTGATCATGGCATGGGGACAGTGGAACAACATGGCCACCGACATCATGTGACCCATGGATGCAGTGGTTGAGTGGAGTTGGAACCAACATGGTTGCCCCGCACGGTCATGTGACAGATGAGAAACCGCTCTATTCATGGTTTCTGCATTTCTATGTGCTGTACGGTGTGCTCCTGTTGCAGACGGCGTTGACCAAGGCCGGCGTGCGCATCTTCCAGCAAGCCAGCCGTAACTCTAACATGATTGTTCATCTCTGCATGTCTGATGAAGGAGCGGTGAGTACGCCATGATGATGATGATGACGACGATGATGATGCTGTGCGGCCACCCATTGGTAATGTTTCGTGTGAACCACTCCCATGAGATAAAACACATGACTGTACGATAAAGATGTACAACCCCTCCCCATGTTGCTGCTGCTGTTGGTGATGCTGCTGTTTGTGATGCTGCTGTTTGTGATGCTGCTGTTGGTGCTGCTGCTGTTGGTGCTGCTGCTGTTTGTGATGCTGGTAATGCAGGTAGTGATGCTGGTAGTGATGCTGCTGTTGCTGCTGGTGATGTTGTTACTGCTGTCGTTGCTCCTGCCGCTGCAACTGCTGCTGGTAGTGCTGTTGCTGCAGCATTTGGCTTTTCTTTCTTTTCTCTGCTGGTAGCACTGATGGCCCTTCGGGCATGGCTCCTGGTGGGCTGCTTGATAAAATATGCATGTTCGGTGTGTGTGGGTGTGGGTGTGGGTGTGGGTGTGTGTGTGTGCCTGTGTGTGTATGTGTGTGTGTGTGCCTGTGTGTGTGCCTGTGTGTGTGCCTGTGTGTGTGCCTGTGTGTGTGCCTGTGTGTGTGCCTGTGTAGACCGTGGAGGTTGCCGCCAAGGAGCTGATTGGCAAGAATGTGTTTGTCAACTTTCCATTCCTGGTGGAAGCACAGGTCATCTCTGTCATGTCTGATGCTGAAATGTAAGCTTTCCAATGAAACAATGCCTGCCTTATGCTCAATGCCACTGGTATTGTGCTTTGCACTGATGATAATCCAGAGACGATTTGGGGATTTTGAATACGCACGCACGCACATGCACACACACGTGCATGCACGGACAAACACACGCACACATGTGCCATGATGTTTGACTGCGTTAGAAGCTTGCTCAGGCCATACCAACATAAATTTGATATTAACCCCCACTACTGATAATTCCATGCTCGTGTGGTGCTTGCTATGACAATGACCCTGGCTATACATGTACATGTACCGTATTTTCCAGAGTATGGGGTACGGCTTTTAACGGTGATAGATAGGATACTGCAGTACTGCTCAATGAAATCCAGTCGCGTCACTCAAGTTTGCACCTTGCGTCATTTCGCAGCCCAGTGTTCTCAGGTCTATGGCTGCGCAACGCCCGGCGCGCACTTGAGCGACGCGACTGGATTTCATTGAGCAGTAGTACTGTACTGTAGTAGATGTCTGTATTTCATGGTGAAAAATGGGGTGCAGCTTATACTCCAGTGCGGCTTATACTCCGGAAAATACGGTATGTGTTCATTGTCCTGTTGCAGATGCTCTGAATTGACAGCGGACGGCCAGGCTGTGATCAAGGAGCAGAGCGGCGAAGGAAACTCCAAGTTCTTCCGTGATGTCGACGTCCTGACCGAAGAGTAAGTTTCACTATGCGCCGCTAGTCGCGTCGCTATGGTGATGTGATTAGTATTGTTGGCGGGTCTGTCAAGTGTCATGTGACTGCGGAGTAGTGTGCGGTCCCTTTGCGGTCCGCGGTCCCTTTGTAATCTGACACCACTTGTACAGTGGAAATTCTGCTGGATTTAAAAACCTGATTAATTGTTGCAGTGGGCATGAATAGGTCATTTTGGCTTCTTTTAAAAAATTGTGCTGGTCCATTGAGGGTGCTGGTTTATAGTAAAGTGCTGGATTAAGAGGGACGACTGTACCAGTATGAAGCGAGCGTGTTGCTGAACCTTTGAGCGAACCATGCCACTATCGAGTGAGCTAATCAGTACACTTGCAGAATGCCGACGCGTACCGATAATACCAACTACGGTGTTCGTAGCTCGGCTGATAGTCTGCTTGCTTCGGATCACAGCCGTACCGTTCCCAACCCACAGGAACACAAAGGACAAGTACTAGTTTACTCGTATGTTGCAAACGTGAGTGGGAATACATGTACATAAATTGATATCAGTGTAAATTGGGAAAGACGATCACTGCATGTGGAAAAAAGCAGCTAAATCAGCATGCAGCTACCCTTCAAGATCCTGCGTAAAGATGGCGACCACATCGTTCATCGACGTGGAAATCTGCAAAACGAACTAATGCAGCGACTGAAGAAAGAAAACAGAGAAGACGAAACAGCAAGGAAAGCGGACCGATGGCTTGATCAGCGGGGATCCACGCGAAAGCATTTGACCAATGGACGCAGAAACCGCCTTGGCGCAAGAACTGGTCCACACATCAGGATGGGTGTCTGGAAGGTGCATCATCTGCATCCAATAGAATGACACTTGAAGCAGGTGTGATTCTGCCTATCGTGCATGAAGCACCAAGGAAGCACTTCCAACTTGGGACGACCCTGGTGCCACCGTACATGATATCTTGGGCAATGGAGCAAATGTAACGGTTAGAGAGAGTGGCCGGTGATGATAGTTCCTGTGCGAGCTGGGATAATGCAGCCTCTCTCTCTCGTACATAATTCAAATAACAGTATTTATGGTTAAACACTTCACGTGTTAACAGTCTTCTTGTTCCACTGGTGGCATTCGGAATTTTCTCGTCATTCCGGATGGCTGTAGCCCTCCGAATTCTAGCCTCAGCCTCCTCCGTCTGGAGCTGTGATGTCGTCTCTTGCAAGTGCTCTTATGCACCTTCTTCGACAAGCTACCACAACAGAATGCAATTCTCACGTCCCGGTTCGATCAAGGGAGCTTGAACAGATGCGCAAGGCTAGTACAAATCGCCCACTTGCTTTTGCCTGTTCTGCCTGTCCTGTTTCTTGAGATCCTTCAGCAGAGAGAGGACTTTATCTTTGCAAAGACGAGCAGTGAAACTTCTCCCACAGGTTGGGCTCAACAGGTTTCTGGACATGCAGCAGCGGATCCAGCGATCTCTACAGGGGGGGGGGGGTTCCAGTTTAGTCAAAACTGAATACAAGTAGCTGATACATGTTCATGCATATGGTTACCAGTAGTACATTTACGAAATTTAGGGGGTTCCGGGGAACCCGGGAACCCCTCCTGGATCCGCCCCTGATACCCCCCGCTGGCTCTAGAAACTTGGCACACTTTCGAGGAGAAAGGAAATAATTGAAAGCACTTTCTGCTAGCCATGCAAGGAAATTGAAGGAATCTTCGAAATATTCTAGAATACCGACATCAGAAAGAGTATTCGAAAGCAGGCAGTAAACATTCGAATATTCGAAGAAGAAAATCGTACTTGATGGTTGTGTTATTCTGCTTCAACTTTGAACTCCTAAGCAATGTTGGCGATGATAGTATTTTTGAGCTGGTTTTCCCTGGTGAGTATCTCATGAAAGTCACCTCGGAAACTTCATTGTGTTATAGTGGTTGCTACGCTCGATGTCCGCCTAACAAAGTATTGCTTTTCATCGCACTAATACAGTTTTAGTTTCCTTCTCTGTGGATACATCATCATGTCTTTGTGTGTGTGTGTGTGTGTGTGTGTGTGTGTGTGTGTGTGTGTGTGTGTGTGTGTGTGTGTGTGTGTGTGTGTGTGTGTGTGTGTGTGTGTGTGTGTGTGTGTGTGTGTGTGTGTGTGTGTGTGTGTGTGTGTGTGTGTGTGTGTGTGTGTGTGTGTGTGTGTGTGTGTGTGTGTGTGTTGTGGTCTATTTTATCCCTCGTTCAGGTACTCATCTCGTAAAGGCTTGGAAGTAGGCGTCACTGATGTGTTGCTCTGTGTGAACGTTTGTGAAGGAGAACGGTGGGTAGATGCTCTCCTCTCTCTCTCTCTCTCCCTCTCTCTCTCCCTCTCTCTCTCTCCCTCTCTCTCCCTCTCTCTCTCTCTCTCTCTCTCTCTCTCTCTCTCTCTCTCTCTCTTAATTCTGCTTCCTATTTGTGTGGGTCTGTGGGTCTGTGATTCTCATAAGGATAGTTGCTGATTGGATAATATTACCAAGGGCTGACCAAGTGATTTGTTTTGTGTTTGTGGGCGCATGTGTGTATGCATGTGTGTATGCATGGATGTGTGTATGTTTGGTGGAGTGCAGATTCGTTTGTGACAGCAAGACTGGTAAGATTAGCCTGGAGAAGCAATGGTCGAAGCATCCATCACCCATCTGTTATCAAACCATCGTGAAGGTAAGATCACATTCTCAGCCACGCGCATAGTGTATGGTGCATGCAGGATCCACCATCAGAATCTGATAATGGATCCCTGTTTCGAAGTACAAATGTTGACTTGGACCAGCGGTGTCCAGTATGTAGTGAGTGCCATGAAATAGGCAAGCAGTCCAAGATCGACAGCTCATGCTTCGGTGCAGTCTTAGCAGCAGGGTCAAGTAAAGACTTTCATGTATGGCTCACTGTGATGTGATGGCCTCGAAAACGTTCAAGGAATATGGATGTGCATGACATGTATTCTTTGCTTATTGTGTTCGTACTGAGTGCGCAGCTCACTCTATCCATTCCGTTAATATCATTCCTATCTCCATGGAAACTTTTGAATATTTTTCTTATTACTGTTGGCAATTGCTTTGACGGGTGTTCAGGATATTCCAACGTTGCGTCAAGCCCGTGCAGCAGCCAGTGCTGCTAATGCGATCACCACTGAGGATATTGAGGAAGTGGATTCCGCTGGCGGTAGTGTCGCGGCTGCATCCGACGACGGCGTTCTGTTGCCCACGTTGAACGAGCTGTTCCCCATGGGTGCCAAGTGCTTTGTGCTGTCTGGTCGCTACTACGGAGCAGCCGGAAAGGTTAGTGTGCTCTGTGTGTGCGTGTGTGTGTGGGGGGGGGGGGGGGGGTGGACGTATCTCCTTTTGCATCTGCCAATATACACATACATACACACACATCTGCGAACATGCATGGATGTCTTTGCTGCTTCAGCGCTCTTTACTGTTCTTGACTTACTCAGGTGTCTTGCCCTATGCTCACACCACATTTATTTCATTAGCCTTCACTTTTGACTGGACGAGAGTGAAAAGATTAATTTAGTCTGAATGCTTAGGCTGTTGGACATCATCAGAGAATTCGTGTGTGTGTGTGTGTGTGTGTGTGTGTGTGTGTGTGTGTGTGTGTGTGTGTGTGTGTGTGTGTGTGTGTGTGTGTGTGTGTGTGTGTGTGATACCCATTTCCTGTGGAGTCCGCGTTGACAAGCATCTCAGCATTGACAGAAGACCGAGAGGGCAGTAGCATTGCCCCAAAAAACGACTCTGGTGTCGGAGTGACCATACCCTTGTTGCCCGGAATCGGCGTCGCAACACCTTGGGAAGGTGCGGCCGAGTCCTTGACTGGCGGTATGGAGGTGGCAGAAGGTGGCTGGGTTATCGGACCAGCATTATTCACAATTCCGCTATTGGACCTTTGAAGCGAAGTGTCTATCTTCATATTGGATAGATTAAACAGTACCTGAATAGCGAAGTAAAAACGAACTTCTTCAACAACAGCTTTAGTCTGACTCCAAGACCTCTTGGAAAGAAGTGCATGAGTGCTGCAAAAAAAAGAACTTCTAAATACGCGGGTCTAGAAGGGTCTACCCAATTCAGTGAATTGAAATCCGCATCGCGTAAGACCTATGCACGACGGGACGCCTAGAAAGGTTGCTGGCTGGTCATTAAACACATCTAGCATGTACTGGCTGGCAAAAAAATTCTATTTTTTTACTTACTACAGTCCATGCACAGTTGAGTGAAAACCCAGCAGACTAGTGGAGGTATATACGACACAAGAGCAGTTACGTGTGCAATGCACGGCCACCAACAAGTCCTATTGCCTACTGTTGCCAACCTCACCAGGCCACAGTAGCCGGTACGTTACGAATCATGACGAATACAATGCTGGTACTTCAACACCATGTACTACGAAAGTAACGATTAGTAACGGACTATTGTGCTGATCAGCTGGAGACCTGGTTCTAAAGACCACCTGGCTTTATTGACCGCTTTCCAGCTTGAGACCGGGACGAACACGAAGTACACGACTGGATGTTGCGCCGTGGCAGGATAGCCGGGTATCCAGGTTGGCCGGGAGGGTGGCAGGGGCCACAGCAGCTCCGAGGCGGATCCAGGGTCGAGTGGTGGTGAGGCTCAAGTTTTACGTCAGCAGCCGGCGATTGACGGCATCCCGAGGAGTGGGGCGAGCAGGAACTGCCGTGAGACCTCATAGATGGCAGGCATTGGGAAAACTTCGCAGAGCGCAGCGTCTGGGGTCACTAATTTATCAGGGTTTTAAACTGGGCCCTAGACGACGGCTACAATGGCCAACCGGACAACAAAGAAGTAGTTGAGGCCAAAGAGAACGATTTTGTTTCTTGCGCATACTTAGTATGTAGTGTGACGTCGTAGTCGGGAGTCAGGCTAGGCCGCTACTGCAGGAGGACATCTTCCGAAGTCTTAGTCGCACAATGACTGCATTGTGCAAGACACTCTTGGGTTGCGGCGAACTCTGTCAGCCTCCTTTGTGCCTAGTTTTGTGTGTAGGTGCTATGCGAGGTGCGTCTTGCAGCACTGCCAAAAGCAGGAAATACTGTGCAGGCGGTATCTTGCAGTCATTACGTGTGAAAAAAGCCGTTCACAAGTATATGGGCAAGCTCCTCGTTCATCCTTGTTTCTAAACTCACCTCTGTTTAGGGCATATCGATTTTGGCTCTACCTTTCCTATAGTACGACGTGCTGAGACACTTTCGCTTTCAACAAGGCTCCACCTAAAGAAGTTTTGGTACTAACATAGGAGGGGAAGGTGTGCGCAACCGAGACAAGCGTAAGCACGTTCCCCTCGAATGTTAGTACTACATCTGTCTTACTTCAAAGTACATGATTGTACAGTCGTCGCCAAAAAGGTGTGGCCAATGCCATGGATACAAGCAAGAGCCCATAACCCCGGGTGATGGACTCTTGACACAAGTCATGTACATAACATTGGTATGGTACGCGTTCACCGGCGGTATTATCTCTAGCACAGCACTGAACTAAACAGTGCGCGCTGCTGCACTCTGCCTGCATGATGCACAGTCTAGTCGAGCACTGCGCTGTCCCAATGCCAGTATGTCAGTACAGTGTACACGTACTGCAGTGCAGAGTGCAGGCCCGACAGCATGTGCCGTGCACTGTGGGCTAGTACTTAGTAGTAGTACAGGTGCTAGCGCGCAGTGGCAGGGCACGCGGCTATATGGTAGCTAGTAGCATAGCATTGGCCGGATTGTTTTGCCGACGCATATAGAACTTAGAAGGCTTTCCAAGTTGGAAGGCTGTTGGAGTGTACGACCGAGATGTGCTGGAGCTGATTGCCAGTTAGTGGTAGAGAACGCCAGCACCGTTGCGTTGGTCAGTGTCTTGCAATGTCATCGCATGAGCTGTTTGGCCAGTAACTGATGGTCTAAGTGGACTGTGTAGGGTAACTTGTAGTTCCTTGGCCCTTTGTCTTTCCTATAAAGGCTAAAAAAAAAAGGAAAAAGGAAATTTTTATAACATCCCTATGCTTTTTTTTGCCTAGGTCGTCAAGGCAAAAAAAGCATAGCGTAGGGCCCTGAGCTTCCAAGCTCTCTCGTATCAGATCCACTCTGATTTAGCCACCCCCACTAGTAGCAACTATTACCTTCACTGAGGGCAGGGGTAACTGCAGTTGGATCCCGGGACGGATACCCTGATGCCGTCAATCCTTTTTCTGCACCTTGTCCTCACCCACTTACTGAGGTGTGGTGAGCCCATAAGTGGGATCATTTTCAAGTCCACCCAGAGTTTTGGGGATTTCAGGGGGCGTCGGCCGTTGGGGGGTTCAATAGCCAATTGAGTTATCTTTCCAAGATTCCTTTTGAGTCTCTCTCCCCTCTCCCGGGGAGACCCACATGACCAGTTCTGGCAGTGAGCAACACGTGTGTGTGTGTGTGTGTGTGTGTGTGTCTGTGTGTCTGTGCATGCGTGTAGGGGGGCGCTAACACCTCACTAAGCCCATCATATGCAAGAGAAGTTGTGGTGCACTGTGAAACTCTGTATTGTTCTGATTTGCTCTTGCACAGTTTGCGTGGCAGTGCTGTTTTCTGAGTCCACCAATGCCTACTGTTTTGTGCGTGTATGCATGTGCTCGCGTGTGTGTGTGTGGTGTGTGTGTGTGTGTGTGTGTGTGTGTGTGTGTGTGTGTGTGTGTGTGTGTGTCTGTATTTTGTGCAGATTGAGAATGTGGAGCTGAACAAGCAGGTTCGCATTCATGTCCAGGTAGAGCAGCATGAGGAGCCCAGCCTGCTGAGTGCCATCCGCTCACACAAGGTATGTAGATGGGACGATGAGATAGATGGTGGGGTGCCCTCACCGAGCTTCTTCTTTTTTCAAGTGCAGTTGCTCCCTTTTTAGCCTGGCACCAATTGTGTGGCGGGCATTTTGCTGCATTGGGGAGGTCGCTGGATTGACAGATCCGATCTGTATTGTACCAGGGCCGGAGGAAGGAGTTTGGGAGTGGTCCGGCGAACTTTTGAGGGGGTCCGGGGGACCTCCCCCGGGAGATTTATTTAAAATTTACGTGAAATAGAGCGAATTTGGGCATCTCTAAGGCTCCAGAAAATGCAGAAAATTATAGTAAAAGAACACAAACACAACTTTTTTTTATCCGTATCAGCCATACAGTGCCGGTCACGGAGTCCTGAGCTACTTCGAAGCACATCACACGTCGGCAATACAGTCGAGTCATGTACCTCTGGATTTTTTTACACCGGTTTTGCACGAATCACATGGACCATCCAGCTGGGAAAGTGGTCCGGCCATGGCCGGACCAGCCTGACCGGTTCCGCCGGCCCTTTGTACTGTTGTTGTGTATATGAAGGGGATATTTTGGTTGTTGAAAATCCCGCTGGTTTGTCAAGAATATTATAGAATATTGGATTGACAAAAGGATTTTTGGCAATTTTTGCTAGCAGATCTTTCCGTTGAAACATGTGTGGATGATATACTAGATTGTATTCTCTGTGTTGTGTATGTCGCTAGGAGCGTGCTGAGGTGTATGTCCCTCTGAATGCGGTCGCCCGTGAGGCCGGAATCTCGACGGGGCTCCTGGCGCGCATCGTCTCCAGTCTCAAGGTAGAGCGACCGCAACCTGGAGGGTGAGTGTTTGTGTCTGTGTCTGTCTATCTATAGCTGTGTGGTGTAGACCAGGCTGAATAGTGGCGGTCAATCATTCTGCCTTGCAAGCTGTTGAATGCTGCAATCCCAGCACAAGTTGCTATGGGTTCTGCTGTAGCATCTCTATCATCGCTTCCGGCGATGGGCGTCAAAAGGTCTATCTGTCTCTCTGTCTATGAGTTTGTCTGTCTGTCTGTCTATGAGTGTGTCTGTCTGTCTGTCTGTCTGTCTATGAGTGTGTGACTGTCTGTCTGTCTGTCTATGAGTGTGTGACTGTCTGTCTGTCTGTCTATGAGTGTGTCTGTCTGTCTGTCTGTCTATGAGTGTGTGACTGTCTGTCTGTCTGTCTGTCTATGAGTGTGTCTGTCTGTCTGTCTGTCTATGAGTGTGTGACTGTCTGTCTGTCTGTCTATGAGTGTGTGTGTGTCTGTCTGTCTGTCTATGAGTGTGTGTCTGTCTGTCTGTCTGTCTATGAGTGTGTCTGTCTGTCTGTCTGTCTGTCTGTCTATTGAGTGTGTCTGTCTGTCTGTCTGTCTGTCTATGAGTGTGTCTGTCTGTCTGTCTATGAGTGTGTCTGTCTGTCTGTCTGTCTGTCTATGAGTGTGTCTGTCTGTCTGTCTGTCTGTCTGTCTATGAGTGTGTCTGTCTGTCTGTCTATGAGTGTGTCTGTCTGTCTGTCCATGAGTGTGTGACTGTCTGTCTGTCTGTCTGTCTGTCTATGAGTGTCTGTCTGTCTGTCTGTCTGTCTATGAGTGTGTCTGTCTGTCTGTCTGTCTATGAGTGTGTCTGTCTGTCTGTCTATGAGTGTGTGACTGTCTGTCTGTCTGTCTGTCTGTCTATGAGTGTCTGTCTGTCTGTCTGTCTGTCTGTCTGTCTGTCTATGAGTGTCTGTCTGTCTGTCTGTCTGTCTGTCTGTCTGTCTATGAGTGTCTGTCTGTCTGTCTGTCTGTCTGTCTGTCTGTCTATGAGTGTATGACTGTCTGTCTGTCTGTCTGTCTATGAGTGTCTGTCTGTCTGTCTGTCTGTCTGTCTGTCTATGAGTGTCTGTCTGTCTGTCTGTCTGTCTGTCTATGAGTGTATGACTGTCTGTCTGTCTGTCTGTCTGTCTATGAGTGTCTGTCTGTCTGTCTGTCTGTTGCGCGGTGCTTAAAATTCACGGTTTGCATGAGACTCGGTCATGCTGAGTTTTCCGCATCCGCAGAAATGCCGTGTGCTGTGCTTTAGACGTTTAGTTATAGTAATTGTAATTGGCCTTTGTGTCATTGGTGTGCATCGATGATTGCTCCAGTGACTGTACACATTCAATATACAGTAGGTATCGGTTATAGCGTGGGTGTTTGAAAAACGACTTTCTATTCTTATTTCCGATATTTCTTACACACGATAAATCAAGTGTGACATAGCATGTGCATGTGCGCAGAGGCAAGAAGATCATCGTACATACAAGGTAGTGCTACTGTGCATGCGGCTGGTCACAGTCACATAGGCTTACCATGTGGCTATGCAACATGAGTTACATGACCACAATAGTTGAACCTGCAGCACTAGGACCCAACGCGAGTCAGATCAGAACTGCTTTGGACGGATGTTATTACTACAGGCGATATACTTTGTACTGATCTGGCATATTTCGCTACACAAAGTCCATTCTTAGGACCGATATATTCTACTGTACGATAAAATTGCTTGTAAGAATAAATGTGCACATGAAATCCATGTAATGATTATGAAAACATGAGAGTTCATTCTTGTAGGCAGTATATTCTTTTACACGACCACGCTATAACCGATACGCACTGTACATCCTTATCATGGTCCACTTACTCCGAGTGGTAGCCAGGACCTTTGCACAATGGACCACTTGCCATTTGTACAGATCCACGAAATCCCATAGAATCCCGTAGACCCGGAAGGGTGTTGAATGTGTGCTATGCATGCGCATTTGACCAATTTTCGCATCATAATTCAATGACCAGCAATCGCTTTTCCAGCTTCTTCACTTTGGTTAGAACTAATGACTAGCTAGGTCAGAAAAAGGTTTTCGTATGAAATGCCTTCAGGCCCCATTTCTTAGTGGAAATAGCAGAAAACACAATAGGGTCCTGCACATTCAACACCCTTCCGGGTCTACGGGATTTCGTGGATCTGTACAAATGGCAAGTGGTCCATATAAAATTATCAGCTGCGTACAGCAGCCACTCTCTACCCAGACCGTCTCTTCAGTCTTGATCATGTCCTAGAGTTCAAAACCAATCGATGGGTTATCAACTTATCACAATCATCCGCCAAGTTCTCCGTTGAACCGCAGCACGGTACTGTCCCTCTGCTGATTGCCACCGCCGCTGCAGCCGCGAGTGCTCCACTAGAGTGTGTATTGTACTCGCCATGTTCTACACGCTCTCACTCGTCGTATGTCCTTCTCTTCCCTTGCCATGCCCTGCAGGTCTATACACAAGTTTGATGTTGGCCTGCAGCTGAAGTCCACTAACAAAGGAACTGAGGTATGGTGCTTTTCCTGAGCAATCTTTGGACGTGAAATTGTAGCAAATACAAGTACTCGTTTGAGAAATTGAGTCACTGAGATGCTTCTATAAACATGAAATTAGTGAACACTGGCATCCTTGTACTGTTTGTCTGCTGGTTTCTTTTAACGTTACTAGTAGCCCATCTTCGTGTTGATACTGTGGGCTCGGTTTTGCTTCTTTCACAGCTGAATATCCTCTGTGTCTGTCTGCACGTGCATGTCTATGTGTGTGTGCGTGTGCATTTGTGTGTGTATTTCTGTGTTTGTGCGCAGCTTGTTGGGTTTGCGCGTGGCTATCTTGACGCCACCACCAAGAAGTGGAGGACGTGGGAGCTCTCCCCGCTCGCCGTGTCCATTGTGAAGGACTACGTGAAGAAGTGAGCCTTTTTCTCTTCTTTCTTGGTAGCAACCAGGGAGTAGTAAAATACAGGGAGGTGACACGAGCATGTACGGCCAGTTTGACGATTGCCTCAGCACCGTTTTCACCCGGCGGGTGAGATTGGGGTACTATGGGTACCGAAGTGTGTAGACACGCGCGCGGATCAGGATTCTCTCGATCAGGGAGTAGTAAAATACCTACCGCCAAAGAGACTCCTACTGCAGCCCGTAGAAACTCAGCGCTGAGAATTTCCAACAATTGTCTGCCTTCACAAAGTTTGGTAGTCGACCAAACTACCACTATGTCAGGATAGAAGTCCAGCAAGAGTGGTATCACTTTGCGAGATATCCCTGCGCGCCGTAGATTTTTCCTGTGTCGATACAAGCTGTTTACGACGACGTAGCCCGCATTTCAATCCTTGACAAACTTGGGAACATTTCATTCCGAAAAGTGAACTCCCGAATCTCTAGCATACCATAATATGAAATGCTCATCATCACAAAGAAGGTAGAGAAGTACTGGTTGATCACAACTGAGGAGAAATTAGGGGCGATCGTGTGGTGTCCTAGAGATTTTTTCGACTTCAAAAATCTGTGCACTCGCTTTTCGTCTCCAATCGTACACGTATTGTTCTCAAGGAAATCACCTTCCTTCTATTGCTCCATGCCGTCGATCGGGACGATTTTCGGAAGGGTGGTACCTTTCCATATGACGATGACACAGATGTATCACAAGAGCAAAACAAATGCTGTTCCATGAGATGGATAGACCTTTTCACGGAATTAGTTCTTCGACAAATACTCAAATTGATTCAGCAGATCATCTTTTTTTGCGAAAGAAAAAAAAACAAGCGCGAGGCACCCATCAAAAATCACGATTAGTGGCGTGTCATCTCCCTGTATTTTACTACTCCCTGGTAGCAACTGATATAATACAGCATGTAGACTAAGGCTGCGTTCGTTTTTAGCTACCTGGTAGAGTAGAGTAGAGTCACTCTACCGATAGAGATAGATGGTAGAGGCAAGTGTACGAACGCTGTTCTACCAGATCTAGTAGTTTACATGATGTGTACATGAAATGTTTCTTTTTTGTATGGAGTTGTGTACAAATCCTTGATCTTGCTGGAAATCCCTAAGCTCTACCAACTTCTACCGGATTCTACCAACTTTTTCCTGGGAGAGCCGGTAGAGGAAAGTAGAATCTACTGAAAAAGCAGAAATTTCGGTGGCGTTTCATTTTCGGTAACTTCGGTGCCGACAATTTTTACCGATAATAAAACGCACCGAAAATTTCGGTACACCCGACACTGTATACATGTAGTACTAGCACACTTACCTGGAGAACGGGTTTTACCGAAAATTTCCCTCTACCGAACCGCCGATTTTGGAGAATACCGAAAATATTACACCACCGAAAATTTCTGCTTTTACAGTACCCTTTTGAGTAGAATTTTTTTTCAAAAAACGAACACCTCTACTGAAAGAAGTAGTTTCTACCCAAACCTGTAGATCAAAAACGAACGCCCCCTAATGTTCCTAGTAGGCTAATACAGTGAAATAGTTCAATATAGCGTACCCTGGGTATAACGCACTGCGGGGTTCAAAGTACTATCATTTTAGTGACCCTGCTTATTTTCATGACCCTGCATTGAGGGAAACAGTCATTTGACACTGGATACACAATACATCTAGCCTGTAATTTGTTTGCGGTCCGTGGAGGTATATTTTACTGAAGTTTGACTGTAGCTACATGTTAAATTCTTACTCGCTGCCCTGGAATCCTCTGCATGGGCTAAACTGGACACATACGATGTCTCGTTAACAGTCTTAGGTGTTTGAGCTGTCACATGTGGTGCTTGTGCTGGGCTGCACGGATCGCATGTGCCATCACCTTGTGTGCTGTACATCACGCCGCCCCTGTAATGGCATAATATGCCTTTTGTGTGTGTGTGTGCGTGCGTGCGTGTGTGTGTGTGTGTTCGCCGCCACGCCAGGTTTCCGACTATGTTTCAACGCCTGGAGAAGATGACGCGCAACGACGACTTCCAAGAAAAGGACGTCTTTGGTGAAGTCGAGTAAGTCCGTCACTGCACAAGTGCCTACTACTATCAATGGTTTAGCTTCCAGCTCTCTCTCTCTCTCTCTCTCTCTCTCTCTCTCTCTCACTGCGGTAAATGGAAGGGAAATGAAGTTCCCAACGAGGCGGAATGAGATTATATCCTTTTCATTCCAATATACTATGGTATGCGAGTCTGTTTCCGTGTACGTGTGTGTGCTTGTCTGTCTGTCTGTCTGTCTGTCCGTCTCTCTCTATCTCTCTGTCTCTCTATCTATCTATCTCTATCTCTCTCTATCTCTCTCTCTCTCTCTCTCTCTCTCTCTGTGTGTGTCTGTATGAGCGCTCCGTGTCCGTGGGTTCAACTCTCATTCTTGTCTGTGGTTCCTGTCACCGTGTACTTCTGTTACCGCTTACCATGCAGCTCTGCTATGCAGGTAGAGGTGCTAACGTTCCTTCGTCAGGTGGCAAGTGCCAGTGGTGAACAGTTGCAGTGTGGCAGCTGTACGTTGGATGCCAGTCACATCGAGGATATCGACAGAGCAGTGCAGCAGGCCAAGGTCAGAGCATTGCACAGTGCACGTGATGCACCTCTACCTTGATTGTACAGTTCCGCTCAATGAAATCTGATCCCTTGAATCCAATTTCACTACCTTATAGTGCCGCTCAACGAAATCAGATCCCTCCAATCCAGTGTGCGCCCTGGCTGCAGGATTTTCATCACATCCCAGTGTTCAGGGGCGTGCTCGCCCCCCCCCCCCCCCCCCCAACTAGGGGGGTGCACGGGAGCCGAGGGGAGCCCCCCCCCCCCCCGGCAATTTTCTGCAATTTGTTTGCAACCTTTCTTGAATTTTAGAGCATATTTGCATACATTACAATTGCAATTACCCAGATTGAAAATTTTTGGGGGGTGCCCGTGCCCATCGCCGAGCACGAGCCTGAGTGTTGACACATTGTATGGCTGCACAACGCCCGGCATGGCACTGACTCGCTTGATTGGATTTCATTGAGCAGCACTGTTGTAGTGTGTTCTCAGTTCTGCAAACACTACTCTACGTAGAATGTGTGGTTTGGTTCTAAGTTGTATGTTGTGGTGTGATTGCACTGATACTTCCTTTCTTTTTCTTTCCCCCTCTATTGTTTCCATGCCTGGCTATCGCTCAAATCACCTCCTCATTGGCTAGTACAGCATGATTGTGAATTTAATAATTAATAGATATGCTGTGTTGCTCTTGGTGTCTTAGGCTGTGGCGAAGAGCAAGAAACGCAAGATTCTGCGCATGCAAGTGCGGCCGAACGCGCTGTTTATGGTAAGTGTCTGGATGCCTGTCTGCGATTGAAAGATTCGGCTGATTGACTGGACATGTGTGACTGAGCATGCACGTGTCCAGGTACTGTATACTGCGTACTGCATTGCCACTGTTGTTCTTGTTTCTTGTTCTTGTTCTTGCTTCATATATTTATTCTCACGATCGCCTGTGGCCAACAAGAGATAAGTAGTTTCAAATCTTTATTCTCACGATAGCCAGTGGCCAATAAGAGATAGTTGTTGTTGTTGTTGTTGTTGTTGTTGTTGTTGTTGTTGTTGTTGTTGTTGTTGCTGCTGCTGCTGCTGCTGCTGCTGCTGCTGCTGCTGCTGCTGCTGCTGCTGCTGCTGCTGTTGCTGTTGCTGTTTATTAGTTTGTTTGTTTTTTGTTTTGTTCTACACATAAGAGGTACTCTCTGGCAGTGGCACTGCTTGCAGTACACACTCTCCATGTCATTGCACTCAAAAATGCCATGTGCAGCCAGGTTTGGCAAGCAGCGCAAGCTGAAATTCCCAGCGTGCTCAGATGTTGATGTGTGCGCGTGTGTGTTGCCTGCTCTCTTCTTCCTGCAGCCACCAGAGTATTTCAACAACTTGCGACCCGATCCCGAAGCAGAGTTCCACCTCTGGGATCGCGTCGTTAACGTGCGCTCATCCGGAGCTGTGCCGCTTGGCTGTCGTGGCACAGTTGTTGGAATCTATGAGCGTAAGTCGGCGTGCTTGTCTTCATTAGGGCCCGGCCGGGGTTACCGATTGTTTTTACAAAACGAAAAAGTGTTAGTATTTTTCAGCCCCCACCCACCCATAGGTAAAACGAATTCCAATGAAATTTCATTGATTTGAGGGAAAGATGCAAACAAGTCTGATGAAAAAATTTACTGTCACCACCAGGACTCGAACCAGGGACCTTCGCTTGAGGCCAGCAATGTTCTAACAATAAAATATTGATGTCCATTTCCGGCACCCAGAAGTAACTGGGCATTCTCCATCTACATTCCGTAATTATTTTCGAAAAGAAACTCCTAAAACCCACCCACCTCATCGAATATTCTTCTTTGAAGTACTGTAAAACATGTAATTTTAGGTGCATTAAAATTTCGGTGCCACGGACCTGCCAGGTTTCAGGTGTAATTTAGAATTAGGTGACCAGCGTTCCCTTCACATACAGTGCATACTCTAGTGCATTTCAGGTGTAATTTAAATTTAGGTGCCTGGTTTCTGTACCGAAATCACCGAAATTAAAGTTACACCAAAGATTACATGTTTACAGTATGCAAAAGACAAGTTTTCCTCGCCCGTTTTAGACCATGTAGACAGTGGAAGTCAAATTCTATCTGGTTCAGTCTTGTGAAGCATATTCCTCCCTTTTCCCAACATTCCAACCACCCAACTCTACTGCACTGTTCTCAAGGTGTGACTTGCGCACGGGTTACGCTCGTGTCGCAAGCTGTCGCATGCGCACAGACCTGGTCACTGTCTGCAGTGGCACTTGCACATGCAAAATGTCCAAAACCGAAATATGACGTATTCGCTTCCGAAACGAACACGTCGAATTGTTTTATGGGAATGCACTCAGATGGAGAGCCAAGGATAAATTTATAGAAAAAGAAAAGGACCAAGGAGCTACAAGTTACACTGTAATCTAGCTACATGTATAATGTTATCATATAACTTAGAACATTCCAGGTTGGAAGGCTGTTGGAGTGCGCATCCAAGATGTGCTAGAGCTGATAGCCAGTTAGTTGTAGAACGTCAGTACCGTCAGTCAGTGTCGTGCAATGCTATCACATGAGCTCTGATTGTTCAGTAACTGGTGGTGTTAGTGGACATTATAGCTTAACTTGTAGTTCCTTGGTCCTTTTCTTTTCTCAAATTATTTTAAACGAATAATTCTGGAATATTCACTGAATTTGTTTTACCCCTATTAGTACCCTTGAACGGCCCCTTAGAGAAATTATATAAGGCCACACTGAAAAAAGTCTGTGGTTCGACTCACCCGACCGACCGTACATTTTTCAGCCCGACCGTAACTTTTTTTTCGGCGGGCTGTCGTGTGACTGACGTACGTGGACTGAACACGTCCACGTCTACGTGCTGTGCAGCGTGAGTCTGCGGACGCAGGCGGCTCCTTTTGGACTTGACTTGTAGTTGTACTGCAGTGCAGTGCAGTGAGTGGTACGACGGCTGCCTTGTGCTGGTAGTAGAGTCTACTCGATACGACCACCGGCAGACTGGCGAGTCACACATACTTCTAAGTCACATTTCTGCCACACAATGTTTCAAAGTATTAGCCAGTGATCCCTTTATACAACATGTATGGCATAACACTGCGTAATAAGTTAATGCCGATGTACTGGGTGTCTAAAGGCAGTACAGTGTATTTACATGTACTAAAAATATATATTTAAAAAAAAAGAAAATCCGCCTGCCCGCCCGTAAAAAAATGTCCATGTTAGTCGAACCACACACCTTTTTTAGTTTGGCCTAAATTAAAAATCAAATGGTTTGACCTACTTTACAGTGATCACAATGACAGCTCTATCATATACATTTGGAATTCAAGTATATTTTGGAAATAAGAGAAACAAGATTTGAGGACTTTTTCAATCCACCAATCTCCCACGCCACAGCAAAAAGAACGCGCAGCAAAAAGCACACATCAAAATAAAACAGCAAACAACTGCACAGCGGGAAAAAAAACATGCAGCAAAAAAATACACGGCCAGCCAGGGAAGCAAACTAAACAAATATTCTTTTTTGCATATTCAATCTGCGGACAGAACTGTTTCGTCCTTTGTGGACCCATTAGCGCAGCACAGAGAAAATGAGGCCGAATCTGAAAGCAATGAAAAATAAATTTTCCAAAGCTAGATTTGATCCAGGGTTTGTACCAAATCACATCGGTGGCATTCTACTTGTACTTTGAGACAAGAGATGCAGAGAGAGAATGAGCGAGAGAATGACTTGGTTTTACTTCAGCAACAGACTTTGAAGGAGTTTGGCTTTGAATGCCTTCTCATCCATACGCACCTTAGAAACTCTTGCTTCTCTGCCCTCTTCCCGTTTCTCTCTTGCTTCTCTGTCCTCTTCCTGTTTCTCTCGGTACTCCCTCTCTTCCCTGGTCTTCTTTTCGTCCTACTCCCGATTTTCCCGCTCACTCCGGTCATCCTCCTCACGCCTCTCCCTGGCACGGCGATTTTCCTCTTCCCTTCTTTCTCAGGTGGTGGTGAATGCGTCCAGGGTGCTGGCATTGCGCGTAGTAGCGGGCAGCGCAAGCCAAGCAGAGTAGGCAACAAAGAGTGGAGTGTACACGGGAGGATGTTTTAGCCAAGGGGAGGGCAACAGAGCATCTTGTCTGGGAGCCATCTGTGGTTCGGAACCAGTTATACACGCTAAGATGAGGAGGATGTAGAGCTAGTTTAAATTTGTGAGCAAAAGTGCAAATTAATTTTTGGCGGTGGGTTGACAGTGGGCAAGCATTTGCAAGGACATACAGGGAAGTAGAAGAGTAGAGAGGGGGTAGTCTAAACAGGATACGAAGAAGTTTCCTATGGTGGATTTCGAGACGCTCAGCGAGAACCGAGGACAAGCCACACCAGCTAACAGCAGCGTACATAAAAAGAGGCAGGATATACAGTTTGTAAAACAAAATTTTGCATTTGACAGGAAGGTGGAAACAATGGGGATTGCTGGCCAATGTCTCAGCTAGCACGCCAATTGTTCTGCATTCTTCCGTCCAGGACACAGGTGGTCTGTCAGCTTGCTCAGCAGCTGCGCTCTCACAAACTGTGTCCTTGTTGTTGCCTCCCGGACCAAGCGGTTGTTTTTTGAAGAATAGCGAGTGGTAGAGCTGGAAGTTGCCCCACTCTTTGTATGCAGCATGCGAGAGTGCTAGAAGCGTACTTGTAATTCGTTGGATCTTGAGACTTACTGCACAGGTGGTCTATCAGTGTGTTGAGCAGCTATGCTCTCACAAACAGTGTCCTCGCTGGTGCCTCCTGGACCAAGCGGTTGTTTTTTTGAAGAATAGCGAGTGATATAACTGGAAGTTGCCCCACTCTTTGTATGCAGCCTGTGAGAGTACCAGGGAGGGAGGGAAGAGGGGAGGGAGGGAGGGAGGGGGGGGGGGGAGGGAGGGAGGGGAAGAGGGGAGGGGGCAGGCATATGGAGATTTACTTGGCAGATTTTTTTTCTCAATACCCAATGTGCAGGCAATTCCACTAAAAGTGTATCCAAATTTAGTGCAATGCTCTTTAGTGGAAATGGTAAATATTTGTTGGCGTTCTTGGGTCCCTGGTGTGAAGTCTCGTTTTTCACCTGTGTCTGTTTGTCCTGTTGCAGCGCTGGGTAGCCTGAAGGAAGAAGAGCATGAAATGGTGTATGAAGTCTTCTTCGATGAGGAGTTCCATGGCGGTTTGAAACTGCGGTGAGCATGCCTAGGTGGTGTCGGTGTGAGTGGGTATGGTGGTCTACGCACACAGTGATATACACACATGCGTGCGCACACGCACACACACACACACACACGTATGCACACATGCACACACACGCATGCACACACACACACACACACACACGAACACACGTGCGCGCACGCGCGCACACACACACACACACACACACACACACGTACCCACACATGCGCACACGCACACGTTCGCACATGTCCGTGTTCATACACATCTCGTTTCTTTCCCATGATTTCTAATTCTTTCTCTCGTTCCATTGTTTGTGCAGATCGTCGGGTAAGCGGTGTTACCGCATGATGGCTGCCTCGCTGATCAGCCTCAGCCACGGGCAGCGTACCTTCTCAAACTCCAAGCAGGCTACGGCTGCCGCCACAGCCTCCGATGAGACCATGCAAGCTGCATTGTCTTCCGCACGCGCCTCGGCCGAGCGCAAGGCCGCGCTGAAAGCGCCGCAGCCATACGACCGCCGTCAGCAGACTCCTACGCGCCGCTTATATAACCCCATGCAGCAGCAGCCAAGGGGACCATCCAGCGCCATCAATCATTCGGCGTTCGTTGGCCGCACGGCTGCGTCTGTAGTGGGCGGCGGCGGTGCTGGTGCTGGCGGAGGTCGTCCTGGCAACGATCGCTTCTCCACGCCTGTGGGCGTGCGCCAGCTGCAGCCCAAGAGCGCCGCATCGGCCCCCGCTCAGATTCTCACCGGCGCCAGTCAGCGTCATCACCCAGCCGCTGCTCAGAATCCTGCTAGCCCCATACTGTCCGGAACAGGCAATGCCAAGACTCAATCGCGCAGTCGCAGCGATGCCAAGTCCACACAAGGATCTGTCAGCAGCACTTCAGCTGCCGTGAGCAGTAGCACGAAAACAACAACCACCAGCACCAGCAGCGCAGTACCGTTACTGCCCTCCTCCCAGGAGTCATCTACTGGTCAGCCACTGCTGTCCGAGTTGGAGAGTGTGAGTGCATGGACTGTACGCACCTGTCTCTCTCTCCCTCTGTCTTCCTCTGTCTCTCTCTCTGTCTCCCCTCACCTGCCTCTTTCTTTCTCTGTCTCTCTCTCTCTCTCTCTCTCTCTCTCTCTCTCTCTCTCTCTCTCTCTCTCTCTCTCTCTCTCTCTCTCTCTCTCTCTCTCTCTCTCTCTCTCTCTCTCTCTCTCTCTTGTGATTTCCTCTTGTGATTTCCTCTTTTTCTAGTAGTGGGTGGATGGGCGGGGGCTGATAATAAAATTTCGTTTTGAAAAAAAACTACCAGTGACCCCAGACCCCAGACGGCCCCCTAACTTGATGCTTGTTGTGTCTTGTTGCTTCTTGAACTTTTCTAATGGCTGCAGTCGTTGAAGACGATGTTGAATATTGGTGGAGCTACGACCGTCGCAACGGATGGTGCTAGTAAAACTCCAAGCAAATCAGGTTGGTGTCTGGCCGGTCGTTCTCTGCATGCCAGCTCTACCTCCGGCTAGAGCGGCCTGCATTGTGCGCTTTGTCCGAGCCGCCTTCGGAGTTTGTTTCGTACGGGAGATGGGTCTTTTGCTATATTCAGCCAGGGTTTTTTTAGATCCACGGGCCTGTATGCATGGGTGCATGGCAACCCGGGGGGGGGGGGGGGATACAGTAGGCTGCAGCTCCCACTGTGATGTGCGGAGTCAGAATTTTGAATGTTGTGCATTACGACATGTTCCTTTGCCTCGGTGTGCCTGTATGTCTGTCTGTCTGTCTATCTGTCTGTGTATGCATGTGTGTCTCTGTGTTCGTCCGTGTCTCTGTGTCTCTTTGTGTGTGTGTGTGTGTGTGTGTGTGTGTGTGTGTGTGTGTGTCTCTCTCTCTCTCTCTCTCTCTCTCTCTCTCTCTCTCTCTCTCTCTCTCTGTCTGCATCTCTGTGTCTGTGTATTCCCCGTGTTTCTGTGTTCACGGCTCTGTGTGTCTCTGTGTCTGTCTGTGTGTACAGCACCAACTGTGAAGACAGTGGTAGTAGAGGCACCCGTGTCACAAATACCGACATCCAAAACCGGGTAAGTTACTGCATGCACAGCATGGTTCTCCCTGTTATGATTGACACACTTACATCATTGAAAGCACAGCAGAGGTGCCACTTCTCTGTACACTCCTTCACCGAAACCTGCCCAAAACCTGGCCGAATAGTGTCATTTTGCTTCTATGTAATGATTTAGCTCCGGATTTACAAGTGGAAACATTTGGTTTTCCCAAAAACTCTGATGATTCCTGATTCAAAAACCATACTGTAGTTCTCAATGGGTATCTCTCCGTGAACGTACTACTACTAGTAATCTCTGAAATTCTCTGTTCATTGCCGGTTGGCTGGACCGCTACATCTTCGCATTGAGGGCGTAACTTTATTGCCTTTCTACCCCCTCCGTCCCTTCTCTGCTCTCAGAGGCGCCTCACACGTGGGTTTGCTACGTTTGCACTGCAAGACCAAAAAGCTGGGAGTTCCCACGTACGAGATCTCCCATCTGCACTCGGTAAGTGTCACTGGCATCAAGCAGCCACCAGACTTGGAGACATGGGAGTGGTGTGCACGGTACGCCTGTGTAATCTTCGTATTCAGAGATTGATTGATTGTTCACCCTGACGAAATTGTTGTCATTATGTGAGTTGTTTTCCAATCCTCCACCATCAGGTGAATTGTGTTTTGTTCGCCCGTAAAAGAGGCTTTGGACAACCAAAACAAAAACAAAAACAAAACTACTGATGGGCCATGCTCCGAATATGTGGTGGATGAGGAAAGGGGTATTCGCAGCAAAGACACCACGGTCATGGTGTGAGTGATGATAGGACCCAGTTGATTGCTGCTGCTTGGCACATTATGTTCATCATTGTTTTCTCTCACTCTGATACGCCTACAGTAGAACTCCCCTTACAGGGGCGTAGCAGCCGGTCCGGCTTTGGCCGCACCACTTTGTCGCCCGACCATGGTCAAAAGTGCCCAGAATGCAGGATGTTGCACCCTAATTTCAAAATTCTCACAGAGGGAGAGCCCCCGGACCCCACCCCTGCCCGGCCACCAGTGCTAGGCGCCTGCCTTATCCGGGCATGTTGGGACCGGGCACTGCCCGGGGTACACTGCCCGGGGGACACTGCCCGTAACTCAGAGTATTCGTGCTGATTGCATGCAAGTACTGTCGAGTGAGAAACTTTCGCTAGAGATTAAATTTCGCTGTTTTCGTGACCATCACACATTCGTGAATATAAATCGCCGTAAACGTCTCCGTACATTGATTCTACTTCGGAAGTAGACAGTACAAGATCCGACTGAAGAGATAGAATCGCAAAAGTGTCTCGTCGTGAACCAGCCCAATTCATGAAAACGCAAAATGTGGGCGCCGCGACAGTTTATCGCTTTACACTACGAGTATTTTATATCCAGGGTACTTTTCACTGCAGTGTTACTGTAGCCGGTGTGACCTGCGTTGATACTAGATAGCATGTTGTAAGTCTGTACACAAACTGATCTCGTCATGTGTTGTGTCGTACCCGCGTGTACTGCTCTGCCTGCTCTGCAGAAATACACAGCCATGCTGAACATCGAACAGATGTGGTTCGAGGGCGATCCCGCGCTCAGCCAGGCCAAGGCCTGCGAATCGGCGGCCGGCAAGGCTCTATCATCCCTGGTGAGTGTACATGAGGTAACATGTAACATTACTTGCAAAAGCAGTAATGAATAGCTGGAATGCCAAACCCGCTAAATCCATTTCATCACTTTTCGGATAAATGGCCAAAAATGGATTATTTTTATTTGTTTGGTCTGTATCTAAATTCTAAAATTCTAAATCCATATGTGGGTTCTAGTTTTGAAATGGTTTTGGTCAGATTTGAACGTGACATTTTGCCTGCTGGTGCCCTTAGACGTTTTGATTTCACTGAGTTGAAATCTCATTTTCTCAAATTTAGTGGGTTTTGCATTCCAGCTCGTCGGACACCATGCTGCTTTTATCCGACTCTGGCTGTCCCACTCACTACCAGACTACTACAGGTGTGCTCGGTGAAATGCGACCCAAAGTAAAACATGTCACACCCTGGACTTGCACGGCCCTTGCTGCACTGGACGTGGAAGAAGTGTTGTGATCGCTGCTTCGGAATGGGTCCGGACCAATCAAAAACTGCTTCCGCCGGTCGCCAGCTTTGTACTTTGGCTCAGATTGCATCCAGCACAACTATCTACTATTTCCACTTACTAGTACTAGTACTTCTCTGTGGCCTGAGTAAGGGGTTGTTTCAAAATTGTGGGTGTTTCCTCTGAAACGGCCATATTCGCGTAGGCTTTATCCCCCCCCCAACCAACCAGCCACTGATCACCATACTGCAGCGCTGCAGTTCACATACAAACTGCTCATCCGTTTCAAGATGAACAGGCACCAACCACACACCCCCCCCCCCCCATTCCTGTTTTCTGAGCACAGTTTATGGGATGAGAAGTTGTGAAATTTTTCCATCCCCCTAAATGAGTGAGACTGGGAGAGGTGGCGTAGTTTTTCTTCCAACGTGTGCCTTTATTTTTCCCCTTCTGGTACAGCATGTGGGTGACCTGTCTGCGGAAACCAACACTTCCACAGTCCCACAGCCGCAGGCCCAACAGCAACAGCCCGCACAGTCTATTCCTGCGTCAACGTCCGCTCCCACGCCAACCGCAGCAGTGCCAGTAGCACCGTCAGTCGTGACGCCAGCAACAGTCCTTCATCCACTGCTAGCCACAGCAACAGCAATGGCACCTGTGTCTAGCACACCGCCAGCGACGTCACCATCATCGGAGGTGTCAACAATGTCAGCAGCGGAGGCATCACCAGCAGTAGCACCCGCACCAGCGGCAGCTCTGATGCCTGCTCTACTACAGCAACTGAACCATGCAGCTATGCAGACACCGAGTGGCAAGCTAGGCCCGGAGTCCACGGCTGCGGGGTCCACGTCGTGGGACACTGGACCGTTTGCCACCCTGTTTGGTCAGCCGCAAACCCCAGCCAGTCATCACAGTCCTGCTGTGCCTAGTAGTCCACATCCACAGCACCCGGTGCAAGGACAACAGCACTATCCACAGCAGCATGAACAGCAGCCACAGCACCAGCACCCACCGCAACAGCCACAGCCGTTTCCACAACAGTCTCCCCAGCACTTTCACCACCAGCAGCAGCAGCAGCGCCAGCACCCACCACAGCAGTCACAGCCGTTTCCACAACAATCCCCCCAGCACTATCACCAGCAGCAGCAGCAGCAGCATCCGCAGCAGCAACCTCGTGCTGTGCCCTCAATGCCATTTCCAATGGTGCTGAGTGGCCTATCACCGGCTGCTGCCCCTCGTCCCGTGACTGCTCCCCATCCCGGTTACTATGCAGCGGGCTCTCCGTACGGCCACCCGCCTGCTCCTGCCGTCAACCAGCCTCCGCAGCAACGTCCTCCCCCAGGACACGGGCCGGGGATCCCGTTCCCTGCTGCGCCCATGCAGGTCAATCCCGCCCTGCCCCGTCCGCAGGCACCGCCGCCAGGTGCTGCTGCATATCATCATCAGCCGCCACCACCGCAACAGTATCAGCCGCCACCACAACAGCAGCATCAGCCGCCGCCCCAACAGCATCACCACCAGCAGCAGCAGCATCAGCCGCCGCCACAACAGCATCACCACCAGCAGCAGCAGCCGCCGCCACAACAGCATCACCACCAGCAGCAGCAGCAAGCTACTGGAAGCATGCCTCACATGCTCAACGTCCTAATGCAATCTCAGGCGGCTGCCAGCCAGCAGCAGCAGCAACAGCAGGGCACTGGTCATCAAGGATCCACGCCTGCGCCCCCGTCCGCCGCAGCACGACCTCTGTTCGTTCCTCACCAGGTAAGACACCGAACTCTTATTTTCAGCTGCATTGAAACCTGTCTGAGGCGACCCATCAAGGGACCTTACCAATGTGGTCCCCGTGTACAGGTAGTCTCTTGATCCAGGGTCATTTGACTGCAAATAACATCCCATGGTCCTGGTTGTAGAGGTCCTCCAGGACAGGTGGTCACCTTATCAGAGTGGTTGCCTTATCAGAGTGGTTGCCTTATCAGAGTGGTTGTATTATCAGAGTGGTTGTATTATCAGAGTGGTTGTATTATCAGAGTGGTTGTATTATCAGAGTGGTTGTATTATCAGAGTGGTTGTATTATCAGAGTGGTTGTATTATCAGAGTGGTTGTATTATCAGAGTGGTTGTATTATCAGAGTGGTTGTATTATCAGAGTGGTTGTATTATCAGAGTGGTTGTATTATCAGAGTGGTTGTATTATCAGAGTGGTTGTATTATCAGTGTGGTTGTATTATCAGAGTGGTTGCCTTATCAGAGTGGTTGTATTATCAGAGTGGTTGTATTATCAGAGTGGTTGTATTATCAGAGTGGTTGTATTATCAGAGTGGTTGCCTTGACAGGTTTTACTCTACATGTAGAATGTTTTGATGGAAAGAACGTTCGAACGAAAAAACTTTGCGCTCGAACATTCGAATATTCGAAGGTGGAGCTCGTCGTCCGATCTTCACTCCCTCCGTCACAGCTGCTTCGGTAGATCTCGTGGTTGCCGAGGCTAGGCTCCGATAACTGAATGATCCTCCTTGAACAGACTCCTGCAATCGATGTTATGAGAGTTCTCCCATTAATATTATTACTCTTTTTTCGTATTATTAGTTTGTTTCTTTTGTTATGATTTCTTGTGTTTTTAACTCGGCTTTATTATCATTTAACTTATTATTTGGTGCACATTAGCGCTACATGGTTTATAATTTCCCTTTTTCTTGATTTTGTATTTAGCGCTTTCGGGTGTTATTATTTATTTTTCTTATTTTCGCACTAAATTATTATTTTTGGCTACCGTTCTGCTTTCGTTTCGCGTGAAACGAATATACCGAATGTTCGAATATTCGTTCGGTTCGACACATTCGAACGAATATTTCTCATGGCGAATATTCGTTAACCCGGTATGCAGAATCAACCGGGCGACTTCAAACTTTCGTAACTTCGTGGAAAAAAAAACTTTTGTCGGCATATCAAAAAAAATATATTCGAAGGTTGATCTGCTTTCAAGCATATTATGGTTGACTTGTGATGGGCGCATTCGCTATGCAGTACAGAGAATGGACCATAGAGAGTATATTTCATATTATCAGGGTACATGTACTAGCTGATGCAGGTGCATGTACAGGCAAATTGCATTGCGACGAGTTTGAGAGTTGGCCGGGTGCACCAGATTGTGCGTTGCAGACGGTGCATGTAACGTTCATGATTAGAGCCTTGGCGTTCTTCCCTGAACGGCTGAAGCATGTACATGTACATGTACAAGCAGGGATGAATTTACTGTCACGTTTTTGCATAGCAGTTTTTGCTATGCAAAATCTCAATTGTGGCGTAAGGCCACCCTTTCTTTTTTCGTTGTTTAACGTCCGCGCCCGCGTACCTTTTTGCCTCCGACCGGAAAAAAAAACAAGAAAGTAGTAGTACCAATAATATGCGAAGTTGTAAATACATGATGGTGTAGTTTCACAGTGTGCCGATCATGACCTTAAACTTATAATCTTGCCTCCCGGGCATGCCTTTGTCTTGTGTTCTTTTTCTTTTTTTGTTGGCTTTTAAATATCGTACGGTGTGTGTCCTAGTAAAAATCCAGATGTAATGAATTCATGACATGCTAACTCCATGCTATGTACCTGTTTTGTTGGATTCATCAGGCATGTGCTCCAATGTACCATCAAAGAGTGTTGTTCTATGCCTGCAAGTGCCATTAGACCCAGAAATATTGTGTATATCACATGCTTTACTGGTCAAAATGTTTGATTGGGGTTTCCAGTTTTTGGAATGGGCTTTTGTTTTTTTCCGCCCTCCCGCGTACCTTTTCGCGAAAAAAAGGACGTTAAACAATGAATTAACAAAGGGTGGCGTAAGCTACAAAAGCATGGATAGCCTGTACATGTATGTATCGCAGTTTTCTGCGTGTCACTGTGATTTTTGAGTAGCAGTAGATCGATTTTGCGTAGCAAACTGCGATGCGATACTGGATAAATTCATCCCTGACAAGTAAAGGATTTTCCGCCTTCATTTTGTTTTCTTTCACTAGTCATAGAGTTGGCACATTCCAAACATGGGAGAAAGTTAGAACATTTGTTCGTTCGCTCGGTAAACATTGGTGAGAACACTCATTCACAGAAAACTACGTTCATCCCAGCACTGGGCATCGCAATGCCCTTACGTGATATAATGCTTGTGAACTAAACCAGCCGACAAGGGCTGCTGCGAAAACGCAGTACTCCTACAGTCATAATGACATTAAAAAGGGTGATAGCCAACCACTGCAAATATCCGAAAATTTATCCGGAAAATTTACATTGTAAATTTTCGGATATTTGCCGTGGTTGGCTATCACCCTTCATTTCACATTCATTTTTCATTGGCAGTCGTCACATTCATTTGCCATTGGCAGTCGTTTGACGAGCGAGGAAATGTTGAATAAATACAAAATACAAAACAAAAATCTCCTTTTCCTTGCCGTGCTGTGCGCAACTCTGCTCATCCCAGGTCCTCATGAAGCCCCAGCCGACACAAGCAGCTAAGAAGCAATAGGCAGCCGACACAAGCAGCTAAGAAGCAATAGGCAGCAGACACAAGCACATGCTTATCTTCACTGTGTTAGTAAAGGCATCCTGCATGCCCCGGGACATGCATGTAGTCTCGTGCACAACGCCGGCTTACATCATGCACAGCACAAGATTCCCTCATGCATAACATGTACTTACCTCATTCATAGCGCAAGCTTCCCTCATGCACAACACTGGCGTATGCCATACATCATGCATAGCACAAGACTACTACATCATGCATACCGCCGGCTTACTTCATGCATACCACCGGTTTACCTCGTGCATAGCACAAGATTCCCTCATGCATAACATTGACTTACCTCATGCATAGCACTAGCTTACATCATGCATAACACTGGCTCGTGCCATACATACTGCTAGCTTATTTCATCATAATTATTTATACATTCCTCATGCATAATATGCATATGCTCTCATTGCTTGTACCTGTACCACTATGATTTTCCGCATACATGTGCTTTGACCGTGCGAGTGTTGTGAACAGCTAGATCTGTGCAGCTAGCCGAATACAGTACACGTATATCCTAGATAGAGTATGTGTGTCGCCTCCTGTTCATTTTGCAATTATTTGGAGGACACTGAAATCACGAGTCGTTCGAGTTGATGGTAGACTTCAGTGATTGGTGATTTTTTAAATAATTATTATCATGTCAATGTTTTTGTTTTGCACTGGTGATAAAATATTTGGAACGATTTTTGTTGGTATAGCACGGCGTCTAATAATTATCCACACCTTGTTTTCTTGTTGTTGCATTTTTGCGGGTCAAAAGTGAACATGTGCACTAGCTTGCCACTGCATTGCTTCGAGCTCGTACTTGACTGCTCGACCGTGGGCATTGCATTTGCAGTGGTGGCGGTGGAGCACACTGCACGGCTAGCCCACTGTACCGCCATGCTTGGTCTAGTGAAGCCACTATTTTCCTACTGTTCCTCACTACATGCCTGGTCATATTCGCTGTTCATCACACTCTTTGTTCGGGCAAATCATTTCGTATCCTATCCGTGTGTCCTGCGCCCTTTTGATATGTTTTCCTCCTCTATAATATGCACACATAATTATTTCTGTTGCCTCTGCTTCCCCCTTCTGTCTTCTTCCAGCTCTGTAGGTATGCAGATGTGAAATCTGCCTTCACTGTGGCCCTGTAGTTGTAGAAGAAGTTTAGCAAGCTATTCTCTCTGCGCGTTGTTGGTGTCACTGGCGCGTGTGTGTGTGTGGGGGGGGGGGGGGTGTGTGCATGCATAGACTTGTACCACATGACTAGTATGGGCTGACACAAGGATGGAAGACAAATCCCAGGCCCATTTAATCTTGTACAAAATTAATCAGTCCATGCATGGAGTTACGCGTGATGCGTTGGCACCCAGTACAAAAGTTGTACGTATGTGTTATTAGCCGAGTATCAGGGCAATACCGGCAGATATCGTAGCCGGTATTGCCCGTACTACGAGGCTTATAACACATTTATTACATGCATACTTCCCTAATTTGATGTACTCATCAACGTACACTGCCTTCACACGTGGAATTCGGGATCATGGTACGAAAAACCACGAGGCACATGTGTCTAACTGGTATTACATGCGCACCTACTTGTATGTGTATGTGTACAGTTTGTATGGGGTCAAATGCCGGGCAATATCGTGTAATATTGGACCGCCTGAGCGGGCTTGTATGGAGGAATATTGCCCGCTCTATCTGGTCGCTGATTGGCTGTAGACCTGGAAACGGTCACCTGACATGTAATAATTGAGTATATCACTCGCGTGAGGAGCATTGCATTAAAAATATATGATAACAGTCGGGGACAGCATGGCATGCGAGAGTTGCACACTCTGGGGCCGGGTGGGGTATGTACTCTTGATGATCCAGGCTTGTGCGCACTTTTTCATAGTGCACCCGGGACGAACGCACACACGCGTGCACACACTCACACACACCAGCAGTAAACTGAGTACAGGCACTCTGTTACTTTACCTGATAAGGTGAGAGATTTGTAAAGAAGAGAGTGAAGCAAAACGAATCCTATCGTTCGCATCAAGGAAAAATACTTTTGAAGTAATTTTAAAAATGAATAAAAAATGTAAATAGGTATTACGCGGTAACTTAGTGTGGGCCCGATTTTGCCAGCAAAACCAGCCACTTATTGACTTAGACAGCCAGCACCTACACTGGGATGTATTAATCTTGCTTAGGCGTAGCCGCCGCCGGAGCTGGGGATTTGCTTATCCAGAGAGCAGCGAGCAGCATGGCATGGCACACATGGAGCAGAGCCGAGCTCCAGTTGGTCGACGGGTAGACGTTCCACGCCACTTCGATGCCGAGTAGAAGAGCAAGCCTGAACGGACAGAAACAGACGGAGAAACGAGTCGACACCAACGGCCTCACTCACCATTGTTGCAAGCCACTGAGTACAGTGAACTTGGCTAATAACGACTGCGGATATAACGACAATTCGCGAATTACGACAGAATTCCCATGCCCAGAGCAAAGTCCATTCTACCTGTATACATATAATGAGACTTCGGGTATAACGACACTTCGCGAATAAGGACACTTTTCTCAAGTGTTCTGATGCCCCGCCGAGTGTCGTTATACGCAAAGTTGACTGTAACAGCAAAGGACTTGGTGGTACCATTGCTGTGTGAGAATTGAACTACTCTCTCTCTCTCTCTCTTCTCTCTCTCTCTCTCTCTCTCTCTCTCTCTCTCTCTCTCTCTCTCTCTCTCTCTCTCTCTCTCTCTCTCTCTCTCTCTCTCTCTCTCTCTCTCTCTCTCTGTCCACTGGACATAGAGCACTATATGCAGGCTGGGGTTCTTAAACAACTGCCTACAAAGCCCGCACATATACATATACATATACATGTACATGTAGTGTCAAAGCCTCCAAAGATTATAACAAGGGGTGACTTGAAATGGGCCAGCAAGTTTCTCTACTGCAATCGCTGACTTGCATCGAAATATAGCTACATGTACAGCACTGATCAATGGAATCAAATCGCGCGGAGTCGAGCACGCGCGGGCGCTGCGCAGCCACAGGCTTGCGAACACTGGGCTGCGAAAATGGTGCAAGGCGCAAAGCTGATTTGCTTGATCGGAATTCATGGAGCAACATGGTATAATAACTATGTACAGTTGTGGCCAAAGAAATCCAACCCGCGGGTCAAACGTAGCGCCACGTTTCCATTTCAATTGCATCATGCATGCTCCAAAACTGATCTGAGGGCCGCATGCGCCTTGGCGCTGCTTTTGGCACGTGAGTTGGATTTCTTTGGCCATGCCACTGTATGAGTAGATGCATTACCTGATGACAGTTGGCAAGGAGGTAGACCAGAGTAGATAGGGTATGGTGTGGTAGTACCAGACGTAGAACTGGTAGTGAAGTGAGCGTGCACATGCCATGCCAATCAGATTGCTGGCAAACAGGACGGTGATGATATGTGCATGCCGGGAGAGAGAGCGGTGTAGTCAAGGTAACAACAGTGAATGCCTGAATGGCTACATCAGCACCATGTACTTGTACACCGAACTGAATAGAAGTGTGGAGCTGTTGTGTGTGTGTGTGTGTGTGTGTGGGTGCGTGTGTGTGTGTGTGAGAGAGAGAGTGTGTGTGCATGTGTGTGTGTGTGTGTGCTCTCGTTGGCCGCTAGCCTGCGGAGCGTGCTGCGTGCCGTATTCAACGACCTACCCCATGTCTGTCGGCCCCTCGTACGAGGGGACATGTGACCGTTTTACGGCAATGTTCAGGACAGGACACGACAGGTGTGTGTGTGTGTGCGTGTGTGTGTGTGTGTGTGTGTGTGTGTGTGTGTGTGTGTGTGTGTGTGTGTGTGTGTGTGTGCGTGCTCAGCTGCGGATATCACAAGCACACACAATACGATACTGCATGCACACAACATACAAGAACGAGACTGATAGTGAAGTTTGCTTGCTCATTACAACAGCGGGCCCGTGCGGATCATAACACGAGATAATATAAGCAATAAAACTAGTCCCATGCACTGTCTTGTCGGGCTGCAAAGCATGTTAGACTGGAACTCCAGCACCTGCTCCTAAACTGCACTAGCTCACAAGGGAAACAGTACTGTCAGTAGGTACATGTGTACCCCCCCCCCCCTCCCCTACTCCCCTATCCGCCTCCCCGGCCGGACTTTGCTACCAATCACTGCACATGGACATGCAACGAATAAACGAGAGGATATGATCCGCTGACAGCTTCTTTAATGGGTAGACAGTGCGGAACAATGCGGCAACACCGCCTTGAGACCTGCATAGAGGAATTATACAAACAAGCAAGCAAGCGAGAAAACAATGGACTCCTTGATTAGAACGCAAGCATGCCTGGAGTTGCATAGCATTGGCTTGAGGAGAAAAAAACAAACAACACATGCACGTGCACACACACACACATACACACTATCCCAAGTTTGCTGTCAAACTGGAGTAGCATGGCATCTAGCTAATCATCAAACAGCTCGGAGTACAAACTGCAGTCTCTCTCTCTCTCTCTCACACACACACACACACACACACACACACACACACACCTTGTCCATCTGAAGAGAGCAAAGGAGATCAGCAGCAGTAGGTGCAGGGCAAGCAGAGCGGCGTGGAAGCGCCGATCCAGGAACGTCTCCTCGGCCAGGAAGCGCCAGTTCACCGTCCACTTGAAGAAGAACTGGCGGCCGAGGTTGAACGAGCGGCTCATGTACGCCATGGGGTCTACCAGCAGGAAAGGTGCACCAAGGGCAACCTGAACACATGACAGCACAAGAAAGAGTCGGATCACCCAGGACAAGCGACCATGCCCCAGAACAAAAGCCTGAGTGGTAATTAGGCAACCAATACAATCTAGAGGAAAGGTACTCTTTCCAGTACTCTTTGACATGTACATCATGTAGTATACAGCATACATGTATGTGTATGTACACCTCATGCACTTCCACAGTACGTGAACGTCATGAAGACATTAGGTTCCAGTGAGGTGCTGCCAAATTCGGCCAGGTTTAACACGACCCAATGTGCCGAGTAACGAGTTGCAGGTTCAAAGACAAAAACTGAACAAAAACTGGGTTTGAGCTTTTAAAATTAAGGCCCAAATCGGGTTTATAAAACCCAAACCTGAAATATTTCTGAATGTACATGTACTGTAGTGATGGCTTCATGTAAAAAAAAAAGGGCAAGCAACATGGGGGAGATGAGTGGCAGGTCACAGTATAACTGCCAGTCTCCAGTAGAGTTCAGTCATGTGACCAAGGACCATCTTCCACTGATAACTAACCTGAATCACTGCACACATTGCAATGTTGACAAACGTGCGCACTGGACCCAGTGACTGGAGCAGCAGGATGCCCAGCCCCGGCGCAAACAGAAGAATGTTCATCTTGACCGACACTGCCAGGCTGTGCGAAGCAACACGTGCACGTATGCACCCACAAACACACACACACACAAACACACACACATACACAGACGCACGCACGCATGCACACACACACACACATGTATGCCAAAACGTTGTACGGACCAGTGGTGGCAAGATCCATCAGAGGCCGCCGAGGTGGACTGCAGTGTCTAGTTAGTCATGCCTCTGTCTATCTGTCTGTCTATCTGTCTGTCTGTCTGTTTGTCTACGCGTCCACCCGTCCGTCCGTCCGTCTGCCTTTCTGCTCATCCGTCCGTCTGCACGTCTGTCCACCTGTCTATCCGTCTGTCTGTCTCACTGCTCACCTGAACACGGCACATCCTGTGGTCCACCGGCCCGACACGAACAGATTGACGGCCAGGTAGAGCAGAATCATGGCCAGCGGGTCGTTGAACAGGCGCAGTACGAATATGGAGTGGATGCGATACGCCACCAGGCACATGGCGGCTAGCACAAACGGAGGCACCTGAACACACAGGGCCATGTACATACACATACAGACACACACACAGGCACACACACACATACATACATACATACATACATACATACAAAAGAACACATACACACACGCACAGAGAAAAGAACACACGCACACACACACGCACACAAACACGCGCACACATGTACACACACACACACACACACACACACACACACACACACACAGAAAGGAACAGAAGAGATAGTTGTATGCACCACAGAACTTCAGCAACATCTTAGAGTCATGGCTTCAACAAACCCACAAATTAGGACCAACAGACCACAATACCAAACCAGCAAGACAGATGTACATGACATGTACCACAAGCATTCAGAAAACAACAAACATAAAAGCACACGGGAAACAGATACAGGTAACATTCCAAAAACAAATTCCAGCACTATACCTTTTTCGTGGCATGGTACAGCTTGAAGACTAAGCCAAGATTCAGCATGTACAGACCAGCAAAGATGTACTGAGCGAGGCGTATGTTAGCACCGTACGATGTAACGTAGTAGAAAGCGAGGAAGACGTAGACGAAGCCAGCCGGATAGCTGCCATGGTCGTACACACACAGACAGACAGAAAAGGAAGGAAAGCTCAATACAGTGTGCAGCCAGCCTGGCGAATAACGAACCTCGGTCGTGCACGAGAAAAGTGTCGCTATTCACGAGTCGTTCTCTGTGAGGTTGAAAATATAGTCAAGTTGTCGCCAGGTCTGACGATTGTGTTGCTCTTCCCAAGTTGATGTTAGACTGGAGGTAGCTACTCATGAGGTTGACTGTCGTTCCAGGCAAGCACTCTGCAGGGTTTCCGCTGTTTGCATCTGTGCCATGATGCTGTCCAAGTGGAGCACTAGACTACATGACAGCAGTACATGTACATCATGACATCATCACATCATCACATCATGACATCATCACATCATGACATCATGACATCATCACATCATGACATGCATATCTGATTTGACCCCTATCATCTCCAATAGGGCAGTGCAGGTTGTGCATCAGGCAATCTGAACAATCTTCCCTGGACGTATGCAAGTAACAGACCAGGCACATTGCAAAATGTCCGCATGTTACGTCAGCGAGCGGGAGAGAAAGAGAAGGGGGGGGGGGGGGGAGAAGGAGAGAAAGAGTGTGTGTGTGTGCGTGTGTGTGCGTGTGTACCTTTATGTTTGTATGTGTGCATGCGTATGTTCTGTCCCCTCACAGTGAGCTGGGCGTCATCCTGTCCGCATCATACAGCCAGAGTACTCACACAAGTGGTCCGGTGCCACCTTCAAGCGTCGAGTAGTTGTAGGATCCGTTCACAACTCCCTCCACCTCCTGCATGTACGCCTCCCAATCGATCTCTGTGTCTACACAGCAAGCAAGTCGTGATGCAAACACACAGAACACAACAACACTCAGCAGGATCAGGGCTTCAAATGTTCAGAACAGCTGAGGAATTCTTCTAATCTACATGTACACACAAAGGTTTAAATACTCTGCGAATCAAACTCGGATGGAGAGCCAAGGATCAAGATTTTAAATCTTTGGTACTCTGGGAATGTTGAGTATTACTGTATTGTAAGCATTGCAGAGCTCTCCGTGCTTAGATACACACCACCTCATGCAGAGCAACCCCTATGCAAAGGAATAACCCTATCTTCATTTATTCACTTGTGGAGGGAATGGAAGTAGTAGAGGGAATGGACAAGGGAAAAGTCTGAAGAAAAAATTGACTGTCACCACCAGGACTCGAACCAGGGACCTTGGCTCGAGGCCAACGACGCTCTAACCACAGAGCTATGGTGTAGCCGTCATCCCAGCAGACCGTTCAACATTTTCTTCAGACTTCGAAACTCACACTTCCCGTGACTCTACACAGGCTGGTGGGACGCAGCGCTCACTACCTATCATTATTGTTCTTTGCTTCTCGTCGTTACATTTCCTCGGCATACAGTGGTGAAAAGTAAATCTTGAGACGGTGCGTGGGAAGAAACCATGCTTCAAGCATTTTTTTGTGCCCCCCCCCCCCCTCCCCTTATTGGATCCTGCAGCGACTAGTAAGTAGTAATCTAACCTTAGTTGGAGTCCCGCCGCCTGCACAATCGACAGATCGACCTCGTTTACAGAGCTGACTTTAAGTTGAGCTCATGAAACCTGTGCCAAGACGAGGCTACGGGAGTGTGTACCGGCAAACTCAAAGTGGAACGGATTGACATGCAGAGTGCCAAGTACTAGTGAATGTAGTCACATGCAGATGCACAATTACCAGTAGCAGTAGTGTAGTAGAATTTATTAGTTTGATAGGGAAGGCCCTACAGACGTTGCCGTCTTGTTACAGGGAACGCTAAGTGCTACAATGTTCTATAATCTGCATTGCACTTCGCTGCAGTGCTAATCAACAAACCTTGCACTATCAGCGAAATTGCGCCGGGCGCTGGTCTATATCCGCGAGAGTTAAATAATTCACTGACCGGCACAGCAGTTACCCGCACAATGACGTACTATTTGTAAAGTGCAGCCTTGTGTGGATACACTACATGCACACGTAGTAATGCAGTGCACTGAGTCTGTGAACATGGTACACGTACATGTACATGTACATGCCTGCTACAGCGTTGGAGTAGGACAAGCAGAGTGAAATGCTAAGCCTTTCATTCCACCGTCTTTGAGGGGCATTTTCATTTTCATTGATGCATTTCACAAATTTCTTTCTTATAATTGATCATGGTTTCGACTTGCGAAGGCAATTTCGGGCAAAGGCTATGCACAAATACGTAATATAAAATCCACGTGAGTATGTGTTCCTGTACGTGCGTCGTGTGCTCACCCGCACAAATCACTTACAAGGGACTTTCCAAATCACAGCAACATTGAGGACAGCCTCAAACAGCAGCAATGCGACACATATCGGCGTTGTCCAAGAGCGATTCGTTGCCACATCCGCAACAAAATTTATTATACTGGCCATGGCGACGTGAAGATCACTACTGAAAAGCGAACTACAATAAGTTCTACTACTAACAACCTACTGCATAAGTAAGTTAGTTATTTCCCTACAACAACACAGTTTACACACATCTTTATGATCATGTCCATTCAAAAATAATTGAGTACTCACTCATTGACAACAACAAAGCTGTCTGATCTGAGCTCAGCTCAGTGCTGAGCTGAGGTCGAGTTGAGTTTGCTTACACGTGATGCATGGCTTGATTCGCTACAAAACTCATCCTAACACTGCTGTTTCTTGTGGCAGTTGTCCTGAAACCCAATAAACCGACAAACCGGACGGACTCGGACTAAAATAACAAGAAATAATCACGCAATTTACTTTGAAAGGCGTTCCCGGTCCCAATCATCAACAAGTCAAGTCGTGCTTTCCCCGATCCCGTGTTTGAAGCACCTGGCTGCGGGTTTCGAGTGATGAAGACCTGGCCTGCCAGATACTCTGTACTGAGATAACCATTCTTGGCATTCGAGTGACAAATCGCGTTCTTCGCTTTACTTCAGCTCATCCATCCAGCTATTAATTTGGTGGGGTGAGAGTGATCTCATCGTGAGAACTGGCGGAGGAAGGAGAGCCTGGGACGTTGTTGTTTGGTAGATGTAGAATTGTTTCGAAGATCCAGTAATTAATTTCTACTTGACCGATTAGCTGCAGACTGTAGCCATGGCTTCTGCTACCAGCTTCGTCTGTTTCATAGTTCTCTCACTCGCATTGAGCTGTTTTGGCCAAGACTGTCCTTTTTTCGGTAAGGAGTTTGGCCTGATTATTTCCTCGTTCTGAACTCACAATGTACTGTACTTGGCGAACTTGTGTACGAGAACATTTTCACTACACGACGTGTCTGGTACCCCCATGCCCGTGGTACTGAGTGCACCGGATATTAGTTTTTGTAGGAATGTTTCAGTTAGTCCAGGCTGCTCTGAAGCTCCATCGAACAACTGGGTCTCCTCCTATCATCCCTGATCCTGTATGAAAACTAAAGAATATTATTTCATCAGTCCAGCTACAGTTTAAAGGTCCTGGCCCGGCTTGAGAGATTGAAACACAATTTGAAAATTCTGCATTTGGTATGAAAATCCAGTTTCATCAGCAGGCAGGGAGAAACCTACACATTTTTTAAAAAAGCCGGCATTCAGTTCTAATTGATGTGCTACTTTAGTAATTACGTGGAAGTGCAATCATGTGCCTTGTGTCCCTGGCCATCAGTGCACTTAGCACAGACAGCTGCTTAGCAAGAATACGAGTTGTAGAAATCAACAACAGCAAGGCTAGTGTACTTGAGTTTCGGACAAGCCGCTTGTGCAACATCTACGTACTCCATGCACAAACATGATGACTACCCCATGTCCCTTGCATGTGTGCACATTCTCTCTTCTCCTCTTCTTCTCTTCTCCTCTTCTCTCTTCTCCTCTTCTCTCTCTCTCTCTCTCTCTCTCTCTCTCTCTCTCTCTCTCTCTCTCTCTCTCTCTCTCTCTCTCACACACACACACACACACACACACACACACGCACACACCGTGACTCTGCCGCTTGTCACACATGAAATAGCTTGTATACTGGCTACACCACCACTGACTTGCTCCCACACCATACAAGTACCGTACTGGCAATATATGTTGCCGCGTAACGCGTAACGCAGGGGGGTGCGGCGTAACGCGCGACCAGGCTAGTGCGACAAATTTTCGTTGAGTTCGTAACGCGCGTCCGGCGGGGTGCGGCGATCTTTTCATTGCAGTTTGCACTGCAAAAAAAAGGCTGAAAACTGTGAAAGCACGTGTACCGCGTGGTGAAAAGTAGTTTTTGGAGGAAGCGCTCTTCCCCTATGTCACTTTCCTTTAAAAAATTTGATGATCTCTTTGTGAACAGATCACTCTGATAGTTAAAATATACAGTCTTCTATTGATATCGTTGTCGCCCTTTGCCGTCGGGTTTGTAACAGTTGGATAGCAACTGAATTTCTGTGCCTTCAATGTGGATGAAAAGAAAAAATGATGCGGCACAAGCAAAAAAATGATGGGGCAATAGCAAAAAAGTGATGCGGCAATAGCAAAAAAAGGACCGCGGCAATATAGAAACCTGTGTAACGGCTCCTGTGCGACTTTGCATGTAACGCCCTGCGTGCGGCAAACATGTGCCAATGTAACGCTTCATGGCCTCACTGCGGCAACATATATTGCCAGTACGGTACTAACAAACAATTAGCAGACAAGGTCCGAATCAAACAGGCCATCAGGATTTACACAAGGCAGCAGTCTCGCACTTAGCTAGTGAAACTACTCGGTGTGCGAACTAATTGAGAAAGTTGCCCTTGAGTCCCAGTACCGTAAAGTACCACTGATGCATATAGTCTCTGCCCCCGGTCGAAATGTCTGCCTTTGAAGCGACTTCACCGTATACGACGAAATACGGCGTTGAACCAATGCATACCCTGCTGTACACAACACGTGCCAGTGCAGTGTGAAAATGTACTTGTACACGATCTAGCACGCCAAGTCTGATCTTCCGCGGTGTACATCGTACTGCATTTGACAGCCTTGATTTTATTTTCCGCCCCCCTGCCGAAAAACCAGCTGGAAAGCGCTAACGTGGGGGAGGGAGGATCAACGGTGCTTTACGGTACACCAATAAATAACCAAACGTATCGATGCACTATTGCCGATTCGACTAGGCCGCGTGCACGACGCAATGTGATGTCCTCTGTTCACTTTTTTGCCGGTCGAACTTGGTGCAACACCCACTTCGTCCAGGAAAGGTTTTTTTTACTTGTTTTGCCTGCATTTCATCTTTGTGCACCCGCTATCAACTGGCTAGGGCGTGTTTACAGATTTATGTGTGAGCCCGCGTCTTATTTTGTGCTTGTCTGCTATTTGTTCAGGTACGGACCGTAAGCCAACGCCGAAGACAAACCTTGGTAACTGCACGTGGTACGAGTACAGCTCGTGCTGCGAGCGCGCCGAGGTGTCGGCTGTGTTCGCTGAGATGCTGTCGCTGCAGGGCGCGTCGCAGGCGTGCCGCAACCGCGTCAACTACATGATGTGCTACTTCTGCGATCCGCGCCAGCGCACTTTCCTGGTGACCGTTCCTCGACAGGTAGGTCTTTGTCGAACGCCTTTGGGTTGTACGGTTGACTGGGCCCACTGTGATCTCTGGCCGCGCAGCACTAGCAGTCCTACATGTACAGTACTGCCGAGGAATGACCAGGCTAGAACTGTACAAGCACATCATATCAATGTATATATACACGGTGACTCGACTGTGCATAGACTGATATTCGAGACAAAAATAAGAACGGTCTAGGCTATTAGGCTGACCCCCCCCCCCCCCCCCTCCAGTTCTTTGGCGACCGATAGTACTGTACTCATAAGTGGAGTGGCATTTGATGTCCATTCTCGCTCTGTTCTAGAGATTGAGCTGCGGAATGACTGCGTGTATGTGTGCTTGAAGTACATGTAGCAGTTGTTTCTAGACTACTTCCTATAGTAGGATTTTCTTACCAGTAGTTTGAAATTTTTGCGTAAAAATAAATTAAAAAAATCACGGTTCGCGTGAGAGAGAGCCGAGTTTCGTTTATTTATGCGTAAGGGGTCCCCAATTTAACCATGAGAGTAGATCGAACCATTCGCCAGTTGCTTTCAAATTGGTGAACAGCTAAGCAAACCTTGTAGACAGATTGATGCCTTTTAAGGTGTAAATTTTATTTTCGAAGTACTGGTACCGACGTCGGCGATAATTATCAGACGTCTGTGTGAGGTAAACATGGTGTACTTGTGAAGAAATGGAAAGCAGGCGGCATTTAACAGAAAACTGTTCTTCACTATTTCGTGACAGATGCCCACGAAACTGCGGCAGTGTGGTTGATAGATTCTTCGTTCCTGGCTCTGTATCGCAACCCCGTTGCAACTAAGCGTGCTGCTTGTTTTTTTCCGTTTTCCACCCACCGTGCAGGCCTCAATCTGCTCAGATTTCTGTGATGAAACGTACAACGAGTGCTCTGGTGCCCTGCACAATGGTATGTCCCTGAGCAGCCGCTATGCGACCGGCAAGTCCTTCTGCGAGGCGAACTTCTTCCGCTACGGGACCAACACGCGATCGTGCATGCCGTTCAACGCGAGTGCCTTCTCTGCGGCCTCGCACTTGCACACGAGCCAGTATAGCACTGCACCGATGCTGCTCGTATCGGCTGGCCTGGCCATTATCCATAGCCTCTTCTGATTGATGTGAGCTACTGATGAAGTATGGTGTTGGAACGTGTGCCTCTGTGGTGCACATCTGATGCTGTAAGCAGGTATGTTCTCCTTTTGTGCTCTAAAACACCTCGTTCAGACTCCCTGTGTGCTCTCTGGCTATTTACTTTAGGTTGTCTGTGTGTGGGTATGGGTGCGTGTGGGTGTGTGTGTGGGTGGGTGTGTGGGTGAATGTGGGTGGGTGTGTGTGTGTGTGGGTGTGCGTGTGTGTGTCCGCATAGCCAGAATATGGCAGCGCGTCCTCCAAGGTCCAAGGTGTATATGTGTGTGGGTGGGTGTGGGTGACTGTGTGTGTGGGTGTGCGTGTTTGTACTCGCTTGCATTAGCCACTACCACGCTTCTCACTCGTGAGCTATGTCGGTGCACATACTTTGAAGTGCACTGCACTCGATTCGCCTCCTTTCTTTCTCCTTTGTGGATCTATTTTTATGTGCACATATTATTCTGTTTATCAAAGCTGGACTTTGTGTTTTGTTTTCTCTTAGGAACGCGCAATAGATTTATCATTAGATTTTAATGCCCGTGATTTTTTTGTAGTTTCATTGACACCGCCGGGTTTGCTTTATATGTAGCCTTCGGTATCTGCCTTACTTTCGTCACTCGTTTCATGGCTATGTAGCAGATAACAAGTAACATTCTGAGTTATCGGTGCTGGAGTGGCGTGACGTGATATGCAAAGCGGAGGTGCATGCCATTGAGTCTGAGGCGGTGGTTTGATGGTGATGTGGTCCCTGGCTCCGCACCATGTGTTCCCTCAGGGAGCCGCACCCAAACTACTCCCTGGTTTCTTCTTTTGTTGGAATACTCCTCCCCAGACGTTCATGTACTTCAAGCATCAGGGTTCTAGCCAAGGGTAGGGGGGTGCAGTGTAAATATAAATGCAAAACAATAAAAAACACAAACAATGAGCAATACCTTCAGGACTGGGCACAAGTCCTAAACCAGTAAAAGGTGCAAGAGATAATAATCAACCTTGCGAGTTCGAGTCAAAGCATTATTATTATTATTATTATTATTATTATTATTATTATTATTATCATGTACATGTGCCAGTGAGTACCTATAAACATGTATGATGACAACACTGATGGAGGAAACACTGTTGAAAACTGTGTTCTTGACTGCAATCAGTATTAAACCGTTTGGTAGACCGTAGAGACCAGTTCTTGCATGCAGTCATGATGTTAAACTATCAAGCAAGGCTTGCGTACTGCTGAGTCCATAATGCCATCTACAGTAAAACCAAGAGTACATAACCCCCCAGAGTGTGCAACGCCGATCCAGCTCTGTGTAGGGTCTTGGTCGAGCGGAATCGGATCTTCTGATGTCATGCGTACACTTCACACGCGCAAGGCCGGTCTCGAGGCAGGGCACCATTGTTTTTGATCCAAGAGTACCCGCGACTCCCCGGGTTCCCCTCAGATGTGTACGGTATTATGACGCAAAGATCCGATTCCGCTCGACCAAGAACCTATGCAGAGCTGGATCAGGCGTTGCACACTCTGGGGGGGTTATGTACTCTTGGTAAAACCTGTAACTAAAGACCACCGTGACTAGCGACCAGCCTGGTACTACAGACCACTTCGCCAGGCACAGACGGTCTCACATTCATATACATTGTACATGTATGGTTGCGAGGTGCAAACCTCTAACTAAGGACCACCTGCCACTAAAGACCGCTTTCTCTGGCACCAAGGGGTGGTCATTAGTCACAGGTTTTCCTGTATAATTTGTACACATTATTATTATTATTATTAAATTTTGAATAGGGCAATCCCCACAGGCCTAGGGCCTTCTACACATGCCACAGCCAAAACGAACCAACATTTTGACGGTGGCGTCGGAAAATTGTGCCATTCCCTGATTGTGAGGAACAGTGCTCCAGACTACATGTACTGTAGAAGCCATTATTCTAACGAGGCGCATATAATTACAGTCGACCTACCCTTATAACGATATTTGTGTCAGACCAAGAAATATTGTTATAAGGGTAACTGGTTCATTTCATACACAAACGTCATGATTTGGTTTGGCAGAGAAGTATCGTTATAAGGGTAATATCGTTACTTATAGAGGTTATCGTTATAAGGGTAGGTCGACTGTAGAACGATTTCCAAAAATTGACTGGTTTACATGTAGGCATCGGCTGCTAATGCTCGTTTATTTTACTGAAAATGCTTTCAGCACTGTCCGTTATTTGAGCAAACAATGCCAGCTTGAATGGTCGTCCTGCACTTTAATGCTCGTAACCGAAGTGAAAATTGTGGGTAAAAGGATCGTAAAGAACGTCATAAATTCAAAATCGGCTGCAGCATATGATAGTCTGGGAAATATAAAAGTACTTGTATGCATTCCTTTCTGGTTTCTCTTGAATGACTGTGAATAAATGCACATGTGTTGGGGTAAACAAAATCAAGACTGCTGAATTGTGTTCTGCCCGGCTCTCGCTGTGCAGTGTGGACATCAGTTGTAAGCTCACAACTCCCAGGCTACTCAGTTTCCCTGTACTGCAGCATTGGCTAAAAAGTTTTCCATGCACGGACAGTTCTACACAGATACTGTGGGACCTGGTTCTAAAGACCACCTACCTGGCTTTAACGACCGCTTTTCCTTGCACCGTGGGGTGGTCGCTTAAAGGGGAAGTTAAGGCAAAAATTAAAATTTCACCAGTTGTAGTCTTCGGGGTGCTGAGTCGAATGGTCTTGGTCCGAGGAAGCTGAGACGCTCCCTTCCTACTTGAATCCCAATCGAACTCGCGCACTTCCACCGAAACTGGGTGACTGCGCCCTACTAGATGGGGATTTGTATGCAAAATGTCACTAAAAGCGCCATTTCGTTCTTATAAAAGCACGGATGACCGCGATTGGCCCATATGTTGTAGTCTTTGGGACACTGAGTCGACTGGTTTTGGTTCGAAAAGGCTGCGATGAAGCGTTCCTCCTTTATTCCCAATCGAACATGGTTGAAGAAGCGGTCACGTGGTCCTGGGTGCCCAAATCACCTGGTCACCACGCCAGCAGGTGACAACTTTCACACCAAGGTTCAACTCGGGTTCAACTCGAGTGACAGGACTGCACCCAAAAAGGTCAAACAGGCTAGTAAGTTGTACCCTGCAGGCACGGTGACCAGGTGACTGGTGTACGCAGGAGCACGTGACCGCTTCTTCAACCATGTTCGATTGGGAATAAAGGAGGAACGCCGCATCGCAGCCTTTTCGGACCAAAACCAGTCGACTCAGCGTCCAAAAGACTACAACACATGGGCCAATCGCGGTCATCCGTGCTTTTATAAGAACGAAATGGCGCTTTTAGTGACATTTTGCATACAAATCCCCATCTAGTAGGGCGCAGTCACCCAGTTTCGGTGGAAGTGCGCGAGTTCGATTGGGATTCAAGTAGGAAGGGAGCGTCTCAGCTTCCTCGGACCACGACCATTCGACTCAGCACCCCAAAGACTACAACTGGTGAAATTTTAATTTTTGCCTTAACTTCCCCTTTAAGGGGGGACACCACCATTCGCGGCCCAAATCAGACCGCATACAATTGAAATAGGCATATCATGAAAACGGATTGGCAGATTGCCTTCAAATTTTCTATGTTCAATCACTATATACTGCTCCACAATGTAGGCACCAAAAAGAGAATTTACAGTTCATCCCAGTAATGCTTGATGGGCTACACAAATTCTTCACGGGTGCGCACAAACAGCAATTTTTTTGGACAACTTTGCAGCAAGATGTATCAACACAGACAGTTCCAAAATGCAGCAAAACCCAGTCCATATGCCTATGCAGGGAATGAACTACAATGAACTCTATCTGACAGGTATTACTACCCCAAATGCAGAGACAAATCAGGACGAGCCGCAAAACGCGTAAAATAGAAGGCACTGTGGGAGCTCAAAATCCAATGTAAAAGGTCCTATGATCACCATTGTAGTTCAATCCCTGCGCAACAAGTCACTGATTCCAAAAATGTATGGGTTGATAGGTCTAAAATAAACACACTAGCCGCAATCATGTCCAAGAAGGCAGAAAAAGGCCAAAAAGCACAAACATTTAGGTGTCCTTTTCATAGATTCTAAGACTATTGTTCCAACTAAAACCCACCAGCCTCGTATGTGACACCCTCAGCTTCCACAATCTGCTCCTCAATTCCCTTCCTGCACCTCCTCCTTTGTTTCCTTCGCTGTTTTTCCTCCTGCTTCATCTTCTTCTCAGCCTTGGCCACTCTAATACTATCCAACATGAGCTGGCGTTCTGCAAAAACGCCAGGTGCGGTTGCAGAGAGGGATATGGCCCGACTTCCACTTCTCATACTCGTCAGCTGTGACTTCACTATGCGCCTGGCAAGCTTTCCACAAGCTGAAGCCATGGCAGTACTTGGAAGCTAGATGCACATCAAGGACCTTCCCGACTTGCCAGTCAATTGCCGTAAACGCACCGTGTAGGGAGGAAAACCCACGCTTCATTCACGTACCATCATAGGTGACAGCAGTTATATGCTTAGGCCTGTCCATTGTCTTGTTCATCTGCTGCTTCGTTCATGCTGATTTGCGCACCTGACCTTGCCGCCTTGCACAATGCTCGCTGGTGCCGCTGGAATGCAGATAGCTGAACAGGTGGGGCAAATTCATGAGGCCGCAAAAAATTTGCCAGCCAACATGGCCAATTCCCAGCGTGCGCAATGCCAGAACACTGCGGCGATTGCACTTATAAAACTGTCGTGACTTCTCCACCACTGGCAGGCTGGTGCCTGCTGAACACTGGCTCTTCATTGCAGCATGTGATTCTGACAGTGGATGCAAGGCCAGAACGTGCAGTTTCAGCAATGGTCAGCTCACCTCCACAGTATTTTACACGAGCAAGCAGAGAAAATCAAATTTCGTAAACAATTCAAGTCCAGTGGCGTCTGAATCACAACTTTCAGCGATTGGGCCATGACAGTCTTCAGAGAACGAGGAATCACTCGAGGGAGCAACTATCTGAGTTCGAGGCCAGCGCACATCCATCAAAGCTCTCCTCCGAATCCGACTCACTATCGCTCAGTTGAATCCATTAATTTTTATTATGATCACTGTATTCTTATTTTTGGAACGCCATCGTACAACTTGCGCTTCGAGGCGGACTCTGGCACTGCTTCAGCTTCATACACTCCCTCAGTAGCTTCCTGGACAGGTGCTGCGTGCAGTGAGAATCTTCTCTTTGCAGGACGCTTGCACGACCTGCTCTTCTTGTTCCCCATTGTGCATCGCGCTCGAAACTGCAACAGCAAAGAAATCCTTTGGGAAAGAATTTTTTGCACTTTTTTTGCACGTGGCACGGGTCACTGCTGCCATGGCAACAAAATTTGGAAGTAAAAGCGCTTCAAAACTCCCAAACTCCACGGCCACAATCTTGACAGCTCGTTGTAGTGCACGAGCATCGCGATGTGTACAATTTTTTTCAACTTTTTAGTGTACGAACATCGATGTGTACAAATTTTTCAAATATTTTCAAATTTCAAACGGTCATATGACTGCAACGGTTGGTCCGAATCGCTTCAAATTTGGAATACTGACACCTCAGGGCATATGCTTTGATTTCCAATAGCAAAAAGGTGACTATTCCCCTCTTGACTCTTTTCTGATCTGAACCAGAACAGATCAGATGGTCACACATTTTTTTGGTGCACTGAATTGTCGCTGAAGCCGAGACCTCAGTTCAGGTCGGCGGAGATGCGCCAGTGTCACCACCACAGACTGGCAGTTGCGTCTGCAACCACCTCTATCATGCAGTATTCTGTTCTCGAGGTTCGTGGTTTCTCGGGGAAAAAACATGCAGACCAAGCCCCATTTTACCAAGCGGCTTCTGGTCCAAGCTGCTTTAATACATGTACTATGATTCAGTAGCACTGACTGAAACCGTACGTCCTTTGCCTTGTGACATACTGTAGTGTCTGCCAGCCTGCTCGTGTCTGAGGCACTTTGGGCTTACAACAGAAAGTGATACAGGCTGACAGCACTAGCGGGAGGAAAACAAGCTCTTGGGCTTAAACTCTCCACTTCATAATTCCACACAGCAATGAGAAAGAATGATGGGTTTATATAGGCCAGAGGGAGAGAGCAGCTGGGAGCGAGGGCAAAAGATTACTAGGAAGACAACTGTTGAAAGATCTAAGGAAAAGCCCTTTGAATGTGTGTGAGCTAGGGCTGAACAATAACATGGATTCGGGGAAGAAAGCTGTTGGACGCCTAGAACCGGGAAGGAATCTCGCAAGGGATCAAGAGGGTCAGTGATGGGGAACGGACTATACAGGAATCAATGTAATGTATTAGTACAGTATGAATGCGATAGGTCATGCCGTACCGGTCTTGCAAGCAGGGCTATCTAGTCCTAAGTGGTTGCGCGTGAGAAGCACTTTTAATAATAGATAGAATGTACCTGTGAACTACAATGTAACTACTGGTAGAGACTTGGCTGTGTGATTACTGACAGTCAGGGATACTACATCACCATCATCTCACGCTTGAATTTAGCCTGAAACACAATGTGCTGTAGTGTAGATCTACTTTTGGCTCACAAGAACTTGATCCTGGTGAGTTTCCCAAGTGTACGAGGTACATGTAGATGTACTTCACAATTCAGGCGTGAGATGATGGCACAATCATGTACAGTCAACTTCGCTTATAACGACACTCGGCGGGGCATCAGAAAAGTGTCGTTATTCGCGAAGTGTCGTTATATCCGAAGTCTCATTATATGTGTCACAGTTGGATGGGACTTTGCTCCGGGCATGAAAATTATGTCGTTATTCGCGAATTGTCGTTATATCCGCAGTCGTTATTAGCGAAGTTGACTGTACACATGTACATTCATACACAAGAAAAAGGACCGAGGAACTACTAGTACAGTACAAGTAGTTAGTTACACTATAATGTCCACTAACACCACCAGTTACTAAGCAATCAGCTCGTGAGATAAAATTGCACGACGGACACTGACCGACGGTACCAGGCTGACGTTCTACAACTAACTAGCACATCTTGGATGCGCACTCCAACAGCCTTCCAACTAACTTACTTGGAGGATTCTAAGTAGTTATGTACCGCCGGTCAGTGTCGTGCAATGTTATCGCATGAGCTGATTGTTTAGTAACTGGTGGTGTTAGTGGATATTACATGTACTGCGTAACTTGTAGTTCCTTGGTCCTTTTTCTTTTGTATCGGTAAATTAATCCTTGGCTCTCCATTCGAGTCCATACATGTACATTCATTCATCCATTCCAGAGACTATGAAGGATTCTCCAAAAAGTAAATGGATGCTTCAAGTATCAGAGAAGTAACTTAGTTCCCTGGAAGGGTGGATGGAATGAAAAGGAAGTGAAAAGCTGTCAAGGGAAACGACTTGGCAGAAACACTGTGCTCAAGGGAAACCACAGTACAGGAAAAACACATACAAGGAGAAGGTCACACTGTGTAACAACATCAGGCTTTCATACCTACACTTTTTGTAGTCTGTACAGCCTGTCCTTGACTCGGCTGATATGAGGGCAATGGGCCAATGACCAAAGCCAAGGATGATTTCCTCTAAAACGACCTGACCTTGGCTCGGGCCTTTCCGGAGGACCACTACATTCTAGATCTAGAACCAGAATCGAAAGATGACATTTCCAGTCAACCTAGCTGTCAATGGCTTGGCGGTCGGCTTTGATAGGCTGACCGGAAATGACACCTTTCCGTTCTGATCCTACATGACTGTACATGTTGTTAGTTTGACAGCATGAAACAAGGTGGAGGACACTGTGTTCGGAAACAGTGACCTTACTACAACCTTCCGCGGTTGGCAGAGCCCCGGTCCCTGCGGATCATTTGAACCATATGGGTGTTGAACCCGGTTCTGACCCTCATTATGCTAGGGGAGTTTTAAGACTTCTCCTTACGTCCGTCGTGTGTCGTTGATCGCTCCTGGATATCGTCCTGGTAGTCATGTAGCTACTTGAACCTGAACTTCTCTAGCTTGCTTTTTTACTTTACATTTCTGAGGGTATGCACATAAATAAAACGTCATGACCACATTGAGGGACTTGTAGTTGTTCAGGTTTATACATTAAATTCAAGTTTACTTCAAGCAGTACAAGTAATAGTCTACGCGACAAGATAATGAACACACGGGTTAGTCCCCAGCTGCACCAATGAATGCAACCAACGTGTAGCAAAAATGAGGCACTTGCAATTGCTCAGGTTTTTGTACATGACATTCAAGTCTTCTTGACCAATACCAGTTTACAAATAATTGATCTACAAACGGAACTACTAGTAGTTGACGTGACCAACGTGTAACCGGGGTGTTCCGACGTGGTGAAGGCCTACCCATGGCCGCGTCGGGACATCACCAACCCCGTCTACAGAGAGCACCTTCTCGCGACAGTGTCATGGTGGTGGCAGTAACTGTTGACAGCTGACGAGCTGAGAGAGGGACGCCATGGGCAGAAGTTGGAACAAAAGAAGATTAGAAAAAAGTTCAGGTTCAAGTAGCTACATGACTACATGACATGACAAGTAGCTATACATGTACATACACACACTTGAGAGGAATCAAAACCTCCCTCCAAGTTTGTATGTTCAAGTACATGTATGGAACTATGGATTGACCAAAGGCTGTGTGGGAGTCTACTAACTAGTATTAAGCCGCTTTCCTGGGGCAGGAAAGATACTTGGAGGAAGAGAGGAAAGAAAACAGAGTGCATTATTCTAAGTTTCTACTTTCTACAGTCCATTCAGAAAAGGTTGAGCGCTGGCTCTGGAGAGCTCCCGTGTTTGGCGATTTTGTGGTACACTGTGCAGTGCCGCGCGATTCGAAACTTGAAAAAGGGTCCAAAAAGGCACCTCAACTGGGGTTCGAACCGCAAATGTACTGTTATGCAAGTGGACTGAACGGCCTGGATTTTCATGGTTTTTACCCAATTCAGTGCTTTGGGGGCAAAACCTGGCCGTAATCCTATTCTTGTTATGGCTTGCTTTTTGGAGAAATAGACTTCAAAAACACAATTGGAAGAGCATTCCATGGGGGATTGCCAAAAAAAGGAGACGAAAACTCAAAATTTGACCCGTTTATGGCCAAAAGCTAGGATATCAACCTTTTCTGAATGGACTGTAGGGCATTGCACATTGTTGTAGCTCGGCTATAGCCTAAGCGACGTTCCTCCTTGATGGCCAAGCGGCGCTCCAGCCTCTTGGTGATCATGGCTGCTTCTACAATAGGCCCATGCCACCACGCTCCACAGGCTGAGGAGAATACCAACGGTGTGAAGGAGCCATGCTCGACTTCGGTGCTGCGTTCGTCGTATGTTAGCTTCTTCTCGCCTTCAACCTTACGGTAGAGTAGTCGAGGGACGGGAGAGATCATTAATTTTGACACGATAGCTTGACGCGTGGGGATAAAAAGAAACCCTCGTCTAAAAAAATGCATTTCTGCTAATACCGGTCCAGAATCCCTTCACCTGCAGGGCGGCATGGGCGTTAGGGGGGATCAGTGTTGGCTGAACGATCCCAGCGGTACTGATGAAGGTAACCAACGTGTAGCAAAATTGAAGCAGTTGCTCAGGTTTGTAGATGAAATTCAAGTTTTCTTGACCAGTACTAGTTTACGTGACATCAACAACAAACAAGTTAACTAGTGGAGGTAACCAACGTGTAGCCGGGGTGTTCCGACGCGGTGAAGGCCTATACCCATGGCCACGTCGGGACATCACCAACCACGTCTATAGAGAGCACCTTCTCGCGACAGTGTCATGGTGGTGGCAGTAACTGTTGACAGCTGACGAGCTGAGAGAAGGACGCCATGGGCAGAAGTTGGAAGACAAGAAGTTGAGGTTTAACTGTCTTTAAGTAGCTACATGACTACCAGGACGACATCCAGGAGCGATCAAAGGATACACGACGGACGAAAGGAGTAGTCTCCAGCCCCCCTAGCATAATGAGGGTCAGAACCGGGTTCAACACCCATGTGGTTCAAATGGTCCGCAGGGACCGGGGCTCTGCCAACCGCGGGAGGTTGTAGTAAGGTCACTGTTTCCGAACACAGTGTCCTCCACCTTGTTTCATGCTGTCAATCTAACAATATGCGTGAACTATAACAAGGTTTATCTAATAGTAGTTTTGAACTAGTATTGGGTTATAATAATAATAATAATAATAATAATACCATGACTGTACAGTCCATTCATCGGAAACTGGCCCGCTGGCTTTTGAAAGTCGGATTTGGGCCGAATTGAGGATCAAAAACCCACTTTAAATCTCAAAAATCTGGGTTTTGGATCTGCTTCTCCATACATTTTGCCATGGCATACCTGTCCTAATTTTGTAAAACCTGGCGGAATTTCTATATCCCTGTTCTGGGACTTTTCTGGCCTCAAATGTGGCAAGGAGTAATTGCACGGTTCACACAATGCAGGATGTACTGTTGTTTTCACGATATCTAAAACTATGTGAGAGAGACACCAAAAAGTTAGGGTGCCAGTTTCCAATGAATGGACTGTAGGTCTACATGATTGTACATCATGATCGTAGACCTACATGTGTACTTGTATCCCTGACTGTCAGTAATCACACAGCCACATCTCTACCAGTAGTTACATTGTAGTTCACAAGTACATTCTATCTACTTCTCACGCGCAACCACTTCGGACTAGATAGCCCTGCTTGCAAGACCGGTACGGCATGACCTATTGCGTTCATGCTGTACTAATAATAATATTACATTGATTCCTATAGTCCGTTCCCCATCACTGACCCTCTTGATCCCTTGCGAGATTCCTTCCCGTTCTAGGCATCCAACAGCTTTCTTCCCCGAATCCATGTTATTGTTCAGCCCTAGCGCACACACATTCAAAGGGCTTTTCCTTAGATCTTTCAACAGTTGTCTTCCTAGTAATCTTTTGCCCTCGCTCCCAGCTGCTCTCTCCCTCTAGCCTATATAAACCCATCATTCTTTCTCATTGCTTTGTGGAATTATGAAGTGAAGAGTCTAAGCCCAAGAGCTTGTTTTCCTCCCGCTAGTGCTGTCAGCCTGTATCACTTTCTGTTGTAAGCCCAAAGTGCCTCAGACACGAGCAGGCTGGCAGACACTACACAATGTACATTGTACATGTACCTGTACAGTCATGTAGGCCACTAGGCCCCTAGGCTACTGGGCACTGGCCCTTGCCTAGGGCTAGGGCCAGTGCCCAGTCTAGTAGGCCATAGGCAAGGCGAAGTACCAGAGTACTGAGCCATGATCTGATGATGGGGCCCTTCACTTCAGTCTTACTCACTAAAGAGTAAAGTAAAGTCTTTACCTAGTCTTTACTGTACAGTACTACAGTCGTTCCTCTCTAATCCGGCACCTTTTGCAACGGCATTTTCTGCTGGATAAACAAGGGTGCTGGATTATCAAATCCTGCCCTCCAACCCGGCCCACCTATTAACATACATGTTTGTGTCGTACGTCAAAACGTAGCAATTTTCTGTGTCAATCCAAGTACTAGTACTTTGTGGAATGCATGTCTATAACATACACTTGGGAATATCCTATGCACTAGCATAGGATATTCCCAAGTGTATGTTACATGACATTGTGCTGTGTATGTTACAATGCTCCTTGACAGTATGTGATGTACAACTCAGACCTCAGACCTCAGAAATGCCCATCGCGGAAGCGATGATAGCGTATTAGCGATGAACAACTGCTGGATTAGAAAATCGAATTATGCACGGTTTGAGTGATTTGTTGCAGAAAATCACTGCTGGAGGCGGACTTCAAGTGCCGGATTAAAGCGTAGAAAATGAACTGAAAAAATCCGTTTTGCCAGAAAGTGTGCTGGTTTGCGAGGGTGCTGGATAAACAAGTGCCGGATTAGAGAGGGACGACTGTACTAGTGAGTAAGACTGAAGACCTCCCTGTTCACGTACCCAGTGCAGCACATGCAGAGGCGGCTGAGGCCATGGCCGGGGCTGAGGCCATGACCTCAGCCGACTGTGCCATGCCATACGCCAGGACATGTCGACAGTCTCTGGCCTGAATCTGCCCACGCTAAGGCCCGGTCGGGCAAGGGCACGGTCACCACGACACCAGGCATGCATTGCGTCAACTCAAATGCCGACGGGCGCGGGCGGGCGGCGGTACGATGCGGGGACTGGTCCGAGGGCCAGGCCTGGTATACCGGTAATGCCTGATACATGACTGTATGGCCTGTGGCGGGACAGGTCTGTTGTCCTTGCCGTGTGACTGACAGTCTGTGCTACTGCTAGGCAGACTGTAGTGTAGACTTATGTCATAATGTGTAGTGTAGTCTGTGTAGACCGTAAATTATACGACTCTGGCCCGTCTGGGCCTCTGGACCCTGGCCTATTACCATGGTTACTGGTCTTCTTCCTGACAAGTGACATCAGAAAACACAGTCATGACGTCACTACATCGCACCAACTACACATTAAAGGGGAAGTCCGGTGAAAAATTTAAATTTCAGGGTCGGTAGAGTTTCGGGCGCTGAGTCGAATGGTGTTGGTCCCACGTGTCTCCGACAAAGCGTTCTCGAGATATTTCCGTTTGAAAAACTGAGTTTCGGGGGCTGCGCCATGACGTCATGCGGCCGCGCCACACCCTCTGCAACGTCATAGCGTGCAGCTAGGTCAAAAGGAGTGCGTGAAAGCAATAGTGTCAGTGCTATTTCAAATGATTTGGCGACTGATAGTTTGGTGCAAGCGACCCCGAAGACCTGTAACTCCTTGTGAGAGTGAGGATGCAGCCATGGCTGACCTTCATGAGTTCGGTCTGGGGCTGAGAACCTCGGTATTCAGCTGAAGAAATGGCCACGCGGGCCGGTCAAGAGTGAGCGCTACTGAGTTTCCGACTGATGAAGAAGCAGCAGCTATTGCTGACGAGGCTGATCAGATCGCTGGAGAGCAGGGTCGCCAAAATGGAGAAGAGTGATGCGAGTGCTCTAAATGTTGTTCCATACCGATTAGATTCGCTTAGACTCCAGTAGCCTGCCACATGGTGATGTTTTGGTGCGAACTTGGAATATTTCGGACTACTCAATTGGAGAACAGTGCAGGCTCTTTGAACCACGGGCACGACTCTTCGCTCGCAACGCTATGGAATCTGAAAGTTCTAGGTCCGGGAGCTGTTCGCTGTTTTGTCACTTGTCACGGTTGTGCACTCATCGCTGTAACATAAAATAATGAGGCGGGTGCGGAAAACTAAAATTTTCTTTCTCAAAGCACAACCACCGGCACCGGCAAGGAGAAACGCACGTTCTCTAGCTCTGACTACATGACTGAACAATACGACTGATACGAGTGTAGTACATGACAAGTCCGTGTGTTGACTAGTTTTCTGAGTCTTGTGTCAGTTGTGACTCGAGTCTTGTACATACTACCCCAGCACGACAGTGCTAGTGCGGGAGTAGTTCCGTCTGTGATGAGTTTGTTGACTGCATGTAACACACTGCACGCACTGCATGCACGCAGCACAGAGCGCGTAGACCATGTAGACGGTAGAGGCTGACGGAAAAGTCCAACTCGGAAACGGCTATAATACGGTATAACCTCCAGGTTTACCGAGCTGAAAATCACAGGGTACGTAGTGTTTGTAACACTGAATCGAATGGTCTTGGTCCGAAGAAGCTGCGACAAACGGTTCCCCAATCGAACGCGCTCCGAATATGGCCATTTTTGTACACAACTAGATGGTGTGGCTACCTGGCTGCACGCTGTGACGTCATCACCTGGATCTGGGTGATGCGCGCTCAAATTCGCACATGTTCGATTGGGCGTATCTGACGAACCATAAGCCGCAGCCTCCTCGGACAAAGACCATTCGACTCAGCGACCCGAACTCTACGGACTGTGAAATTTAAATTTTTCACCGGACTTCCCCTTTAACGTTACTTGATCAAGAGTATTAATAATTTATACTCTTGATCGTACATACCGTATATTCTCTAAGCGCCGTGCTTATATTTTTTCAACACCCTCTGCCCCGCGCTTATATTGGAGACCGCGCTTATATTGGAGACTGCGCTTATATTTTTTCAACCAATACATCCATACAAAGCAAGAAGAAATACATGCTAGATATCATGCATGCAGCACTGATTTCCACCAAGACCGTGCTAATAATAGAGACTGTGCTTTATAATGTTTCGAAAGGTGCTCACAGTGTGCTAGTATTAGAGACTGTGCTAGTAATGGAGACCTGTGCTAATAGAGAATATACGGTAATTATGATAATATTATTCATTGTATACAGTCAGTACACATGGTACATGTGCAGTCACATGCGCATGCACGCGAACGCGGATACAGTGTCGACGGGGACCGCGTAGATCTACGGTACCGGTAGACCTACCGGGAGTCTTTTTTTTGTAGCCATCTGATTCTGAGTCTGCCACGCTTGCACGGCACGCGCCGTACCGTAGATAGACATGACACACATAACACGACACACGCCTGCGAAGAAAGAACAGAAAAATCAGCAGCACATACTTGACATAGTCAGTAGATCTAGCTTGCTCTGTCTACTACACGAACGGTGGCTTTGGCGCTCCGCTGCTTTCCTAGGCTCTGGTTTCTTGTGTGTGCCGGCGGCGGCAAAATAACTTCAAGTCAAGCTGTTGCTCTCCAATACGATCGAACACATTACCTGAGGACTGCTCGCTGCAAAACAGCCGCTACAGGCAGTAAGCTATCGACTTGTAAACGCTATCAAAGCTAGATTGTGGCTGGTGCCGAAAGAACAGAGCATCAGCGGAGCACGGTTTGGTCCTGCTCCATACACCACTGGGACGGTGGCTCAAGGCGTTGGAACGACTGCTCTCTTCAGCTGAATACTGGAGTATTGTGTGCACCGGCAGTCGCAGCAAAATAACTTCCAGTCATTTTCGCTCTCCAGTTGTATCAACTCATCGAACACATCACTGTAGGAGTGCCAACTGCGAAACAGCCGCTACAGGCGAGAAACTGTCGATCTGCGAGTTAGAGCGCTGCTCGAGCTGGATAGTAACCTGGTTGGTGGCTGCCAGTATCTGTAACCGTACTCCACGCTGTATTCGCCTGGCTGTAGTATGGCGCTTCACAAAGTCATCATGGTGGGTAGCGGCGGTGTAGGCAAGTCCGCACTGACTCTACAGTTCATGTATGACGAGTTCGTGTCGGACTACGAGCCAACCAAGGCGGACAGCTATCGCAAGCAGGTGGTGCTGGATGGGGCCGAGACCCAGATTGACATTCTGGACACGGCGGGCCAGGAGGACTACGCCGCCATCCGCGACAACTACTTTCGCAGCGGCGAGGGATTCCTGTGCGTCTTCAGCATCGTGGAGAACGAGTCGTTCCACGCCACGTCGGAGTTCCGAGAGCAGATACTGCGGGTGAAGCAGAACGACCGCGTGCCATTCCTGCTGGTCGGCAACAAGTGCGATCTGGACGATAAACGCCAGGTGTCGACCAAGGACGCCCAGGACCGGGCCACGCACTGGGGCGTGCCGTACGTCGAGACATCGGCCAAGACTAAGCATAACGTGGACAAGGTGTTCTACGATCTGATGAGAGAAATCCGGGCGCGCAAAGCGGCGGAGGGTGACGATGGCGTGGCGCCGAAGAAAAAGAAGAAGAAGGGCAAGTGCGTTATCCTGTGAACAGTGAGCAGCGGCTTTTTCTGATAACTTAGTAACCAATCTTCTCTTTGATCCACCATGCCGCATCTGGCTGTTCAGTGTCGCTCTGTCAGACGGTGGATATAATTTCTGCGCAGGTGTGTGTATATGTACAGAACGCTATGATTGTGTATACACTTGTGAACTTATCATATTGTGTGTGTGTGTGTGTGTGTGTAAGTAGGCACCAGTTCAATGACGTATCGAGCACAGTAGCACTCGAATTCTCTTGAGCTCTGCGCCGATGTGGCTGTTTTCCGGTGCTTTTGAGAGGGCTGGCCACCAAATCCTTTTGTTATTAATTAAGGAAGATTATGATCCATTATAGTGACTAGGCGTGGGGGGTCCGTGATGCTGCTTTTTTCCCACTGATCAGACCTTTCCCAGTTTTTGTTGCAGTTGTTGTGCCAATTGTTTATTCTTTGGTGTTCAAATGTACATGCTGGTATGCACTGGAAGTACTGCTTGGTGAGAACTCATCCGATACGCTTCTTATGCCTCCTGTCTGGGGGTTTCCCCAGTAGTCTCATCCAAGAAATTTAGGAATATATTTTCTTTATAATAATTTTGTGGAGTATAGACCACTGCACTGTGCCCTTGCTACTGCACTTATCAACTGGAGTCTGAAAGCCCAATGCACATCCCTCTGTGTGTGTGTGTGTGTGCAAGCGTGTGTGTATGTGTGTTGAGTGTTCCGTCGTTCTGGCGACATCAAGCGGCATGCGCCATGCTGCAGATGACGAGTTTCAGAGCCTCGGCGTGAGGACGCCATTGGTATCATTGCTACGGCAATGGGCGTTCCTGGTTCAAGGTCCAGGTATGTGTGTGTGTGTGTGTGTGTGTGTGTGTGTGTGTGTGTGTGTGCGTGCGCACGTCATGCATGTGTGTGTATATGCTTAGTGTTTGCATATTGTCAGAGCGTCAGGCATCATTGGTGTCGGGCCAATCATTACGCCACGCCGCTTTCGAGGTGATCACGGTCGGCTTCAACTGACTCCAACTTCTAAGTTTTCGTGACCCATAGGCAGTAGCAGGTGGAACACTGCTGGAGCTGAGTGTACAGTACAGTGCTAGTAATCTAGCCTTGGCTTCTGGCCTGCGTGCTGCATGTTCATGTATAGCAGCACTAAACTGCGTGCAATAACCAGGTGCTACATTGTAGGTGCTGGAAATCACCTGCTGCTGAGTCCCGGTTGGGCCGGCATTGCTGCCCGTTTGAAGAAAAAATGATATACTCCGGTGTAGTCAAGTGGTGTGCTTCACTGTCCGAAGAGTTGCCTGATGATCGTAGTAATACGTGAAACTCAGAGTTGTCACAAAGCTTCCAAACTCTCTCTTGTATACTCTGGTGTCAATCTGCAGACACAGCTCTACCGTCTGGTCTCTGTGCCTCCGCTTCACTACCCGTAGTACTGACCTCACTCACTCCGAGACACGTGACGGAGCCTGGCAGCTAGTGAGCACTGCTCGGGGAATCAAGGTTGATGACTGAGACCGGCCCTCTGTTGAATTTGCTTAGCATTCCCTGCAATGTACAGTGCCGCTTGAACTACTCTATGGTCGCCGGATGGGTATCTTGCGGCACCCCGGCTGGCCGGTGTAGGGGTAACGGCGTGCAATATGGCACAGAGTGCAGTACACGAGAGACCAGGGAGTACAAGTAGTAAAATAACAGGTATTAGGTACTTTACTACTCCCTGATATCAATAGAGACTGGTATCAAGAGTATATAACTCCCCAAGAGTGTTCAACTCCTGATACCCTTTCTATGGGGTACGCCAACGGCGAAAACTCACATCACGTGGTGCAGTGTCGCAGTTGTACGTTTCCAGCCCGTTTTTAGCGAGCAGCGGAGTACTAAAAAAAGTACTCTCTGACAGAAACTCACTGCGCGTATGCAAATCCCCAGCATGATTACGGCAGATTTTCGGATTGCGCGCCCGCTATCCTACGTTTGTACGTAGTACAAAGGTATCTGAGACACGTGATGTGAGTTTTCGCCGTCGGAGACCCCATATGCAGAGTTGCACACTCTTGGGGGGTTATAATATATATAGTATATTATACTCTTGCTGATACATACAATCATCATGACTTTGTAGATCTACATCGTGCATCAATCTCCCGGCCTGATCTGGTACAGGTGGAATCCTGATAATTCGAACCTCCAAATGCCAGAAAAAAACTTCTAATTATCCGGACATTCTAATTATCCAAACATGAACCCACAACACAATATGTATGTCAAAATGCTCCCATTGTCACGCAGAGTTGCGCTATGGACCTTAGACACAGATCTCACGGATACTGAACTGACAGGCACAGCCAGCTCATGCGAACTGCACTGATCAGTACAGTGTACAGTGAACTTCGAATTATACGTTGCTAACTTCGAATTATCAGCACAAATCCCACACATTTTCTATGTAAGTGGAATCCGTGGAACTTCGAATTAACGGATATGTCCGGTTCGAGGTTTGAATTATCAGAAATTTTTATGTGGGAATTGTATAGCCAGAAATCGGTCCTGGAAAAACTTAAGCGGTATGTTTGAATTAAGCCATATTCGAATTATCAGGATTCCACCTGTACAAAGAAACTTTTTTGTGTAAGTAAGTAAAGTAAATTATCGTATCCGTTCCCGAAGGGAACTCACGACGGCCGCTAACACCCGATAAACCCTAGCGGCAGATGCAGCGCCTAACGGTGGGGGTGAGTGGGCAAGTCTCACAACCACTGGCACAAGTGCCGAAAACGACCCCATTAGCTGCATCCATGTACCCCTTGTGCCTGGCCACAAGTTCCCAGTTGACTGTGGGTAGCAGCACGGCTGGAAAAACTGCTCCCAGGCAGGACTTGAACCAGGTACCTCTCGTATCTCAATCATGGTCTTTGACCAACCCACTGTGCCTGCCTGGTCTTTTTTGTGTAAGTACTGTAATACTAGGCTAGCCTGAATAGTACCAAGATTTTTATTGTGTTAGGAAATTCGAGGCCACATGCCACGTACTGCTCTTTTCTCTCCGAAACTCAACACTTGCAAGCCAGATATGAAAGAAAGAAAAAATCATCAGTCACACCACCGGGACTTGAACCAGGGACCTTGCTATTCGCGAGCAATGCTCTAACCAACTGAGCTACAGTATGACTCTTATCCACAGTGATGGTAAATCTATCCTTCTTCGATCAATCAATATCTGGCTTGCATCATACTGGCAACTCACACCAATCAAGAGGGCCCTCGGCCATTGGCTTGATATCATGGGGAGCGCATCAAACTATGTCCACTGCTAGCAAATACAAATTGCAATTTCAAATTTGGACTTCACGGAGAATTTTCAAAGTGTTAGGAAATTCGAGGCCACATGCCACATACTGCTCTTTTCTCTCCGAAACTCAACACTTGCAAGCCAGATATGAAAAAATGACTATTTTATTATGACAGTATTTATGACAGGGACTACACATTTCTGCCAATGCAGTGTTTTGTTGTTTGTCAAATGTTTTGCTTTGCTTTGCTGTGGATACGTACCATGACTGACTGTGCTTTATCCATGCCAACGTTTGAGTGGGGCCCAAGTTTCTTCGATCGCTTTTTATTGGTTTCCATTTCATGCTTTTCAGAGTGCGAGATTTCCGATTCACTTTTTATTCTCTTTCATTTCTTCTTCTTTGTAGGAAATTGTATGCTTCTTGCCTACATACCTTCATTTTGCTGTTGCTTTTTGCCTTCTTTTTGATGGTTGCTGTGGCTAATTGGGATTGGAAGTAAAAACGATTCATCAATGCAGTGATCCTACTCCTACTCCTTGCTTGGTCACAATGGTCAGTACTGTACTGGCGTACCATCAAGACTAGGGACTCTGAGTACATGAACATAAAAATAATGTTGATAAAAACCAATGAAAACAGGCCTGTCATTTTCACTCTTGCCAGCTTGGCGCATGTACACCATGGTACAGTCTGTATACTACACACACAGTACATGTACTCAAAACCTGGACTTTTTCTTTTCAGTTCTTCTTCTTCTATCCGAAAACAAGAGTCCATATCGCCATGTTTATGGACTCTTGGTAAAAATAGATCGGATTTTTGGACTGGAAAAGATTTTTTGTTTCTGTTTGAAAATCCCATGGACGCACGTGCGCGCACTTGGTCAGTTGGTGACGAAGTGCGGCAGAAGCGGGAAAATACAAACCGTAGCGTTCCGTCTCTCAACGCGCGGAAAGGTAGCGTCTGTTCAGTCTGTGGGATCCATGGATCCCGTCAGTGAGTTGAGTGCAAGACTTGTCGTGTACAAATCTGTACTGTCACTGTCTGGTCTGTGTGAGTCTGTACATGACAAGTCTGCACTCCATCATCGACCTGTTTGAGTGTAGTGTAGTGCAGAGTTCGACATCATTGATCAGTGAAGCTTTGGAGTCGCTTCGACGTCACCCACGGCCTCCATATGCAGCCCCTACAGCCCAAGCGAAAGAGAAAGAACTGCACTGGCCCTGCTGTTGTTGTGAACTCCCAACGACTGCCCAATGAGGTGGACTCAGTGGATTGTCAGTTGTCCTCGTGTGCTGAGAATTCATCCGATCAGTATAAGGTGTGTTGTCATCAGGAGGACGTGGCTGAGACCATTGGACTGCTAGTATTCGGGAGTGTGTCCATCCCTGAAGCTACTCTTGTTGTCTTTTGTCGTAGCTGCACCATTGGTTGCCTACCTGGATGAAGAGAATGCTGTGGGCCAGTCCAGGCGGACCTGGCGAGGCTGATGGTCGTGAAGAGGTAAAGTTTTGCAATGCTACGGTATATTTTCGTAGTGTCTTGTGAGGTGGCAGATTTTGTACGCATATCTGATTGGAAGCCGAGAGTTGGTGCGAACCGTTGCTCCCCATGGCCTAATTTTTGGACTCCGCAATTACTTACTAGTAAAGTGAGATTCCTCCTCGGTGGGGGGCTGCTCTATGCATCTCTGCCTTGCAAATAGACCTGTTGCCACCCAGTGTGGAAGAACCACAACAAGCGTGGTTTTGGTCTTTCAAATTTTCGAAGCGGCTCCTGTCTGCAATGGCGGGAAGCTCATTTGATTTTCATTCGGAGTAGCATTGTTCAAGTAATTTGTGCATGTGTCGACCGTAGACGAATGTGCGGCGTACCTGATGCTGGAATCCAGCTGTTTTGCGGCTCTTCATGGATTGTTTCCGATTCCCTTCAAAGGCAGGGCAGTGTCATTTTCTTGGCAGCCTTGTGCAGTGAGGGTGATTTTGCGTGAGGTCTTTTCAACAACCGTCACGCTGTTGTTCTGTTGCACTTCGCCTCCTTTTCCGCCACCGTGTTAGTAAATAATTATGTACATGCTCTGTACATGCATGGCTATCACTAATTCTGTTACTTTGGTTGTCGTCGTTTGTCAGCTCCTACTACAGTGCAGTGCTAGCTGGTTTTCGTGTGCTAAATTTTTCATGCACAGTCTGTACAACAGTCGCCACGTGTATGCCATGCCAGCGTAACATTGGTGGCTGTAATAATTATAGTAAGTAAGTCGTTAGTTGTACAATTTCCACATTACCTGGCTTTCGATCGCTTTTGTCCTTGTATTGCACTTGCAGCGCTCAGAGGGCGAAGATTCTGATGATACCGCTCCTTCAGCCAAACGGAAGCGGACTGGAAATCGTCCTCGTCGCAAACCCGTAAGTATACCTCATGCGTTTGCAAGTGTACATGTCATTTCAAACTTACTTTGTTTGGTGGATGGCTAAGAGGTGCTCTTGAGTGAGTAAGTACAGGCGCAGAGCTGGAGTGTGTTGCCATCCACTGGGCACTAGTAATATTAGTAGTACGTGTTGACGCTGGTTGTAGATAGCTAGCTAGTCAGTAGTAGTGCTTGATGCCAGTGGTGTTTCCCTTCCCTCACACCACATACCAGCACAGTCATACAAATTACGATCATAATAATTATTGGCATAGGGATATGTGGCACTCATTGTATTTGTGCAGACACACAAATTCATTGCTCTGTCACTCTGTGTAGTTGTGCGTGTTGTGTGTTGTGTGATGGTGTCGACTGTTGTGTAGGGTTGTGTTCCCCTTTGTGTCCTTGCCTGCTGATGCGTGACGCTATGATACTATGGTGGCCAATTCCCCCAGACACCCCCCATAGTCCCCAACCCTATCTGTGACTCACTTTAGGTTTTAGGTGCACACCACTGCCACTACGCACTAGTGAGCATTCCCTGGGTGCGCTCTATGGATTTCTGTGGCCTGGGTGGTAGTGGATTGCGCCATATCATCATGTATGCGCCTCTGCATCTGCATGCATAGGATGACAGGTATTAGTTCAGATAGCGATCACGGTCACTCAGTGCAATGCTTTGCAAATCAACCTCAACTGAAAAAGATTTTAATGTGCCTTGCATACTCAATACATACATACATACATACATACATACATACATACATACATACATACATACATACATACATACATACATACATACACACCACACACACACCACACACACACACACATGTACACCCTTCCGTGGGTCATATCAGTGCTTCATTGTGTGTTTCCGTATTTGTCTGTTGTCCTGCATTCGTTGCCAACCGTGCAAAGAAGCGTGGTGCTGTGGCGCATGTCGCCGACCTGATCACCTCATCGCCTGCTCGTCCAGCAACAGCCAGATCGCAGCTTACAACAGCAGCAGAGCCAAGTATTGCAATAGCGGCCACCTCGGCTGTTGCCACCTCGGCTGTTGCCACGACAGCGCCAGTTGACGATGATGATGATGATGTCGAGTCGAGTTGTCCGTCCGGAGCAGCACCCGAGGACAAGGGGTAGGTCACACCGTTTCGTTTCACCCCATGCGTGATCCCATCGATTGATGGTATACACTGGCACTGAAATATTCTTAGAATAGTACAATAGTCATGCATCTAAATTATACACTGTTCCTCACTAGTGTAGAAGAACAAATCGAAGATTTTCCGAACCAAACATTTTCGTTCCCTTCTCATCATGGGCTTATGCAGGGAATACAGCAAAATGGCTAAAACAGCAATTATAGGCAAAATAATTGAAGGACATAAACTAGAGCTGAGTCGGGTAGCATTTTCTTCGGGTATCGGTTCCGGGTAGTTTTCCACGGGTAGCACGGGTACCCGATCGGGTAATGTTTCCATGGTAAGACCACAATGCACACCGGCCCCTTCCCTTACATACTGGGTAGACAAGCGTGACATATTTGTACACGTGCACTGTAGACCATGGTAGACCTCTCTGTAACTCTTTCTACATGATGTCATCCGCGACTTCGGGTTTTCGGGTACGATTCGGTACCCGTCTACCCGAGGTCCTCACAGGTAGCACGGGTACCCGACTACCCGTGCACACCACTAACATAAACCATCACGCTGCAAATGAGTGTGAACGGTTTAGTGCAACCAGCGCACGCAGTGGGTCAAATACAACACGAAGATGAAAAATAGCACTAACACATCGAACGTATCAAAGAGAAAACAGTATTCTTAGCACTAACACGGGGATAAACGCCAAACAACCGAAGAGACAGCACCTTTCCCTTCTGAACACATAACTCAGGGGACAATTTACGAATATACAATGTCTCTACAAACAGCCCAGTGCAACTTATATATACCACGAGCCAAAACAGAAAATACATCATCACCGTACAACTCAAGACAGCTAAAACATTCTTCTGGTGTTTTCCTTTGCTAGCTGCATGTATCCTAAAAATAAGGTATCTACCGTATTTCCCCGATTGTAAGTTGCACATTTTTTACACTAAACTTCAAGGGCAAAGAAGGGGGTGCGACTTACGATCGAGTGTGACTTCTTACTGATGTGAATGCATTGAGACGATTTGGTTCGGACGTGAGAATGAGCTGCGACTTATAATCAAGTGTGACTTATAATCGGGGAAATACGGTACCTGTATCGTATTTCCCAGATGAAAGTTGCACTTGATTATAAATTGCGCCCCCCCCCCCCTTCATGTTTGAGTCATTTTTTTCGAGGTTATTGCGCATGGAGTACGGTACTCTCATCGGCCTCTTTTATTTGTGCAGCTGCAATTTTGAGCTTCCGATGTAAAAAAGAAAAGAAAGATTATAACAAACGGCGAGGAGACAATAATTCTTCCTATTTTCATCGTTTTATTGCACATTGTCTCCACCGTTTTACGCTGCATGAATAAAGTGTACACAAATGTCGATTCAGCTTGTTATTATTGATTGCGGTTATCAAAAGAAATAATAGAATACTATTTCCCTAAAGATGCTGAGCTTCCCCTGTGCTCATCCATTGTTCTGCTCTCTCTTTGTTGCCTACTCAACTCCCTTGCAGAATTCTCAGCACAATCTTTTCCCCGGTGCTGTCCATGTTCGGGCCTGCCATCGACGGGCCGGATAAACTGCGCAATGGTGTCGCCTGCACGGAGGCTGTCACAACAGCCACGGAAGAAGTCACCACAGACCCTCAGATCGCGTCGGCAGTGTCCTGTGAGTGCCAAACGCGCGTGTGCGTGTGTACATTATGTGTGTACGTGTGTACGTGTAGATAGTTATCTGGCACTAGTCTTGATCTGTTTCATTCAGGTTCAGATCCGCTGTCGTTGCTATAAGAGAAAATCTGTGGGTGCACATCCAGTGCATTTGCAGATTTGTGTGCTTTTTCTTGCGACGGGCGTACAGTAGTCCCTCTCTAATCCGGCACCTTTTGCTACGGCGTTTTCTGCTGGATTAACGAGGGTGCTGGATTAAGAAATCCTGCCCTCTGACCCGGCCCTACCCAATTGCATGCATGTATCATACGTCAACACGCAGGATTTTTCCGTGTCAACCCAAGTATTTGGTGCACGGCTTTATATTCTCAACTGTTCTCCAGGAATATACACAGTGAAAAAGTGATAAAGTAAAACAGAGAACAGTCATGTTCACATGTACTCTTGCACACACACGCACACACACACACACACCTGAAAATTGGCAGCACACTACTCCTTGCTGTCAGCGAATTGTGAAAATATAGCAGTCAGGTCTGCAGCAGTGATTGTGGCACCGCAACTCCAGTCAACTGAACTGAACTCTGAAGTGGCCCCGCGCGCGCGGCACTGACCAGACTGGCCTAGCTTGGCCTGCAGGCCTAGCAAGGAGTGCACCTGTACGGTACGCGATTTACGACCACCGGATTATGAAATCAAACTACGTGCAGTTTGAGCGATTCGTTTCAAAAAGTCACTGCCGGAGGCGGAATTCAAGTGCCGGATTAAGATGTAGGAATCGAACGAAAAAAATCGGTTTCGTCAGAAAGTGCGCCGGTTGGCAAGGGTTCCGGATAATCAAGTGCCGGATTAGAGAGGGACGACTGTATATGGTACACGGTGTGTGTGTGTGTGTGTGTGTGTGCACTCTGATTTAGCCACCCACACTTGTACCAAGTATTACCTTCACTGGGGGCAGGGGTACCTGCAGTTGGATCCCAGGACGGATACCCTGATGCCGTCAATCCTTTTTTCTGCACCTTGTCCTCACCCACTTACTGAGGTGTGGTGAGCCCATAAGTGGGATCATTTCAAGTCCACCCTAGTTTGGGGATTTCAGGGGGTGTCGGCCGTTGGGTGGTTCAATGGCCAATTGAGTCATCTTTCCAAGATTCCTTTTGAGTCTCTCTCCCCTCTCCCGGGGAGACCCACGTGACCAGTTTTGGCAGTGAGCAAGTACAGCAAGTACAGTGTGTGTGTGTGTGTGTGTGTGTGTGTGTGTGTGTGTGTGTGTGTGTGTTTGCACTTTGACGCCATACTATCAATCACTCCGCTTGTTACCTAGCGTTTTGTTGCTGGTGACCATGCAGCTTACTTGTGACTGAATGATGTTGTTTCTCTTGTTGGCACTGACCAGATGACGTGGAGGAAACGGATAGTGGCATAGCGGAGGACGATGAAGGAGATGAGGAGGAAATGCCAATGCAGATGGGGATCGACCCGTGAGTGCACTAGGTTGCTGGTTGTGTGTGTGTGTGTATGTGCATGTGTTTGTGCATGTGCATCTTGAACTGTACTAGAACAGTCCTTTGCATAGCAGGCATATGCTGCATGCACACTCCCCTTCTCTTAGTAACCAATTCACGCAGATTCCTTCCTTTCCTCCACTGATTGAGTGATTGTTCCTGTGCGGGCATCAGCATCTAATGCACGTGCGCATGCGCTTTGCTTACCATCACGCCGTGTTTTCTTGCCTTCTTTTGTCGATATCTTCTCAGGTACTACTTCATCAAGTATGCACCTCCTATTCCTGAGGATTTTCTGTACCGTCAGCCAGGTAAGTCATCTATCCAGGTCTCTGTATACCCAAGTCCTATAGGTACTGTGTCGACACTTTATTAGCTGGGAAACCTTCGGGATCTGGAAACGTTCACGATGGGTGTGAAGTCGCAAAGGTAAGCCGATGCGAAGCGTACTTGAACTGAAATGAAGAAAACAGGAGTTTGGAGCAGCGTTGCATTTGGTATGTCTCTGGTCACTGACTTTGATGTTGCTGTCTGTGTTTCCCCTGTACTGTCTCATGCAGCACTGCCACTAAAGACACGCAGCTGCAAGTATGAGTATTCGCTAGTGTTAGACTTGGTGAGTTTATGGGTGTTGGTCGCGGCTCTAGAGAGCTTTACTGCTTCTTCTTTTTATCACAATCATATTGTGTACACTGTTATGTTCGTGCCGGCTTCGTTCATGATCAGTTCTGTGTGTAGATCCGAGTTCTGCTGACTTGTGGGATTTACCCCCCCCCCCCCCAAATAGGGATATGCATACAGTGTACTTGGCATGCACTGTTGAAGACGGTTTCTGTATTACTACACTCCATTCACAAGAAATAGCACCGGGGGGGGGGGGGGGGAGGGCTTTGAACATCAGTGTACTTTGTGGTATGCCTCTGCTACTACCTGTCCTGCGTGCATATTCTGACAGTTGCATCCTCCCTGTTATGTTGATTTCTTGACGCAGGATGAAACGTTAGTTCATTGCACTGTGGACGAGTTGCAGGACGCGTCCTTTTCGTTTCCCGTTCTTGTCGCGGACACGCTACACAAGGTGGGTGGTTGCTCTGCTCGCGAATCATGCTGTGATGCTGCGTTCCTGTCTGCTCTCTTGTTGCATGGTGTGTCTTGTCGGGGGGGGGGGGGGGGGGGGGGGGTGTTGCTGTCATAATGACTCTTGGATGAGTTGTTGTCTGGAATGAATACCCTGTGTCTGCCCTGCACAATTGAGCAGTCAGCCGTGGTGGTATTGTCTATGGCTCCACTGCATCATGTTTGTGTTGTGGTGCATGTACGGTTGAAGATTGAAGCTTTCCGACCTTGATTGTGTTTGTGTTCTGTGTGTTCTGTTGGCCAGGTTTATGTCAGAACGCGTCCGTTCTTTAGAGAATTCCTCGAGCACGTCTCACAGTACTATGAAGTGATCTTATTTACTGCATCTAGAAGGGTGAGTTGGAGCGGAAACGAGTATGATTCTTGTCGTCGAGCCCTCTGCTTTGCAACATAGTTTGCCATTGAAGTTAATTATTATAAAATTGCTGATCTAGAGGAAGGAAAATGGAGCAAGGAACTACAAGTTATGCTATAATGTCCACTAACACCACCAGTTACTAAACAATCAACTCATGTGATAACATTGCACGACACTGACCGACAGTACTGACGTTCTACAGATAACTGCGCAACATATAGCTCGTTGGTCCTTTTTTTTTCTCTATAAATTTATCCTTGGCTCTCCATCCGAGCCCAAAATTGCTGATCAATTATCTTTTCTGTCAAGTATGGTACATGGGACACTCAATCCGTTATCTTAACGGACCGGTGTGGCTGAGCTTGAAATGGTTGATTAGTTGGTAACTCTGTTGCATTGTTTGTTTTGTTTGTCTGTTGCACTACTCTTCTCCGTGCTTAGGTATACGCTGACAAATTGCTAAATGTGATAGACCCATATCGTCAACTCGTTAGGTAAGAATGACAGATTGCTTACTGTACAGCTCCTTTTGCTGGGGTTTGGCGGGTTTCTGCTGAATTCCTCCTATTTCACCATCAAATTGGAGGTTTTCTTGAAAGTTTCAAGCTAAAACTGTAACAACACAGTGGAACTCTGATGAAACGCATGCCCTGGAGTTCCATTGCATGTGTTCAATTGATAGGGCAACGGCTGCTTTGAAGATTGCTTGCTCTAGGGGCTGATCTTGTACATAAGTGAATGTTTGATTTCTTGCTGCGTGCAGCTGTAGTGTATCCTGTGGAGATCTGGTGTGGCTGAACGTTTCCCTTCTCGATCCCCATGCTTGTCTGCGTCGCTTCTGTTGTGTTTCAGACATCGCCTCTTCCGTGAGCACTGCATACAGGTCCAAGGTAACTACATCAAGGACCTGAGTATTCTCGGACGTGACTTGAGCAAGAGCCTCATCATTGACAACTCTCCGCATGCCTTCGCCTACAATGTGAGTCTTGAGCAATGTCACTGCTCACTGGCCGTGTGCAGGGTATATTCTAGGACGAATTTCCAACCGGTTACGGTCCAATGAGGAGTCGGGGGGGGGGGGGGGGTCCGGGGGTCCCCCCTGCGGAATTTTTTTCAAAATACAACCCAAATATGGCACTCGACATCAATTTAACAGATTTCTTGGTACTGGAGTGTAGCAAAGATATAAGCAGAGGAAATGGACTTTACAGAGCCTGAGGGTAGGGATATCACAGAAGTGATTATGCCAAACTAGAAAGCATATTGGAGCACTACAACGTCAGCAAAGTCTACAAAGTGAACTATGAATCAACTCGAATAAGCTTATCACACAAGAGAGAATTTTTATTCAGTATGGCCACGCCAGATGTAACCAGGTAAGTATGCCGCTCATTTAGCGGGCTTGGAGAAAAAGGAGGATATGGAGGCTTGCCGAAATGATCTCGGTGCCTGAGGCGCACATACAGCAGCAGGAGCAGCACCCGCAGACTGCACAGTGGCAACCACAGAAGGGCCCTTTTCAGCAACAGCATCAGCAGGAGCATCATCTTCAGGAACAACATCTGGAGGAGCAGCAGGAGCAGCAACAACATCTGCAGGTGAATCAGCAACAGCACCATCAACGACGGCAACAAAAGAATCAGCAGCAGCAGGAATTGGAGAGGCTGCAAATCTTGGGTCAGCAGTAGCATCATCATCAGTGGCATCAGGAGGAGTATCGACAGCAGGAGTCGCACCGTCAGCACCAAGAGCTGCAGAGGCATCAGTTGCACTGGGCAAAAGAGCCTGTTGCACTGCTTGTCCTCCTCGTAGCCGGCGTTGCTTGACTTGGTGCCACAGCAGCAGAGCTTCTTCGAACGGATACTCGCTGATGGGCGGACCGTCAACCGAGATCCAGATGAGTCGGGAGAGGTTGGTGTTCTTCAGGCGGTTCCGAAGAGGTGTTTTGATGAGCTTCATCCGGCTGAAGTCCCGCTCGCACTCTACACTTGACAGTGGCAATGCCAGACGCCAGTCTGCAAGGCGAAGCAGGTTGGGGATCTCACTCCTCAGCTCAGTGAACCGTGGGGTTTGGATGGTGGCCATGAACTGCGCAGCATTGTCGATGGTTTGCAGAGTGTCACAGACTTTGATGGCTGACTTCAGATGCCGAAATTCTTGGCGAGCTTCATCGGCATTCACGAAATTCGTGTCTGCGTCAGAGACAGCATCCAGCAGTGTTGTCAGCTCCTGGCAACCATGCTCAGCAAGGTCGTGGGTATTAGCGACAGGAACACGGCTGGGCTGGAACACCTCAAGGGCAGACAAACAGGGGAGCAAGGGAAATCTCTTCTCCAATGCTGATACGAGTGCCTCCAGGTATGGTGTGCCCACCATTCGCTTGTAGACCTGGATGTCATGGTCTGACCGGGTGAACGATACTCCCGCAGTTTCAAGCTCAGTACACCAAGTTGCACATTTAGCGAATTGCTCTCCATCCTTCTCAATTAGCTGCGTGAGGGAGGTGACGGCAATGGTCAGCGCTGGCTTCAGTGTTGCGAAATTGACGATTCCGCAGCTGGAAAGTCTTGCTGAGTGTAGCAAGTATGGGAAAAACATCTCCAAGGAGTAGAAGGGAAGCTACGAACCGGAACGTCTTCACCTTCCGCAGCCATCCTGCAGCGGCTGCATCGTTCTTCTCGTCTGCTTGTCTTCTGAGCTCCCGCACAACAGACTTGAAGCTTTTCCGGAATGCCCGGACTGAGCCTTCATGGGACAGCCAGCGGACAGACGATGGTTCCTTCAACTTTATTGATGGCTCGTTCAGAATCTGTTGCATGGCATGCAGACCAGCTTCCTTCACCGGCGAGTTGTCAAAGTGGCGGTAGACTCCTGCCAATGCGGGTTAGAAAACGGTCTTCAGGTAAGGCACTTGACTGATGGCGTCTGACGCAGCAAGAGCCTCCCTATGTGCCACACAGTGGATCCACTTCATAAGGGGATACTCCCTTTGAAGCTGTGCAGCGACGCCGTTTATTCTTCCTGCAAAGGTGGATGCCCCATCAGAACCAAGGTGGCACTTAGCAAGGTCCACACCAGCTTCCCTTGCCCAGTTCTTGATCGCAGTAACAAGATTGTTGGCACTGCAGCCCTCCAGCAACGGCACAATGCCACCGAACAGTACGTCCACATCGCCATCCTTCACCAGCCGAAGGTGCAGCACAAGCTGGGAAACATTGCTGACGTCTGTTGACTCGTCAGCAACTACACTCATGAAGGTGCACTGGGCGACTTTGGCCTTCACTCGCTGCCGGAGAACTCCGTGCAATGCCTCCAGGAATTCGTCTCTGGCGACAGTGGACGTGTAGAGGGCATCCCTGGCCCTTCTAGCTGCGGACACATCGACTCCCAGAACGTCGTATAGTTCATTTGTCATTCCATGCCATTTGTCCATGGCGATGTTCTCCTTCGAGAGCCAGTACAGTGCTTTCAGGAGCTTGAGCACTGCCTGGTCCTTCGCGCTGGTAGCTTTCAGCAATGCCCGTCGCTGCATTGTTGGAAGTGATCCTCCGCCCTTCTCCTTCACACCAACGGCAGTCTTCTCGATGACTTTGCTGGCCTCGTGCATTTTCGATTTTAAGTGGTCTGTCACCCCGGAGAGTCGATGCCGACTGGTCCCATCGATCCAAGCATCAACTTTGTTTCCTCCCCGCGCGACTTTCCCATGCAGACGGCACAACTTGCAAAACAGGACGATCGTCCCTTTGGATTCCTCAACACCTAACCAGTCGTAAGTACCTTGCCACTGCTCCACGCAGCGAGGGACTTGAAGGCGCAAGCGTTTAGCAGGAGGAGCTCCGTCATCCGATGAGCCGCTGATGTCGACCACTTCACGTTCTGGGGTACTACCGTCATCACTGCTTTCCTCGAAATAATTGTCTTCTTCTGAAAGATCTTCCGAGTCCATGATCAAAAACAGCTTCTAGAGAAGAAGAACTGAACTGCCGTCGAGAAGTCGAAGACTATTTATTGCAAGCAGATCACCTAGAAAGGGGCACTTTTGGAGCGAGAGCATCGAACAGTCTACGACGTTGTACTAACTTCGAACCCGAAGTACCGGTCCTGTAGACATACATTTATGCGCATTCTTTCCGGTGCAACGAAAAGTTTGTAAACTGCGCGCCCAAGAACGTGAAAGTAACTAGTTGCGTGTACTCATGGATCCACACTCACCTCCAGCTCCAACCAAGTATGTAACCGCGGTACCGGAACTTACTTGTGGACGTGTGATGACGGCTAAAAAAGGTGTGAAAGCGATGTCGCGCGGAGCTGTTGGACTGTAGCAACGCCGTTGCTACAGCTCGATGACGCGGTTCGACCGTACAAACTCGTGACCCTAGTACCAGCCCACGCGGCTTCGCTGGAAGTATCCGTCCAGAAAAAAGCGTTTGACCATTCACAGCTCCATTCACCCACAGAAAGGTACGGGCGGTTGGAACTGATTTGTAACTTTTCAACCGGTCGCCAACAATTTCAACCGGTCGAAAACCGGTTGGGGCGGTTCTAGAAAATTCCCTGGTGTGCTTTTGCTTGCTTCATCTGTTCCAGCTTTTGTTGTGTTGTGGTGGTAGCCTGCATCTGACTTAACATCACAGGAATTTCAGGGCTCACAGCCGGTATGCCAAAACCTCGATTACGTGGGAGGACATATTGGATCTGATCACCATAGAAACGGGCACGCGTGACTGCTAAGCGCAGGCGTAGCACTCAGTCGCAAGGAGATTTTGACTTGCTTGGGCTGAGTTGCTGTGACAAGAACTGAGCCGTGGATTGTGAAGAAGACGGAGACAGTTCTCCATTTGTTTCGGTTGTTATTGTTTCCTTCCGAGTGGATTATTTCGCGAGCACTGTTGGCCTCGCCGGCCGAATTCTTCCTTCAGACTGTCCACACACGGAGTCCTGCGAGGAGTAGCCCCGAGCAGATTCCTGCATTCGTTGAACACGAAAGAGTTCAACATCTACTGCCCGGCAGCTACGCCGCTAATGCACAGGCGCGGGTGACGGGAGAAGGAGAGGACATGCACTCCTTGATGTTGAAGGCATGGAGCAATGACTCACGTAGTGTTCTAGTTTTAGTTTCTCCGCCGTGAAGTCCTGTTGTGTACAATGTAAATATACGCCTGGTCCGCTGCGAAGAGCCGCGCAACGCAGTAGTGACGATGTGGAGTTGTGAATTATTTGATTCGCCACTCCGTTTCGTTGCAAGAGAACACGTCCAAAGGCTTCGCCGTTGTGCTGGCCATGTATTTCTTCAGTTGGCCACAACTCCTGAAGGACACAGCGATGAAGCGCCAGGCGAGTAGCAAAAACATTTCGAAAATTCGCCTTGCTGTAGTGTTGTTTCCGCATTCACAACCGGTCCAGCGAGCGCGGTTCTTCCTCGCACCTGTACTGCAGATAGCGTCGCCTTCGAAATGTTCGTTTGTACCCGTCTCTTGCCCGATTTTGATGGCCAATAGCTTAAAATTTTCAGTAGGAAAATTAGAAGAATTTGTCCGAGAGACTTTTCAATTTTAGGACAATAATTCATGTCAGAATTACGCCTGCACCAACTGATACTTTGGCCTCGTATGTACGCCAAACCGTATCGATTAAAACTAAAAACTCTCGGACAAATCCTTACAATGGGTATTGAGAGTATGTTCCTAGAGTTTGAAAGGCCTAGGAGAAAGCATCAGTACAAATGAACATTTTGAATGCACCCCACTTTCAAGCTTTACGTGACAGCTCGCGTGACAGCGGCCTGTCCAAAATGGCGCCCACGCTTTTGTACGAGGCTGTGAGCCCTGAATTTGTGCTGATATGTTAATAGTACTCTGTGTTTGTGTGTGTGACTGGGTTGTCCCCTGCTGCAGTTGACCAATGGCATTCCCATCACTAGTTGGTTCGATGATGAAGATGACCGGGAGCTGCTTGATCTTCTTCCGTTCCTTGATGACATCGTCCGCAATAAGGTACGTGCACAGTTCGCCATGTTGCTGGTGTGTGTGTGTGTACAAAAAAAATGGAAAAATGAAAAATAGGGATTCACTGGCCAGAAAAAGTCACTTCAAACAGCTGTGTGGTGGATACCAGGCTAAAAATAGTGGCGGTCAATTCATCAGCCTTGCAAGCTGTTGAATGGTGTAATCCCAGCACAAGTTGCTATGTCTAACATAGCTGTTCGCTATCATCGCTTCCGCGATGGGCATGTCTGAGGTGTGTGTATGCTGTTGCATTTCACATTATTTCCTTGGTTTGCGTATGAACAATTGTGTTGAGGAACACAACCAGCTTTAAGAGAAGTTTCACTTGTGCTTCATGTAGTGTTTCATCAATTGTTTTACCGTACTCTCTTGATAGGCCATTCGGTGTGCATAATGAGGGACCTACTCTTGGGGCATGTTTGATTGGTAGGATCGGGATCCAGATCTCAGATCCGTCGGATCCTTCAGAGTCAACCGAACGCTATATTTTGGACCTTGACTGTTGCCATGTTGACGAAGTAATAAAGTGGTCTCACAGGTCACCCAAAAGGGTGAAAGTCGCACTCATCGCGCATGTTGTACGAAAAGTCAACAAGAGTATCTCGATCCATGTGTGTGCGTACCACAATGTGTACAAGAATGATGTTTACCCGCCATATACGAACAAAGGTCACATTTGGATCCGGTTGATCTGGATCCCGATCCTACCAATCGAACACACCCTTGGATAGTCAACCTGAAATCGGAAATTATTTTACGTTTTTTTTGTAATTAACTGTGCTTACTTGTAAGACCTGCTTCTGTTTCTTTCTATTGTGTTGTGCAGTACCCGGACGTTCGCCCTATCGTAGAGAATCATTTCAAGCTTCACCTCCGACTCCCACCGGACTGATTGTTCGCCTCCTTACCAGTAATTGTCCTAGACTCGAACGAATTCCTTCGGCACATGCCACTTTCTCCCATGTCGTAAGGTGCAAGCCACGATGGTCTCACTGCGCTTGGGAGAAGCAAGCGAAAAAGCATTTCAAAGTTGTAATCATTCTTCCATGAAACATTTGACTCCTCAACAACGTATCCTGACCGCCGACCGGACCAAGTTACCCGTTGAAGATGCCCCGTGTGTGTGTGTGTGCGTGTGTGACTCTTCTCTTCCCTGCATGCTTATTTCATGTATTATTTGCGTGCGTGCGTGTCTGTTCTTGATGCAACCGAAGCTTGCACTGGACCTCCTCTCCTTTCTTTCTTCATTTTTTTACTTTGTTCTTTTATCCTTGCCATGTGCTTGCTACTCTCCTGCCCCTCGTGTATATCTCATTGATAGTGATGATAGTTAGCTAGTGTGTTACAGCACCGTCCACTGCCTCGCTACTATCAGCACTCTGCCCCCCGTCCCCGGGCTGCTATCATAGCCCCGAGCGCCCGTGCCGTATTGCACGGAGTTGTCACCACCGTCTTGCCCCATGCGTGCGCGGCGCCTCGCGTTCGCACGCTGCTTTTGCACCGCCATGCTGATCGTGCGGCAGTGCTGTCTTCGTTTCCCTTGACCCATGTCCTTCTCTCTAGGACTGTGCTGCGATGCAGGCATCGCATTGCTTCCCCCTTGCACTACTATTTCCTTTCCTCGTAGTCTTGCACTTAGTGTAGTCATTACTAGTTAGTTTGTGCATGTATAGTCAGACCAAGTACATTGAAGCATTTCATGTTGTTAGTTTTCTGTTCTTTTCCAAATTTAAATTCTCTTCTCCTCGGTGTGTGGAATCGTTTGCCGACTCCCCACTGTATTAGTGAGCACAACTTTATCATCCTTCTACCGTTTTTTCTCCTTAGTCCTGGTTAACATTTTCTCTTGGTCTGCGTGTGTAGCCATGGTTCTGTGAATTTTTCAAACTAAGCCAAGTAAGTTGTGTTTGTGTTAGTGCTGAAACGAGTACGCCGAGTACTCGAGTACCCGCTCGTTGAGTACTCGACTCGATATCAAAAAAGGACTCGATAAATAAATAAATAAAAAACTTGATAGCGACGTACACATCCGTCGTCCATGTGGCTTTGCAATGAAAATTTGTGTTTATTGAAGGATATTGAATTGTGTAAATGGTGTGCAAAAAATGGGTATGTGGTACTGACATATATGCGCATGATTGCTTATAGAGTACTCGATACTCGACTCGATAGTGACAGTACTCGCTCGATAGCTTATAGAGTACTCGTTTCAGCACTAGTTTGTGTTGTGTACACCAGTCTGCTCCCCGTGGATTCCGCGGTTTGCAGAATTTCCGCAGAATCCAGCAGTGTCCGCAGAAAAGAGCAAGGCTGACATATGTGTGTGCTGCTCGCTGAAATCCGATCGCGTGAGTCAAGACAAGTCAGCGCCCAGCCGCCCTGCACTCATACACAGCCTAGCGTTTGCAGGTCTGGGGCTGCACTGCACCCGGCACATACTCTACTTGTGCGATCGGATTTCATTGAGCAGCACTGTACGCTGTACGTGATGATATCCTAGTTTTTGGCCATAAAATTAATGGGTCAAATTTTTTCCCAATTTCTTTCTGGGATCCTCTTCTGAATTGAGTCTCTGTCTATTTCTCCAAAAAGCAAGCCATATTAAAGTTATAACAAGAATAGGATATCGGCCATGTTTTGCCCCCAAAGCACTGAATCGGGGAAAAACCATGAAAATCCAGGCCATTCACTCCACTTGCATAACAGTAGATTGTGCGGTTAGAACTCCACTTCAGGCACTTCGGTACCTTTTTTGGACCCGTTTTCAAGTTTCAAACCTCGCGGCACTGCACCTAACCGTGTACGACAACATCACCAAATACGGGAGCTCGCCAGAGCCCTTCTTGATCTTCTGAATGGACTGTAGCAAGTACATGTACATCGTCATGTACAGTGCTGGTCTGCTGGTCTGTTCTTCAAAAAATTAATAGTAAAATACAATCAAACCTGGGTTATCTGGACCGGCCCAAAGTTATGGGCACTTCGGTCTACCGGGCACCCTTTGGCGAGTTGGAAATATTACTGCTCTGTGTCCCTTTTTGTGGAAATAGTGCATGACGTTATATCTATGGCTTTTCAGGCACCCTTTGGCGAGTTTCAGTGGAAATATTACTGTTCTTTGTCCCTTTGTGGAAATAGTGCCGTGATATGCCATTATCTATGGCTTTCCCCATCAACATGTATGCGTTAAAATTGCGTTTCGGAGGGACGGGCAGCGCCCGGTCCTGGACTGACCCGGGATAACCGAGGTATGACCACTCGCTCTGGAATCGCAATCCAGGCTACAATGTGCATGTACATGATGGGTGCTTGAGCTGCTTTACCGCGAGTTGCACTTGAATACAGGTTGCACAGCGCTGCACTGCCGGCATCCAGGCGGTCCAGGCACCAGCGTTCTGTTACAGTCACATGGTGCAGAATGTGCCGCAGTGCATGGCCAGTTGTCACTGGGCAGCTATAGCACCGTTCGACAACACTGGCAGTGCACTACTAGATACTCATAGTCATACAGCTACTACAGTGAACAGGTCTCCATATTTCCACCAAGTCAGATTTGTTTCCGATACGAGTCATTTCAAATCTAATCGAAGTATGGAAACTTCAAATGAGATCGTGGAACATTAGTTAGGGAATGCTCTCAAATCCATGGCTGACACCATGAGTTCTACAAATCCATGTACTGCCGGTCACTACAAGAGCCCAGTCCAAACTTGTACCGTTAGTTCCGGATGTGCACTCATTCTGTGCAGCGACAGGCGGCATCTCTTTCCGAACTCCTCGGCGGCAATCACATCATCTGGCTGTGCCGAATCGGCGATGTTGACACCCACTGCATGTGCCACTAGTGTGCATGCATGTGCATGCAATGCCTTTCATCATCATAGTGACTAGTGCTCAAGCAGCTTGCCTTGGGGAAAACCCTGGGAATGGCTAGCGAGTGAGGCAGCTCAAGGCGGCTCGGCATGAAAGATCAGCGAGGCGTCCGCGCGAGAGAGCGTTGCTCTATCCTGTGTGATATCGATGGGCTGAATGTCTGCAGTCAGCCTCCACAGATCCTTCTGTCTCAGCATGGACTCTTTGGAGCCACCCTGCTTGCTGCTGTGACAGTGGGCAACAAAGTACTGCTCGAAGCTGGCGACGTTCATGCAGTGACGGACGGCCAGCTTCTGCGGCATCAGGCACACGCTGTACTTGTGGACGTCAGTGTGCGCGCACGTCCATTGGAGTGGCGCCTGCTCAGGCTGCTCAAGCAGCACCTGCTTCTTGTCAAAGGCAAGCGAGCCGTCATCTAATATGCTGTTGATGGTGCGCTGGTCGTCTTTGAACTGAACGAATTTCTGCATTGCTCTCATCCAGGTTTTGCCTGAGGCAGTGAGACAAAAAAACACAGAAAATGTATTAGAGAGCACACATGCTAGACATTTTTAAGGCTTCATATCTTCAAGAGCTACAAGAGATACATCAAGTACTTGGAAGTACCTCCGAAGTAGATATAACTCATAATATAAGGACTTGTAGCCAGTGAAGCTGTCGTTGTGGTGGACGTAAAATCCACCACATATAAGCACGCACTAGCACCACCCATGGCCTAGGCAATTGAAGCATTGTACAATGGAGCAGGCGACGTGTGCTATAGAGCTCGTGCGAACAAGATTATCACGCGGCCATTGCCTTTGCTTTACATGGAGTGCTAACGTGTATTGAGTGGCACACAGTGCTGCTTTGCATTGAGATTCGAGTGGCAGACCAGTCCATGTGTTGCCATTTTCACTCCACTCCATATCAAATTCCTGACATGAGGACATAAATCGTTGCATCACTGAGGCAGCACGTTGTGTCGCTGGTTCGCGTTGCATTGCTGAACAAGCATGACTCATTGCAGGCACAATGCACCGTGAACATGCATCACTCACTGGTCTTGCGGCCTCCTCTGTACGCCAGCAGTCCCATGCACGCCGTGGCGCCCCACTTCTCCTTCTGCTCGCCCGGGTAGATATCGCGGCTGAACAGAAACCGTGCCTTGACGGCGGCGGTGGTGCCGTTCAGACGATCCAAAAACAGCGGCACAGGGTTGCGCATCCACACGGCATCAACGTCCGAGTGAATCACGGTGTACAGCCAGCGGCTCAGCCACAGGAAGACGCGCAGGCGGGTCTTCCAGAACGCCGCCGCCATGTTGAGCGACGGTATCGGCGACAGGAACAGTGAACACGGGTAGAAGCGCGACAGGAACCGGTGCAGGTCAGGACTGGGCGTGATGACTAACACCGGTGGCAAGTCAGTATTCTGGGCACGCAGACGAGAGTAGAACACCATCCAGTTTAGCAAAATGCGAGCGTACGCCACCTCACAGAACACCACCACCACGGTGCGGTTGCCCGTCGAGCAGTTAGCCGCCGCTTGCTTCAGCGACCGCACCCAGATGTCGTGGTCGAGCGACGTCTCCTCCAGGACGGCGCGGACGGACGCGCGCGACGAGTTGAACTTCTCGAAGAAGCGCGACAGGCGCGAGTGCATCTGCAGATCCCACGTCTGATGGTCCCATACCGTGGCGGGATGCAGGGGCAGTCGGCTGGTGTTCGTCCACAACCTTGCTATGGCCTGTTGGTTGTCCACATCACCATTATAGGAGAAACACAGGGATTCCAGCATGTGTTTGTAGCTATCCGTGGCAGCCGGCGGGACAGAAGAAATTGGATGGCCAGCATCCGTAGTGCCGACCGGCAGTTGAGAGACGGAAATACGAGACTGGCTGCCCCGCTGCTGTCCGTTGAGAATGTCATTGGCGCATTGTTGCCAGCGTCTCAGCTGCGCAGAGAAGCTGGCCTCAATGATCGACGTGGGTTGATCCGTTGCATACGCACTATCCCCGAGACAGCACCGTGTGTCACTGGTTCGCGTGGCATTGCTCAGCAAGCATGACTCAGACGTCGCCGTCAGCTGCCCGTTTGCCCAGTCGTGAAGGCTCTCCGCTGTGTGCTGCCCAAGATGACTATGACCAATGGTGTCGGACCCTGCATCGGAATTTCCATTGCTCCTTAGCTCATGATACACGGTGAACACTAAGTCTATAGAATCCGGTATAATGAGTATGATGTGAAGATAGCGTATACTGTTTAGATTAGTATCCAGCAGCTGCTTATGGATGATCGTGTCGATGTCTGTATAACACGCTGCCAAGCTGGGTAAGAAAGCCACGGATACTGCATCAGTAGAACTTGGGTTGCGGCCAGTTGTGGTGGTCGTGGTAGGTTTGTGGTGCGGGCCGGACGATGCGACGCTGCGAAGTATATCCCACGCTCGTCTGGCCTGTCCGGATGCAGCCCGAGAGCGGCTGTGTACTACCAGATAACGATGGTGCTGCTGACGCCCGCCGTTCGCACCGACACACTGCGACGGCTCCGATGCGGCCGCCCACACACCGCCCAAGGTTCTACCTAGTGATAATTCGACAATCTGCTGCAGTTTTGATTTCTTGCTATTCGTCTCGGATTTATTTAGCCACAGGACGTAGCTGGCAAGTACGAGAACGCTCACGACCAAGAGCCAGGCGAACAGTTTTCGTCGAATCATCTTCGTAGCGAAACCAAACCATGGTGCTTCGGCAGAGCCCGCTTCGCTACGATGGACCGGAGGAACTCTCCATACCACCCCCAGCAGGTGCACACAACATCGTCACTCGAGTCCGAATGGTAGATCTCGACCTACGATCTGCTCCCTCGCTCCCATTACATAGACCGAACCCACTAACTAAGCAACAAAATGGTCATTAAGCCCTTTGAGGGCAATGGATGAGGCTGCTACGTGCTAGTAGTAGTACTCGTAGATCTACCTCGGACGCAGCGCCCCCCATTCATGTGTCTCTTCACTTCTGAAGTTCTGCACTAACAAAAAATAGCTACTGAAGCCTAGGTGTGGTAGCAAACATAGTATGATACCGTAGCAGAAGTCAAGCAACGCACTTCATCATCATCATCGATCGATCATCATCAACAACAATACACAGACGGCATAGAGGACCGAGGTTAAAGGGGAAGTGCATCGATTTTTCAAGTAGGGCTCAGATGAAAGACAATTGGATATCGGTTCCGATGGTATATCTCTCGCTTGCGTATGGCAAGGGAAACTTGCCATATCGCCGATTTCCCGATCCCGTTTCCATGGCGACTACAGGTGATGACGCACATTCTGCTTAGCTCCGTGAAAGAGAAGGTCGATCACTGCAGAATTGTGTCATTTTCAGTTGTCTTCTTGTATTCACGAAGTGAAAGAAGTACTGTGTTCAATGCTGTTAGTGCCGTGAACTGTTTATCAGTAGTCCTCTCCGTTGTGTACTGGGACGTGACACCGACAGGGGAAAGCTGGAGTGCGGAGACGTTAGCTGGCAAGCGAAAATCGTGACGAACCAAGTGCTGAAATCTTGGTTGGGACAAATCAAACGTTCAGCATTTACCTCAACCAAGGACCATGCCGTTTGCTCTTTCCACTTCCTGAAGATGGATGCGCTGCCTGCTGGAGACTCTCCTATCTCTCGTAACATCTTCTGAAGCCAGGTGAGACGACGAGTAGCGGAGATTAACGAACGAAATAATGTCGTATTTTTTGAAATTTTTGCTGATTTCTCAGGAGAGATGGCGAATACCAAGCATCTTCTCCTAGTCTAGAGAAACCATTTCGTAGGCTACATTCCGCCTAGGGAAATGCAGGAGACGGCCTGGCTGGGGAGGCCACACTTGGAGGAGAACGAAGTAAGTGATCTTGTTTATGTTGTTCTTTGGTATTGCAATCTTATGTTTGACGAACATACGGCATGGTGCATAGTTGGTCGTTGAGTGCCTGCATGTGCATGTATAAGTGTGTGCTGATAAACACTTCCTATACAAGAATCTGACACTCATGCTCTCTTTCTTTCTTGCAGTATATGCGCACGCGTCACGGTGTGTGTTGTGTGTATGTGTGTGTGTGTGTGTGTGTGTGTGTGTGTGTGTGTGTGTGTGTGTGTGTGTGTGAGCGAGAGAGAGAGTGTGTGCAGGAGCAGCGTGGAGCATGCCAGTGTGATCGCTGTGGCCGTTGCTTTCTTAGCTATGGCGTTCTTGCCTGTCACAAGTGTGTGGCTCAGCCCCCAACGACAGTGGAGCCGTGTTGTGGTGAATACTGTGTGTCCTGCGACCGCTGCTTCCGTTCTGTCCAGGGCAGGAATAGACACCGCTGCTGAAGCTCTCCGCGGCCGTACGTCAGTCTCGTGGCAGATGACCCGAACTCTCATTTTGTGTGTGTGTGTGTGTGTGTGTGTGTGTGTGTGTGTGTGTGTGTGTGTGTGTGTGGTGTATGTATGTATGTGTGTTGCTCCCTACATAGACAAACTCTTGTTTTTGTGTCCCGGGTGCCATGGGGCGGCGTTCTCCCATTCTCTCTCCACTGCCCCTCCGGGCCCACGTGGCAGTGACTCGACAGGGCAGGGCAAGTGTGTGTATGGTGTATGGTGCATGGTGTGTGCTGGCATGTCTGTATAAATATGTTGGACAGGAATTTGTTCACCCACAACGTTCACGGGAAACCATGCTAGGTGTTGCTGGAACGTATGGAGTCTGCAAGCACTTACAATAACTTACGTCATGTCACAACAAAGAACGGTGCAGTGTTTGATCCTCATGTAAACATGATGGTGATGGTACCTCACCTAAGCTACCCATGAAGCTAGAAAGAACATCAGGTCAACAGGATTGTACCAGAGGAAAGCATCTATTGCCCGAACTTCTTCATATGAAATGAACAATACCCTTTTCCATAGAGACAACATGCAGATGAAGCGTATGGACAAATAATATATAAATGGGCCATTCACTGAGGGCATGGAATGATCTCTACGTGTAGATTGGATAGACTCATGCACGTCTGCAAGGAAAGCATTTGTTCATGGGCTGATTGAGTTCACATGGACTAAGTTCATACATGCCATCTCTCCTGAGATATGTTCAGCAAAAATTTCAAAACATACGACATTATTTCGTTCGCTAATCTCCGCTACTCGTCGTCTCACCTGGCTTCAGAAGATGTTACGAGAGATAGGAGAGTCTCCAGCAGGCAGCGCATCCATCTTCAGGAAGTGGAAAGAGCAAACGGCATGGTCCTTGGTTGAGGTAAATGCTGAACGTTTGATTTGTCCCAACCAAGATTTCAGCACTTGGTTCGTCACGATTTTCGCTTGCCAGCTAACGTCTCCGCACTCCAGCTTTCCCCTGTCGGTGTCACGTCCCAGTACACAACGGAGAGGACTACTGATAAACAGTTCACGGCACTAACAGCATTGAACACAGTACTTCTTTCACTTCGTGAATACAAGAAGACAACTGAAAATGACACAATTCTGCAGTGATCGACCTTCTCTCTCACGGAGCTAAGCAGAATGTGCGTCATCACCTGTAGTCGCCATGGAAACGGGATCGGGAAATCGGCGATATGGCAAGTTTCCCTTGCCGTACGCAAGCGAGAGATATACCATCGGAACCGATATCCAATTGTCTTTCATCTGAGCCCTACTTGAAAAATCGATGCACTTCCCCTTTAATTTGTAGACGCCTTTCAAAGCAAAGAAAGATCTCTCCGGTGATCTGCTGTATTATTATGTAGCGAAGTAACACGTCGTTGGTTAGTTTTTGTTGCCATGTCAGTGAAAAGAAACAGAAACGTCGTGCACGCGTGATCATGGTGATGGACCCAGCCCAACTGATACGGCATAGATCTACGTGGGTCGTTGTGTTCGTGCCGTGGTTCTAGTCCACCAACTCAACTACTTCCCACCAAGCCAGGGTCTACGCCACATAACATGGCCAGAGTCCCGACACTGCGTCAGCTCCCTACCACATGCACACCTCGCTACATGCACACGTGCACGTCGATTATTTCGCTCATGTTATCATCCCAAACAGCGTGGGGTATAAAAATGCGACTGGCCTTGCCACTCCACGAGTCTCGATTTCAAGAGGTGAGCGAAGCGCCTGCTGCCAGTGCTGGGAACCCATTGCTAGCTGACAGCAAGTCGTCGTGGAGTTGTCTTTCTGTCATGGCAAGAGTGGCAACAACCGCCGAGTACATGCACTGCCGACAGGACGAACACAAGACGCGAGTGAGAGAAACCAACCATATCCAGCTACTTCTGTCCGAGGCGGCGCTCTCCTGTTCATTCCATGGAGGCTGCCGTTAGCGCTTTGGTGGATTCGCCGGCATGGCTTCAGGTAGGAGGAGGGAGCCTGCCTGGTTTTTCCGCGTTCCACTTTGCTGCAGGACGGGCGTGAGCATTGCGGGGCATTCAAATTCTTCATTCAAAAAGGACTTCTTCAAACGCCGGTCGAGCGACTGACCTTCTCTTCATTCAAACTTTTCCTGTATCCTCCCTTTGACTTTCTCAGGTTTACGGCCTACAACGCCAGAAGCTAACGCTGCCGCAGGTGTTGGCGACGGTGGGTTTCAAGCATAGCGAAGGTAAGCCACAACCGAACACGCACCCTACAGGTGGGGCAAAAGTGCAAGTCGGAGGTAGCGTTCTGAACAATACTGTCCATTTGGTGGTGCTGCTGCTGCTGGGACACTAACGGCCGTGAGCACTGGCGCAGTACGGCCGGCCTGTCCTGCCGTCCAACCTACAACCATCAAGCCTGGCCGTGAAATCATTGAGCCGCCCACTGCCCCCCCCCCCTCCTTTCATCAAGACCTTCCATCATTCTTGGCTCTGAATTCAATGAGTTTGGTCACCATAACTTAAAGGGGAAGTATACCCTAAAATCAAATTTTCACCAGTTGTAGTCTTCTGGGTGCTGAGTCGAATGGTCTTGGTCCGAGGAAGCTGCGACGCTCCCTTCCTACTTGAATCCCAATCGAACTCGCGCACTTCCACCGAAACTGGGTGACTGCGCCCTACTAGATGGGGATTTGTATGCAAAATGTCACTAAAAGCGCCATTTCGTTCTTATAAAAGCACGGATGACCGCGATTGGCCCATATGTTGTAGTCTTTTGGACGCTGAGTCGATTGGTTTTGGTCCGAAAAGGCTGCGATGCAGCGTTCCTCCTTTATTCCCAATCGAACATGGTTGAACAAGTGGTCACGTGCTCCTGGGTGCCCAAATCACCTGGTCACCGCGCCAGCAGGCGACAACTTTCACACCAAGGTTCAACTCGAGTTCAACTCGAGTGACAGGACTGCACCCAAAAAAGGTCAAACAGGCTAGTAAGTTGTACCCTGCAGGCACGGTGACCAGGTGACTGGTGTACGCAGGAGCACGTGACCGCTTGTTCAACCATGTTCGATTGGGAATAAAAGAGGAACGCTGCATCGCAGCCTTTTCGGACCAAAACCAGTTGACTCAGCGTCCAAAAGACTACAACATATGGGCCAATCGCGGTCATCCGTGCTTTTATAAGAACGAAATGGCGCTTTTAGTGACATTTTGCATACAAATCCCCATCTAGTAGGGCGCAGTCACCCAGTTTCGGTGGAAGTGCGCGAGTTCGATTGGGATTCAAGTAGGAAGGGAGCGTCTCAGCTTCCTCGGACCAAGACCATTCGACTCAGCACCCCGAAGACTACAACTGGTGAAAATTTGATTTTAGGGTATACTTCCCCTTTAAGCTGTACCACCCACACCTACACATTACGTGCATCCACACTTGCAGAATGCACACTGTCCACAGGAAGGACCCGCAGCCCCTTGCCGGTCTGTGTCCTGAGTGTCACGCCCAGTGCTAGCCGCTCTACACAAACGTCTGAGCGGAATATCAAAACGATTACCAAAACGACGCTTTGCTCTTATGCTAGCGATTTCCAACTGCACCGTATGCCCATACTCGCGGTGTGTAGTGCAGTGCAGGGCGCCGGGAACCAGGCGCAGCAATTGTAATCCATTCGGTTGTGTGTTTTGCTCCAGCGTATGTGCGCGGTGTTGGTCGCCCAGTGGAGGCGCGTTACAATCGCGGACTGTTTCCGCAGTATCAGGGCAAGGATGGCACGGTGTACAATGTAAGTCCAGTGGGGTTTTTTTGGCTCTGTTTTTGTTTTTAAATTTCGACCAGTCGGCTACTATACTTCTTTGTTCATCATGTAGAGGTGTGACGCCTTTCGGCACCGGGAGTTAATTTTTTTTTTTTTTTTTTTTTTTTTTATCAAATTTTAGTTAACAGGTCGCTCGACTTTTTTTGATTAAAAAAAGATTGAACTCTGATATTGAGCCAATGTAATCATGGATAAGTAAATATTATCTGGTGTGAGGGAAAGAGACAAACGGGAAAAGTCTGAAGAAAAAATTGACTGTCACCACCAGGACTCGAACCAGGGACCTTCGCTTGTAGCCAGCGATGCTCTAACCACTGAGCTATGGTGTAGTCGTCATCCCAGCAGAGGCCGTTCAACTATTTCTTCAGACTTCGTAACTCACACTTCCTTTGAATCCACACAGGCGGGTGGGACGCAGCCCTCACTGTAACCCACACACTTCACGTACAAACTTGCACGCGGGGAGCCCCAAGTCATAAAAATATTAACTGGTTTGAGGGCGCTAAACCCATCAGTTTTGAGCTCAACCGATTGCCTTTGGGATACAGAGTCAGCTGGAGAGACGCCGAGTTGACAATCAATCACTCTTGGTACATGGACTCTACGGGAATCTACGAAGGATGTGACTACCCTCGTGTCTACCGTGTGTGGCGTTGGTGATGACATCAGCGTGAATCTCAACCCGGCCCAGTGTGCCATGCTGCACGTCAGGAGAGGAAAACCAGATGAAGGATGCTCTATCCAGGTTGGTGATGAGACCATTGCAGAGTCACTACGACTCAATGAAACATACAAGTACCTTGGAGTAGTGCAAGCAGCCATGATACCTCACCCGCAGCTCAAGACGCAACTCACCGCAGAATACAAAAGAGATTACCTTTGCTTCTGAACAGTGGATTGAATGCGAGAAACGTGATCAAGGCCATCAATACGTATGCTCTGCCGGTTATGACATATAGTTATGGAATCGTAAATTGGACCGAGGCTGAGATAAAGACCACAGATCGAGCGACAAGATCATCCTTGACTGCGTCTGGATTTCACCACCCCAACGCCTCAGTCAACAGGCTCTACATGAAGAGGGGAAATGGAGATTATGCATTATATATTTTCCCCTAGTAGCGTCTTCATTGGTATCTTTTTTCTGTAAACTTGATTTCAGGAACGCCTGCAGTAGTAGACGCTGGAGGAAAAGCTTCTGCACTTGTTTCTGAAGAAATTGCTGCTCGTTCTTCACCCCAGTCACCATATGGATGAATTACTAAATACAACTCGACTGTTTCCCATTCTGTCCAAGCCAAACCTACCATGTCTTATTGTTAGTATCTTGCAACTTCCAGCGTACCACTACAGAAACCAATACTACTCGTATAGACAACTGAAGGTAGGCCACCTTATAGTGCAGCTGATGAAGATTAAACTCTGACATACTGCCTCGGCCGCCGAGCCCATCCGTCACTGCAGAGCGTAGTGCAATATTGACAATGTGCGGGTAGCAGCCGATGAAACAGTGTTGGTGTTCAGCAGTCGTCCAAGCTCCACGGCTTGTCCTTTCTTACCCGCAGAATGGATACTCGCATAGTCATCAGTCGCGCCTACAAGCAAGAAATCATAGCACAAGACAAAGCATGTTTTGACAAGTGATTCCATCGTTTCTAGCAGCTTGACACTGTGGCAAAGGAGAGAGTTCATACCCCGATGATCAAATTAATAATGCTGATAAATAGCGTGTCTGTATTTCGTGGCGAAAAAGAGGGGGGAGGGGTGCGGCTTATACTCCAGGGGGTATGGTAGTACAAACTGAAGAATATTCTGTTCACTGGCTAAGCTATTGCTGCTCATCACTCTTTATACGACTCTAGTATTATGGAACCCTCCCCCTCGACAGGCGGGAAGCCATTGGGGGGAATCCTTAACTTAAACAATAAAAATTACAAAATTACAGGATGGATCTGGGTCGCTCCCCTTTGCCAAAGCTCGGTATGGTCACGATAACTTGCCATCGGGTGTCCCATTTTCCGGGGCCATTACTTATAACTGGAAGTGCATAAAAACAGTGTGTGATCTTGCTGGCTCTCATGGTCCTCTGGGACAGATGCCTTACTTTAGAACGGCTCATTATAGCCAGTACACATTTTAGGGTTTTCTGAATCGGCGGGACCAATTCGCGATGAAATCTTTTAGCGATCCATGTTTCAGAGATAAAAAAAGAAGAGATTACTAGTGGGTGTACTGTACATGCAAAATTTCGATTGGTGCGAAATACTTCAGCGAAAACACTCCTTTTGCTAAAATTGCTAAAGTATCACTGGCGCTAACATTAGCAGTTTTACAATACCCTCTCCCCCTTTTGCCGGAGCATGGTCCCTACAACACACTGACTGCCCCCTTCCCCAGGGTCACATGAACGGAAGTGGGAAATGCCAGCATGTTGCCATGTTTCTGGAAGTCCTCTGTGTCTGAGTTGGTTGCCTATCAGAGTGGCCCCCCTGGACGGATTCTTCTGCGTTTTCATTACCGCTATCTATGCCCAGCTAACAGCAAGCCCCCATCAACTGGAAAATATCGGTAAGAAGGTCCTGTCCGCTATTGAGCTGCTCAAGAAGCGCTTGGAGTTTCTAACAACTGGAAGGTGAGCAAGACGTGTTAGCCATGGTTGGCTATAAAACCCCTGCAATCGCCATGCAAAGTGGTCATTGGCTACCCCAGCCATGTATTGCTTGGAATAAAATAAAATAAACAAATAAGACCGTATGTTAGAGGGGTACATGTACCGGTGATTCGACTCGGGCGCGTCGGACATGCTACGGTCACTACGTTATTGACCGTACCACTTTTTGACCCCAGTCCAGGGTATACTCTAGGACGAATTTCCAACCGGTTACGGTCCAATGAAGAGTCCGGGGGTCCCCCCTGAAAAAATTTTCAAAATACAACCCAAATATGGCACTCGACAGCAATTTAACAGATTTCTTGGTGCTGGAGTGTAGCAAAGATATAAGCAGCTCCATTCACCCACAGAAAAGTACGGGCGGTTGGAACTGATTTGTAATTTTTCAACCGGTCGCCAACAATTTCAACCGGTCGAAAACCGGTTGGGGCGGTTCTAGAAAATTCCCTGCAGTCACCCAGTGAATCAATAAAATACACTTATCCGGGCTCTGAATTCCCAAATTTTCCGGCTCAGCCTCCACTCCTCCACAAGTACGTTGTACTTCAGATGGCTGACCGTACCGCACTACAATACCTTCCGACGCCCCTGGAACTCGCCGTGGAGGCTGCACTTGAACGCTAGCTAGCAATGCACCATATGTTTAACTCCCGCGGTATTAGACTGTGTTTGCAGCCATTTTAGCTCCCTCCGTATTAGTCTCTTTTCACAGCCATTTTAGCTCATTTTCTTCCTGTTCAGGTTGCGCTTGTGTTTATTTTACCCGCACAAGAGGCTTGGGTACCCTGTGAAAAAATAGAATAGAGGGCTATCTACTCAGTAGCATTGTCTTCTCTCTCTTCAATGTTCATTTTCACACACTTGCATTCCACAGCCGCAAGGTGTTTGGTGCCATCCATGCACGGCGTCCTATCATCGTCGTCAATGCCGTCGAATCACACGTCGGGCAGGAGAGCTCCCTGCACGACGTCGTTCCGATAATTGGCGACGTCGTTCACGAACAGCTGGCCGGCAAAGAAGCATTCAATATCATTTGGTGAGTCACAGTGCCAGCTTTGTGCGAGCGAAATTACGGTTGCCTGGCGCCTGATCATGGGGTGGTGGCGTCCCACGGAAACGGAAAGGTGGTCCTTGACCAGGGAGTTGTACGACTCTTTGTTCTTGACCTGCCGGGTACGCGAACCCGTCGAATTTTTTTGGCGTGAAATACGACCTCGTGAACAATGTAATGCTAGGCTCAGTTGCAATTAGATTCCTTGTGCTTCGCTCTATGGCACCAGCCGCAATTATTTGATCCATGAGGGTGAGAATTTACATGCCAGTTCGTTGTTTTCCCAACAACCTGAGGCAATCCCTCTCAGGGAAAAAAGGAACGATCTGATGAATGTGGAAAGCATTGGGCCAACTGTGACTGCCGTATCAGTTATGTGGAGGAGTCGTTTTAGTCAACCAGCCATGATGCTAAAATGAATACAGTTGTCCATGAACTTGGAGAGTTTTGGCTGCTCGTGACAGTGCTCAATACACCAAGGTGCAGAGCCTAGTACACACACTTGAGAGTGCAGCCTGTATCAAACATATCTTCCTGAAAATTGTAGTCAAGTTGCTGTCTGGTGATCGGTTAAAACGTGAAAAGAGTTACGGCAGAAACGCTTTTGTTCCTCTCAAGTGTGTGGTGTGTACAGTTGTCCATGATCCTAAAATGAATACAGTTGTCCATGATGTACAGTGCTGGCAACTGAAATCGGACCCCCTGAGCGGTGCACTCACATCGCAAAGAATGTGAACCCACCGCTAAGGGGGTCGGATTTCAGTTGTCAGCACTGTATATGCCTATGTACTGTACTGTGTATCGGCTGGACCGTATTTCCCCAATTATAAGTCACACTTGATAAGTCGAAGCCCATTCTCACGTCCGAACCAAATCGTCTCAATGCATTCACATAGGGAAGAAGTCACACTCGATTGTAAGTCGCACCCCCTTCTTTACCCTTGAAGTTTAGTGTAAAACGGTGCGAGTTACAATCGGGGAAATACAGTGGGCTATACAATGGACACTGTACTGCGTTGCTCATGCAGGGCAAGCGGCGATATCAAGGCCTGGCGAGACTCCTGCCAGCCGCAGCCCATAGATGTTTGCTCTCCCACCGACGCAGCGTCCTGGCTGGGTGCTCAGAGCCGGATACTGCCAGCTCGCATGTCCAACACATCCAGCGGCTCTTCTGCTGCCGAAGCACTCAGCATTGCCATGGGAGATAAATATGTGAGTCAAGGCCACTGGTTCGAGTAGTTCAAGCATGCCACTGATGTTTAAGTACAAGCTAAAATGAATCGTAGCGAGTAGTGTACATGCGCCTGGCATGCCAGCAAAGCCCGAAGATCACTTTTTGGCATTCATTTTCTGGCTTTGCGCATGGCCGTGTACTACTGCGTACCTGTGCACTACTGGCCTGCGAGCCTTCCCGTTGCTTTTGGTGTAGCTGCAAGATATGGCATGGGTGCGGCTCGTACAGTGCCAAAGTTCAGGTTTGCATGCGTTGCCCATGCAGTGACGCTGGTGTGATCACGTAATCACGTAGTGTGCGAGCACGCCGCTCCCATGGTCGGATTTCATTTGCCATCACCGTATATGGCATCTGCCACTGTTGTTTGCAAATGTTGTGCTGACGGACGGTATGTGACAGTGAAAAACTCTGCACCTATCTAACCTCGTTTCATTTGGCTTTGCCTTTACTCGTCTCTTGTACTGCATGTATGACACTGTATCAGGCTGACGCTGTCTATTTCTTCACCGAAGGCTCGCTGACGGATAGTTGCCGGTACATTCTACAGAACAAGGTACACACAGTAACGCCCTGGTTTTAAACAACCATGCGCTGCGATTGGAGACGGCTCATTAAGCATCGTGTAGATCGTATGTTGACGTATGCATTCTCTGATTTGCATGCACATGGTGGATGGTGTCTCCGTATTCACAAGTCTTGTTGGCACACCTTACCCGATCCAGACATATTTTGCAGAGGTTGATCGTGTTCCTTTCGCTATACTAGTAGGCTGTTGCTCTTTCTACATACATAGCTATGGAGTCACAGTATGGCGGGACGGGAAGGGGGGGGGGGGGAGATCTTCCGTTAAAACAGGATTTGTAATCTAAGGGCATGCAGTGTGCTTGATTATGATCCGATGTGTACAGGCACAGACGTCGGGTATCCCGGTCAACGTGATTGCCTTCAACTGCACTGAACGCTCAACCTTGGACGCTCTCAAGTCGATCTCCAAACTTTCGGGCGGAATGTACGTACACTATCATAAGCCTGAAATGCTGGGCCATGTTGAGTCATGATGTATGTCGAATGCATGCGTTGGAAGTGTTCACAGAATAAAGCTATATGCATGATAGCACACGAGCAATAGATGCTTTATAGGAAAAAAGATGCTTCTCATGAGAAGTCCACCCGGATGTGGCTGTTACTCAGAGTTTCGTGTTAAGAAACACCCATCAGACAGCGTAAAATATGTGGTTGTGATAGTCCTACAGCTGTGCAACGGGTACCGCTTACGCTAGTAGCTGCCACTATGCCGTGGTAGAGTCGAGTACATGTATGACCAAGACAACTGTGCAGCTGGGATCAACGGGGGTGCAGACAATGCATCGATTGCCGTATATAGAACGAGAGACTAGTAATGTATGAGCTAGTGCGTGGTGCATGTAAGTTCAGCGCTGTAGGTGTGTGCGTGCTAGTCGCAAACCGCACCAGCGGTAATTGTACATTGAATATCGATCCTGGAGGCAGTTTCCTGAATGGTGATTCAGGTGATTGTTGCGGTGATAGCTCTTTACAATTCAGTCCAGGTGATCAGGTGATGGTGAGCCGTCAGATCTTCGCCGTCATTTCCTGCGCTAGTATGTGCAGTGCAGAATGCATTGCTGTCATGCTCCTGGTCAGTAGGATATGAAGTCATGTCTTCAAGCTGGAGCGGACAAGCTAGCAGTGGCACTCAGGACCTGCTTCCATGAGGGTCTGCTCTTGACGACTGCATACACCCCGGTCAGCATCCAGAGCGGCGGAAGAGAGTTGCGAGTTTTCATAGCCGGGTGCTGGTGACACCGAGTGGTGTGGTGCAGCGAATGTGTCACCTGTACTACTGGTGTCCATTGTGCTCTCATGATGTGCTGGGGTCTCGTTCAAGACCCGGCCGGAGCTTTGGGATGCGGACACAGGGAGCGCATTCAGGAAAGAGGATGACGCTGGCGTCGACACTGTTTCCGCTGCAGCTGCTAAAAACTTGCTGGCATCACTGGCCAGGTCTGTACGTCCAGGTGGTATGAGCCACAGCTCTCTGTGTCACTACAGATCCTAGCAAGGACATGCGTGAATCCACACGCACAGCACCCTGGGGAGGGGCGTAACTCTCCAGGGGCGGGGCGTTGGAAAGTACCTAGCGACCTAGCAACACGTACCGTACTACAAACACATATCATCACTCTGCTGCTAAGGCAATTCCAGAATCGATTTTCCTGCTCCCATCATCAGTGGATAATGCGGAACTAAGTCGAAAAGATAGATTTTAAGGTGAAATCATACTTAAATGCCAGAGTAGTGTTACGTTTGACATTCAAGTGCTACAGCAGTAGCTGGAACTTGAAGCAAGTGTGTCGCTCCAAAGCCTTAAGTCAAAAGCCTTTCGTCAAACTCGTGCGTTGCAGATACGCACAGGTGCTATCAGCAAAACACCTACAAGCAGTTAACCCGTTGCCATGGTTACTTACCAGCTAGCTATGTGATGTATGTATGTCCGGGCTGGTCAGCACCAAAGATGCACTCATGCTACGAAATCTAGACTTCTTTCGTGCGTGCATGCTGTTCGACATTTCAAGAGACTTCCTCACTGGCCATGGGCCATCCTGGAAATAAAGAAGAATAACAAAGGAATATTGTCGGGGGTTGTACGTCACGTATAGTTTCTTGTGTACTTTGATAGTACTGTTATGAAAAACGTCAGCGACTGTTAGCATTTAACTTTGCAACCATTTGGAGATAAAGCCTCCGCAACAAGGGGGACGGATTGTGCCGCAAGCATTTCCTACCTGTCGACATCGATACACAAATTATGTAGAAGTTCTTGCGATACCATTCTTCCTCTTTGCTGTTTTATTAAATTAAGTTCGTCTAACTTTCACTTCTTTCGGCAGCATATTTTGGTGGCAAGGCATCCTACTGGACTATCAAGCGTGCTGGCATCTCAAGTGCTCGCTTAACCCATTCCGTGCTAAAGACGTGTATATCCGTCATTGAAAATGACGTCCAAGCGCTGAGGACGTTTATAGGTCTTTTTTCAATGCCAAATAAGGGGTGCAGAGCCTGGGTGCTATGACCTGTAGCCTTAAATGCGTTATTTGAGACACGTCCATGTCCATTGTATCTCCCACTACATTCTCTTGCAGCTGCATGACGGCATCAAGCATGCAGTCGGACACAGCGATCGAAACTGGCGAACCGCACTGGATGCAGTACGTCCGAACGCATCGCGCCACGGGCGGCGGTGCCATCTCACCCCTGCCACCACTTTCCAAGCCTGCCGTCTCGTCATGGCCTCAGGCGCCACCGCTCACGCCCACCACCACCACCACCACCACAACATCCAGGACACCCGGAAATGGCTTGCAAGTGGTCCGCGAAGCGGTGCAGCTGATCTGGGACGAACTGGAGGATGCTCGGAACACGCTGGCCGAGCTGCAGGCCCTTGCGTATGATCTTCCTCGACCACAGTCCGCCCCTCTGCCACATGGTAAGACAGAGTGCATGGTCAAGTATGCTACGCTCACTTAGCTAGTCAATGGGTTGGGCTTACCAATCCTGGATGCAGTTCCCCACATATTACAGTACTGCCGGGCGCCGAAGAACGACCAGGCTAGCATTTCACCAAGCACAGCATACCAATGTATACACGGTGACTCAACTGTGCATAGACTGTAATACATGAAAATAAGAACGGTCTAGGCTAGGAGGCTGACCCCCAGCAGTTCTTCGGCGACCAACAGTACTGTAGACATGCAGTGAAACGTGCCGTTTAAGGCGATCACTCAAGGGACCTACTAAATGTGGCCGCCGTGTGGTCTCCTTAGCCAGGGTCATTTGCCTGGAGATAACATCCCTTGGTCCTGCCACTCCTGGTTTTAGTGGTGGTTTAGCGTGTGCGCTAAGCCCTGTTAACGAACGTGGAACATCTACCACTCATACTTAGTCTGATGATCATGCATCTGATTATGATGTCATTGCTATACATGCGCATGCGCAGTGCGCGCCACTCTCCCACGCATGCATTCCAAATCTTGCTTTAGAGAGAGAGAAGGAGAAAAGAGAGACTCCTTTGTCACTTTTGCTTTCTGACGACTTGACTGTTCACGGGTTTGTCCGTCAGTGTCAATTTCCCCTTCCCTCCCAACCCCATTCGACTGGGGATCACTATCTCTCCGTCACTGTCACCATAATTTCCTCAATAACAGTGTCAGTACAATTCTTGTCAATATACTTATATCGGGTGAGGGCAGTCTATCTCCGCAGCTGGCTCATTTCAATCACTACCGGTCGCAGCTCCTGCCCACGGCAGGCCGACCGTCTCTCGTTCACACTCTGTGTGCTCCAGGTCACAGCTCCTGCGCAGAGCAGGCCGACCTGTCTGTCTCTCTCTCACACACACTATGTGTGCACCGGGTCACAGCTCCTGCGCAGAGCAGGCCGACCTGTCTTTCTCATGCACGCCAGCTGCTCCGCCCAATATCCCTGATATGCCAACCAGAAAACAATGTGTTCTGAGCCGGGTGCATGCCTGTATGTGGAGAGTGCGTTAATGGTCCTCTGAGGCAGGTTGTCACCTTAATCAGAGTGGCCATCTTGACAGGTGTTACTGATCATTCAAGCCCAATGCGGAATGCATGTCAGCTGCTGTTGGGCAAACTCGCGCACATGCACAGCATACCTGTTTTCTGTACGCATTGTTTCAGGTTGCATTGTAGCGGCATGCTTAGAAAGTCGACTAGGATAATTCAGCTTGTCAGGCTGTTTCACTATGAACAGTTGCGCTGAAACTGATTTCGTGAAAACCGCACCATTAATTTTATCCTGTGATTATCAAGCAATAAAATATGGGCTATTTAGGCCCAATTTACCAAACAAATTTCAGAGGGACGGCCCTGGACCTCCTGCCTTTTCATTCATTCATTTAGAATACCTTCCGACGCCCCTGATCTGTACCCGGGGTCACATTTAAAGGTCCCTTGAGCGGTGGCCTTGGAAAGGTCTCACTATTGATGTGTATGAATCCAAAAGAACTATTGATTGGCGTATAGGTGCTGTGTATCAACACAAACCCCATTGCCGGTTTGGTTCTGCTTGCTTGTTTGCCACAGACCAGGACCGGGCAGCGGCGACAAGCTCGCCCAGGGTTGGAGACCAGGACGCTGTGCCTCACCACGACCTCTTCGTCAGCTCCAAGGAATGGTTGCAGGTATGCATGACCAGTCTGTTCTCCTCTACCTTTGTGCCTTTATCAGAACGCTCGCCCGGGACCAATTTCAGCCGATATCATTCCCACATAACAGTGTCCGATAATTCGAACTGAGCAAGCACACACCTAATTAGGACTGCGAAATTGAAAACTGTGTGGGATTTCTGCTGGTAATTTGCAGTTGGCAAGTTACGAAGTTAGTGTGCACGATAAACGTTAGTTCAGTGTGCAATGTTTGGATAGTTGAAATGTCTGCATTATTAGCGACTCCCCTCCCCGCAATTCGGGCAGACCTGTAATATTTATTTTCTATTTTCCACACATCATGGCATACAACAAACACAGCCATTTCAAGAAAGTAAGTGTAAATCCAACCAAAATAATAAAATAATAATAATAATAATAATAATAATGCAATGAATATAACTAAATGCGCACTCATATCACAACCATGGGGACTGTCTCCACGTCGCCTTTTTAAATAATAATAATAATAATAATATTCGCGGGATCCGCGTCGGCATCGCTTGAATGTTCAGAAACACACAAACTAGCCTCCGCATGCCACCACTATGCCAACCTAAAACGTTATTTTTTCTGCTTCTGTGTGCAGACTCACGGCATCGGTGCTCGCAAGCTTCTGCTTCACGACGTCCTCTCGGGCCTGGCCTTCCGCCACTGCGACTCCGTGGTGCGCTTTCACGATCCGATGACCAGCATCGCCGGGGAAATCACACCAACGAGCCAGGATCGGCTGGTCGGTGCCAAGTACTGCGGGCACTTTGCCCATTTCAGGTACGGGCACTTGACCAATATTGCGTGCGGGCCCTGAGTCAATATTAGGTGCAGGCACTTTTCCAATTTTAGGTGCGGGCACTTTTCCAATTTTAGGTGGGGTACTTGCCAATTTTAGGTGCAGGCTATTACCCCCATTTCAGGTTAGCATACCAGTATTGAAATTTACCACCAGTTTCTACTGGGTAGTGCGATGATCGATTGAATTTCAATTGGCAAGGCTTGTTAGTGTTGTATGTCATTGTGAGTGTGTGGTTGGGTTCTGGTCCAGGTGGCCGGACGGCAGTGTAGTTCACATTCACGTGACGAATGAGATCGTGCGCAACTACCACATCCAGATGACGAAGGCCATCGACTCCTACCTCGCCAGGTGAGCGAAATACATTTTGAAACCAAACATGCATGAAACTTACCAGAAAAAGCACCAAATTCTGCCAATTTTTCTGCCGGCATAATCCGCCGGTGCCTACCATAAATCTTTTGTTGCCATGGGAGGTATGCATCAAAGATAGCCGTCACCTTTTTTGGGGGGCAAGTTGCCTCATTTTTTGGCAGGTACAACCCATTCTAGTACATTTATGAGTATGACCACACAAAGTTCATGACCTTTTATGCAGAGCTGGTATCACGGTGTGTACGGTTGTAGTACACTTGCCCCGCAAAACCTGACGGTGGGAAATGGATACATATGTCCTAAGTTATCCCTTTGCTACGCTGTCTAACTTTGTTGCGTGTTTGTCCACCGACACTTCCATTTCTTTGTCGCAATGTAGGATAGAGTGGCTGAGGCAGGGTAGCAGGGAGCTGTTTGGCACGCTCATCGAAGACAAGGTATGGAACTGTATTCGTGCGACCCTGCTGGTCATGGCGTACTCAAATACTTTTTCAATGGACTGGACTAATGCTATGCTTTAGTTCTGCACCACGCTTTTGTTACCTCCGGCATGAGTGACAGATGGATGCGGCCAACATAAGTATTGTTTTGTAACCAACCGCCGTCCGCTTGTGGTCCTGATCCACCCACCTTCCACCACTATAGGACTCGCATTTGATGCGTAGATTGTGGCGTCTGGGAATATCCGATGACAGTTAAGAAAGGAAAATGGGTACATACTTTTTTGCTGTTTCCAAAGAAAATGTCCTTCAAGTACCTAGTATCATGTTTCTGTGGCATGCGTGCTCAGGTGTGCATCGTGATTGATGCTTCCTCGTCAATGAAGAATCGCCTGGACCTAGTCAAGGCGAAGCTACAGATCCTTCTGCAGGTAAGTGTGTCGCCGCTACGTGCACTCTGGTCCCGCTTTTATTGCGATGTAATCCAACGTGTCCGATCTGGTGTATGATCTATTTCTGCTTTCAGGAGCAACTCCGGCACAAGTCAATGTTCAACATTATGCGCTTCAGCTCCAGCGTCGTGTCTTGGCGACCCACCATGGTTCATGTTACCTCACAGGTATGGGCTCAGTAACCTTCAGATGACACTTCAAACCTGGTTTGTGATTAATCGCCTGGTAATATTATTGGGCCAAAAAAGTTCATGTATTCTATGTAATTAATAACATGGATTGAGCTCTTAGGATGTGCTTTCTTTTTCGTTTTGATCTTCTTGCCTGTTCTGGTGGTGAAGAATTTGCAAGATGCATGGCGGTGGATTCTCTCGCTGAATGCTGGTGGCAGTACGAATACACTGGCGGCATTACGTCTCGCCTTGGCCGATGCGTCTGCCCAGGCAGTGTATGTGCTAACCGATGGGAGGCCTGATCAGGTATGTATTTGAATTTTGTATGGGGGAGGGGAGGGGAGTGGGGAGGTGAGGAAATGAGTTGGGAGAGGGGGGGGGGGGGGGGGAGGAAGGGTAAGGGTAGGCACTTCAGGTTGTTTTTTGAAAACCAGAAATACTCGTATTTCTTTCTTGTATCCGATTCAGATAGGTTTAGAAGACTCCACAGAAAATTTGAAGCAAAAAGAATAACTTGGCACAGAGATATAGCCACCCAAAGTCGGAGAATTGAATAACGGCAAATTCAGTATTTCGACGGCACCAGCAGCATATCAGAAATTGGCAGGACTTGCTTCAGTGTCTATTGGCAAAATACCAGGCTCGCTGGAAGCAGGTCAAAATAACCAGATGAATGCAGAAACAGCATGGTTTGGAAAACTTCGCATTTTTCATTCGTCCGGCAGCTCAGACGAAGATATCGGGTGTGGTCACCATGGCAACATCATAGCAACAGCATAGCAACTCCATCGCAACAGCATGAAAACAGTGCAGAGAAGCCTTTGGGAAAGCATAAGATGAGACTTTGAGGTAAGATAAAGTAACTACAATAATTCAGTGCCAGAACACATTGTCGCTACATGTACAGTATGACGTGGTGACGAGTACGGAGGAACAATGAGCCGAAGACTGAGCAAACTAGAATTTTACCGGGTATTTGACGGAAAGAAATGACACACATGTAGAACATCGTCTGCAAATTTTTGGGACTACTGAAACTTCAGCAACCTCCAGCATGAGAGATTTTGTGCGTAGAGTGTGTGCTGGATTCTTGGTATTATAATATTGTCGTGGCCTAAGGCTGAGTGTCGTCTCTACGTAACTCCGTAACCCGAAGTCCGTTGACACAAAATATATGTGCACTTCTTAGCCCCAAACCCAAGCGTAACGGACAACACAAAGCACAAGCAGTTAGTTGTGGATTCAGTCCAGGTTCAATAGTGAGGAAGGTTGTTGCGCTCGCTCAGTTGGGTCAAACTCTCTCTAAAGGAGTAAAAGGGAAAGCAGGCTCTAATATAGTAAAAGAGAGTAAAGGAAAGAATAGAGATCGGGGAATTGGGAGGTAGGGTAGTGATAGCAGCGAACGAGCTGTGAGCTGCGCTAAACTAACTATTGCTAATGATGAATTGGAGTAGCAAAGCGGAACAGCAGACCAGCGGACCGGCAACAGAGACAACAGATGACAGTTCTATGGTAATGGATAGTCTAGGTCCGGCGACAGGAGAGGTTGGCTTATCGTAACCAAAAGAAGGAACAAACACTAATGGGCATTGATGAGGAGCCTGCGGTAGAGGTAGGTGACAGGGCAAACAGGCTGATTGTGAATGTGTGCAGCACTACTATACAGTTGTATTGGTGAGTAGTACTATATATCCAGGGCCATGACATCATCACCGTCAATGCTTTTCTTGGTCGCTGGAAGCCACCTGCTGATCAGCTGACGATTTGTTCCAAGCAGGCCGTTTTGATGTCAGCTCTCTTGGTCCAGTCGCCGAAGTATATACTGTCCTACTCGTCGCCTGCAGGAGAGGACGACTGCTCCGATGCGACTCCAATAACACACTGGCAATATTTCTTTTTGCTCAGCCATGCGCATGGGCTCCGGCGAACAAGGACTACTGCCGGGAGGACGCCTGCCGCGGCTCGCTTTCAATAACACCTTGCGTTATTTCTTCTTGCGCAGCAATGCGCAAAGTGTCGAAATGAACGAGGCCAACTGATTCAGAAAGGAAATACGATGCTGAAGACGATGAGCTACATGGCAAATGCGTGCAACCAAGTGAAATGCCCGAAAAATCCTTGCCGATTTTACTCGAACTGCAAGTGAGTTCAAAAAATTGCCGCATCATGACGTATGTGGGCTCAAACGAAAGCTGAGGGCCTCAGCTACACGCTGTGCCACACGAGAAGGCCTGTGCAGCTTCCGTGCAGCTACAGATCGATCTATGCATGCGCCTTTCCGTGGTGCCACGCATGTACGCGATTCAGCGTTAGCACTTTTTGACAGGTCATGTCACGTGACTGAAGTGCCTAGTAAGGGTGCTGAGTTTATCAAGTTTTAGTGCCAAGTAACTAGTTAAAGCTGCCGTCAAAGTCAGTTTTGTTGTAGCAGGGCCTTTCTGAGCATTTGTGTACCCCGTTTACATCTTCAGTATTGCCGCTATCGCGGTGCACAGTCCCCATTGCCTTTATCTGTGTGCTATTTGCCACTCACCACATTCAAATTTATTGCTTAACCCTTTACCAACCGTACATAGTGCGAATGCGTTTTTTGCTCTGTAAACCATGGTCTTTTGCCGCACCGCGGTCGGAATAATCGCAAACTACTGCTGAAAACCTACGGAATGACCTACCATCGAGAAAACCGTGTGCTGCACATCATTTTTTTTCGAGAAAATCGCGGTTGAATACACCCGGGTGAAGTTGAAATTTCAAGCGTGATGCACTTCATGCTAAACGAGCATAGAGCACTGTACAAACAGCTATAACTTCGGTCTGCCTACTTCAAATTCAACATATGACGACTCATTGGAAAGCTATTGAACGCAGCTTTCCAACGATGTATCATTCGATATAGCGCGAAGTAAAATACTCAAGCGCCGAAGCTCGAAGTCCAGGAAACGGGTGGAGTTGAAATTTCAAGCGTGTGACGCACTTCATGCTGAAGTATGTGTTTGCAATTTCCCCAGTGCACAGCCCATGCGTGATATGCACCAAAAAAGAGCGCTAGAACAGCCTAGTTCTGATGGTGTTTGAATCTTGACAGATGAACTGGTGCATGAGCTGAAGCTGAACAGTGTACATAATATTATTGTCATGGTCCTCGAATTTGCTAATTCGGCCGCATTGCTCGAGTTATTGTTCGCCATGAATGGCAACGTTTCTACATGGCATCAGCTTGGTTTTAGTCTCATATGAAAGGTAATTCTACCAGCTTTCCAGAACTATAAAGATGTCAATACAAATTATTTACCGTTTAGTCTCTATTATCAATCTAGTGGACCCCGCTTTTTTACATATAAATCCTGCGGCTGGTAAAGGGTTAAAGTACGACATGTCAACATAAGCGAGTAATAACCTGTTGTTTGGTTGACGTCGTGTTAAAAGGCGGAACAAGACGGAGGACGCACTGTGTGCAAGCCGTGGAGGTTGTAGTCAGGAGCACTGTTTCCGAACACAGTGTGTCCTCCGCCTTGTTTCATGCTGTCAACCAAACAACGTGTTCAACAAATACAAGGCTTTATCTAATATTGTTTAGTAACTGGTGGCGTTAGTGGACATTATAGCGTAACTTGTAGTTCCTTGGTACTTTTTCTTTTCTATAAATTTATCTAATACCAACGTGTTTTCAACCAAACAATACCATAAAACTTACCTCTACTGCATTGCTGTATCGTGTACTGCCTGTGTGTGATCCTGTCTGTGCAGCCTCCCGAGGGGATCTTAGCCGAGGTGCAGCTGACCAGTAAGGTGCCGATCCACACGATCAGCTTCAACTGCGCCGACAGCCGGGCCAATACGTTCCTGCATCAGCTGTCGCAGGACACCGGCGGACGGTACGTTCCTGTGCTTTGTCGAGGGTTGTGCTGATAACGCCTGGGTTTAATATACTCGTACAGTTGTCCCTCTTTAATCCAACACTTTATAAACCAACATCCTCTAACCTATAAACCAGCACAATTTTCAGTAACAAAAATGTCCTCTTCATTCACATTGCAGCAGAAAATCAGATTTGTTAATCCAGCACCCTCCCTAACGGACTCGGATAGAGAGCCAAGGATAAATTTATAGGAAAAAAAGGACCAAGGAATTACAAGTTACGCTATCAGGTCCACTAACGCCACCAGTTACTAAACAATCAGCTCATACGATAACATTGCACAACATGACCGACGGGTACTGACGTTCTATAACTAACTAGCCAACGGCTCTAGCACATCTTGGATGCACACTCCAACAGCCTTCCAACTTGGAATGTTCAAAGTTATATGATAACATAGGAGGGGAAGGTGAGCGCAACCAAGCTCAACAATATCACTTTTTTGTAGTGTTGAAACGATCTCACCGGATACTCGTTAGCTCGCTCGCCAGAAACTCGGCTCGTTTGTGCGGCCAGCTCGTTTGCACTAACGAACACCGTACACCGTACTCCGTACACATGGCAGTACATGTCGACCGGGGAGTCGTAAAATATTTTACGACTCCCTGGTCGATCGAGAGTCCAGTCCCGCGCAAAGTGAAAATCACTCGCAGTTACAGTGACTGTATGCCTGCACGACACTTGAGTTGTTTCAGTTGTCGTTGCAGCTTTGGTGGACTCTACTGATGTCTTGTTCCGCATCTGCTGACCTGTCGCAGGATATGCTTCGGTCACCTCTCCATTCGAGTGAAAGTAAAATAGTTACGCTCAGTCGTTTGGAAGTTTTCTCCCGCGATGCAGCGAAGACCAGGACTACTTGCAATCTTTGCAAAACGGTCTATTCTTACAAAGGCTACTCGACGACGGCGCTGAAAAGACACCTCGACACCAAACAGCAGTCCGAAGTGAAGCAGCAGCAACCCCAAATGCCGGCGGTGATAATTTGAACCAGCTGAAAAAAATCGAACTTAGAAAAAAAATTATTCAAAAAATCATATTTGCCACATCAATGAAACTCGTTAGCTCGCTCGATAGCTTGCTCGTTAGTGGAACTGATCGCTCGTTTGTTATAGATACGCTCGTTTCAACACTACTTTTTTGGCCATGGAGTGAAGGAGTTATTTTTTGTACTTCTTAGTGATGGTGTAAGAGCGTTCAATATGACTATTGTTGTTGTGTGTGTGTGTGTGTGTGTGTGTGTGTGTGTGTGTGTGTGTGTGTGTGCGTGTGTGTGCGTGCGTGTGTGTGTGCATGTGTGCGTGTGTGCGTGTGTGCGTGTGTGTGTGTGTGCGTGCGTGCGTGCGTGAGTGCGTGCGTGCGTGCATGTGTGCATCTGGTGGCATGCTTTGAAAATGTTTGCCGGTGTGCGGCTGTGTGTGCATTCATATGTATGCTCTTCTGGCTGCTGTCGCATGCAGGTATCATTACTTCTCTGATGATGCCAGGGATGAACATGGACCACGACCATATGAGGTGAGTGCCGCTGAGATATGAGATCTTTATTGAACACGCTGATGGTTCTATGACCCGCCCAACGCACATATACTGCACTATACACTTTGCATAGCCCTACAATTGCGGCTGCTGCTATAATATTACCCCCCCCCCCCCCCTTCAATAGGACTAGGATTACGGCTGGCTTAGAATTTCAGACTCGAATACATGAACAGAATTCGACATGTCACCTTGTGTGGAACGGTACCCTGAGCCTGTCGAGTTCAAAGTAATGATTGCCCGTCCTGTTAAATTGATGATTGCTCGTCCTGTTAAAATCGATTTTGGCAACGGTTTGTGTTTCTATCCGCTTGCTCTCCCTGGATACAGAGTGAAGACATTCATTTCCTGCACGAGGAGGTGGCAAAGGCGCGTGCCGATCTGAAACGCATGATGGAACTACGCCAGGCGTGCCTTACAGTGGAGCAGCAGCAGGCAAAGCTGGCCGCAAGGTGGGGCTGTGCAAGAAGCTTATGCAGTCAACCTTGGAAATAGCGTCCCTCAATCTGGCATAAGAAAAGTGTCATTATTATTTTAAGAGTATCACTGTTTGTCTGAAGTCCGTTAGCCACTATATCTGAAGATAGCGTCGTTGCTCGCAGGTTTTTGTTTCACCGGAGGTTGTGTTTCACAAGGTTGTCTGTTCATGGCCGGAGGGATTACTGTTACACTGGCTGCAGTCACATGTTGTTAGGATATAGCCCAGTAGTGGTGCAGCAAGCTTATTCACCAGACATTACGGATAATATCAGGTCTAATATCAGGTCTAGATACTTTGAGTTGAGGTGGTGGGATTCCAACTCGGCAACACACACACAGGTACATGCGCTCTCGCACAAGCTGCACCCATGACGACCTAGTGACGGCATTTGCTAACGTCTCTGCGTCGCTGTGTCTTCAGGTGTTGAACTAAGCATGTTGTATACTAAAACATGTGTTTGTGTGTTCGTCCCCGTCCAGTAAGCAAACAGGAAAGGCGGGTGCATCGCCAGGCAGCAAGCGCCCCAACACCAATCCAGCGGGCGTGCAGAGAAGCACTCCGGCAAGTGCCAGGAAGAAGGCGCACCAGCCAGCGCAGGCGTCCAACTCCAGTGTCACTAGCCGCCAGTCAGTCGCCAGAGGCAAAGTACAAACCACTGTGCCGCTTCAAACGCCACGGAAGGTCCCCGACGGCCATGCAAGTGATGCACAGTCGGACTCCGCCTCGCAACTGGATCAGTCTGAATCCGAGTCGCAACCCGACGGCTCGGCAAAGTCGTACACTTCGCCTACCGGTTCGTCTTCGGCTGCAGCTGAAAGCTCTGCTGTGTCGTCGGCATCGGAGATCGAATCTGCGACTGAGAGTCAAAGCTCCGCTGCACCTGCCGTATCTCCGCGTGTGCAGTCCACAACCCTGCAGTCAGCATCTGCATCATCCGTATCTCCGCGTGTGCAGTCCACAACCCTGCAGTCAGCATCTGCATCATCCGTGTCATCTGCTGGTAAGTCTATGGTTGCGCATCAGTTGCTTTTCATCACATCGCTGTTCCAAACTGTCGTTCATCTCTGTTTGCACTCCAGAATTGAATGCACCTGACTTCCGAATTTGAGAAAATCAGATGTTCAGCTCAGTATAATCAAAAGGTCTAGGCGCAGCATCAGGCAAAATCTCACATTCAAAAACTGGCTAGAATGATTTCAAACCTGGAGCCCAAATTTGGATTTAGATAGAAACCACACATAAAATGAATCAATTTTTACCATAAATCCGAAAAGTGATGAAAGTGGATTCAACGGGATTTGCATTCCAGCTCTTTCATATGAATAGTACTGTCCTGAAGACTGTATTCGATCTCCGGACAGCTAGCTCCTTCCACCTTGTTAGGTCTCATCAGTTGAGCTTAGAGCACGGTGACTGGCCGAGCCAATTTCAATGAGGTCTAGCACGTCTTGCGACCACCCCTAATATGGTATGTGCAAACAACAAGTTCATGCTTCCTCCACGTCATCACAATTGTCGCTTCGCACATCGCAATGTTTGTGGCTTGCTTGTCTTGGTCGGAGTGCCGGAATCGCCGCTTGCTGTGTTTTGGTACCACTCTTCCTACGCAATGTCTACTTGTTGCGCAGCCCGGATGTAGCGGTTGTCTACTTGTTGCGCAGCCCGGATGTAGCGGTTGTCTACTTGTTGCGCAGCCCGGATGTAGCGGTTGACTGCGTCACTGCGCCATGTCACGCATGATAAGTTTGGAGACACCTGCCGTGGCCGCTGACGTTGCGGCGCCAATCCTGAACGGGTGACTGGCGCATGCACTCGGATCCGTGACGCCACCGAGTGGCAGCGGGTTGCGCAGTTCAGAGAACACAGCGCTCCCGTGAGCGGCTGTCCATAAGCATTGCTGAACAGGTGGTCACAGTTCCACCGGTTTGTAGTCTACAGGCAACTTTCAATTTTCCTCACTGGGCAGATCAGTGCGTCCATGTTGGCTCCAACCAATGCTGTGTGTGGGCTGTGCCATTGTGGTCAATCTTAGAGGAGCATTAGCATTGCTGAACAGGTGATTTTCACCGTTATGCAAAGAATTCGCAATATCCACACTGGGCAGATTAGTGCGACCATGCTGGCTCCAACCAATGCTGTGTGTGGGCTGTTCCATTGGGATCAGTCTTCAAGGAGCGCATGTGTACCGCTAATGACCTCTGGCCAGTGTGCTGATTGTCGCAGGCCAGGAGCCAGCTCTCCATAACGCAAGTGTAGTGTATTGTTTTTGTCGCAGCATTGCCTCTCTCCGTATTATCTGTTTCTTTCTCTCTCGCATCTATCGTGTGCATATGCTCGTTGTAAATATATCTGTCATTGTCCCGCAATGGATTCCTGCGTGGCTTGCAGGCCCAACACAATATGATGGCAGCTGTGGTTTCTACGCCTGTGAATTATGATAGAACCCTCTCCGCCACTAGCCCGCAGTTCGAGCATCCCCAGCTGCGGGACACTAGTCGTCGTTGCCGTCGTCGTCGTCGTTTTCAAATATTTCTTTGTTCAAGTCATGCCCGGAATGCAACAAGTCCAGCTGCTTGTATCCTTCTTCATGTCAACTCATCAGCAGTCCCACCACTGTTCTCTGTCTGTAACCAGCTTATCACTGATTACATGCTCTGTCTTCTCGGCAGCTCCCATAAGCCTACTGTTGAGTATCACCGCCATGTCCCAATGCCGTACACAACCCCTCAGTCGGGGGGAGGACTGGCCCATGAAATGCCAAGGAAAAGGCTGCCCTTCGCATGGCCTTGTCGCGAGGGTGCCGCTTACGTGGAAAGGCAAGAGCCGGCAGATCTCCCTGCAGGCGACGCCGCTGTGTTGACGGTGGCCCATCAATGCCCCCGCAGGACCCTGGCAAGGAGTTGTATTCAAATTGAAACACTTGACTGACTTCAGCTGAAAAGTCTGTGACAATCAAGAGGCCCTGGTACCCAGGTTTGATCCCCAGGAGGTGTTACCCTGACTTGTTTTCGGCTCAAGTCCGGCAAAAGTCAAGCATTTCAATTGGAATTTAGAATACCTAATAGTTGTCAGGGGCGTCACAGGGCAGTGGGGAGTGGTCCGGCCGGTGGCGGTGGTCCGGGGTGTCCCCTAGGGGGAAAAATAATCGGATTTTTCGGCCAACAGGGCACGTTCTAGTGCTCAACAGGCGCTCTGGGTAGACCATCCTGTGGGAGAAAAGTGGTACGACCATGGTCTTGCTGGTCGTACCGTGCGCGAAAAAAAGTCGGCGTGGAGAAAGCAATTTTATAAGAGCAATAGCGATGTTGTTAGGCAATGATGTAATCGAATTCCTTTCTACTTTAGGTCGGACCCTAGAGCACTACCAATTCCGTCTGTAGGCTCCCTCGATCCCTCACGACCACACACTCAAGACCCCAAATACGGCTTGTTTACAGGAATTAGTCTAAAAGGAGAGTAAAAAGATCCACAAAAGCCAGCCTGATGCCGCGAGGTTCATGCCCTCACGCGCATCAAAGAACCATAGCAAAAATGGCGCACAGCATGATCAAATCACATGATCATGCTCTGATCAGCGATTCAAAGCGAGTCAACATATGATAACTAAATTATTGGAATCTTTCGAAAAACTATGATGTCAAAACATCAGTACATTTAGAGAATTATTTGAACAAGATCGAAGGAGAAGATTGATTACTTTATAATGCACTGCAAATCATGCAATTCCATTACAATGATTGTACTCTTTTATTGCTCTTATAATGATTGTATTTGTCTACAATCAAGGCAAGACCTTTGGGGCCGTCATAATCCATGGCACATGCATGTAAGAAGATGTCAGTCAGTGAGATTTAGCACATTCTCCATTCTCCTGACTACATGTATGCGTGCATTATGACATAGTCTTTTGTTTTCTGTTGGCTTTGTGTTCTCCTTCAACTCCGCCGAAACTTCACACGCAGTGGCAAGCAAGAAACGAAGACCAAGAGAAAAGAAGTCACTGAAGGCAAGGTGAGAGAAGCTCTAAAGTAAAAAAACAAAACATGTCCTCTATTAACCACTCGCACAAGTACAGCACTGCTCCATGAAATCCGATTAAGCGAGTGACTGCCACGGCGGGTGGTGTGCCGCCCTAGACCTGCTGTCACTGGGATATGGACTGATGCATAGCGCAGACTGGATTCAAACGATCAACCCGGTTTTCATGGGCCTTGCACGTACTATACTCTGATCTTTCATTCTGAACTGAAGCTAGGGACAACAGCGAACGCACTGCGCAGCCCATCTGCGCAGGTGAGCCTGGCCCATCTACGCGCGGCCGACAAGAAAACTCGTGAACACTTTCATTTTTTTGCAAAATAAATCGTGCGAAAAGATGCACGGAATGGCTGAAAACTAGGCTGAGGAATAGTAGCATCCAGAGACTCTCAAACAAATTCATGGTCCATCGCTTCTGACAATGGCAGCGAAGACATCAGGGAGCTGATTGCAGCAACTCTCTACCAAGCGCGATGCTGGTTACTCACCAGGGCAGGGCGCTTCCATCGCGCAAGAAATGGCCGCGAGTGAGAAATGCAAGTCCGATTTTGGAGTGATCCAACCAGGGAAATTCCTTGAAAATTGGCCTGAACACCTCTCATACTGGTGTTTCACGATGTGCAAACTTTCAGAGAAATCGACCGGGGAGAACGTGGTGAGTACGTGGGTCCTCGAGTATCGCGTATGATTTGAATGGTCGCGGGGACAGAAGAACAGTAATTTTACGACTCCCAGCGGTGCAAACAGACCGCGGCCATGTTTTCTCTGTCGGCCCCGATCACGTTCAAAAAATCGATGACGCAATGCATGCGCAGAGGCCTGCGCAGTGCGTTCGCTGACATCCCTACTGAAGCGGCAATGTACCGTACTTGGGTATAAATGTTCATCGGATTTGAGTCTTTTAAAGACAATACTGATCTTTCTAGAGTCGATTAGCCTCGGATATACAGCACCGTTTCAATAAAGTGCTGGTGTCATGCAATGTTGTGATGTCGTTCTACTGTGTTTTTTTTTCAACACTCCGCATTGCAGGCACGGATATCAATCGTCTCAGAGGTATGCGGGAAACAGTACACTGTGTCGTTGTGGTCCCGAATGTGTAACGTTATTAGGAATACGACAGTGTGTGGCTTGTTAAAACCTTCTCAGTTGGAGGCAGTTGAAAGGGGCTGAACGTGTGAGTAAGAAGCTGACTAGCACCGTCAGGATATGAACCAGGCTTAGCTTTCCTTGCCCTTAACGTGTGTGTGTGGATGGTGCAGCTTTGATTTGATCTTTGAAACACTCCACCACTCCACACTATGCTCTCGTCTACCCAAGACTCCCTTTTTCAAAGTACCAGGCAAACATTTCCAAGCACAGGGTGGGCAGAAGCAGGCTTTTGTATGCGAGAACTATTGGGTTGGTGCGCAGTGCTCCTGGATGCTACGAGAACGGATGCGGGCCAAGAGCGCAATGTCTCCAGGAGTGGTGGAGTGTTTTCCGATTTTTCAAATGGCCGAACTCGTCGCAGCTTCTGCGTCTTTGATAATCCTAATGCTGACACTAGTGCAGTGTACCTACATGTACTTGAAGTTCGATCAGTCACTAAGATCATCCCCAGTCCGAATAATCATGATTGTACTGTACTTGTTGTGATGACTGACTGAAGACTCTTTTACGGGCAAACAAAATACAATACAATATACCGTCATGAAGGATTAGAACACAACACGAAAAGAAAGAAAACAATTTTATGCAAGAAAGTAATCCTGCAAAGAGATGCTAGGCGTGCAAGCCAAGTTCCCATTAGAAATGCAACATAAATGCTAATAGATCCCATACAACACACATCCCCATAATATGGGTCCAGTTACCTTCCCTCGTAACCGGCCCTCAGCGATTGCCAGGTCCCGCAAGGCATTTACGGGACGGTGGTACGATGAACGGGCGCCACGAACGCACATGATCGCAGATCGCAGCAAAGCAAACGCAATCCGACACCGGACGTAGGTCATCGTCTCGGCATACAACTTGTTGTCTCCTTTCGAAATGAGACCACAGAGGCGCCTAACCCGCCACTGGACGATCTCATCATAGGATGACATTATGGAGATTTGTGGGGGGGGGGGGGGGGTGATCATGCCAATCCACACCCGGGTCAGGGTCAGCAATGGTCGGCAGGTTGAGATGTGATGGTATTACGAACCACACCATCCACCTGGCTGTTGGTAACGCGAGTCCCGGAACTACTGCTGTCATCAAGACCATTGCTGTGGCCATAGGTCGCTCCAGTCCCAACGCCAGGAGTGCCATTTCTACAGATTGACGGGTTGCTGCGGCTTCAGTAGCAGTCGGCACACGGGGTGTTAGCAATCTTGCAAGCACATCGCTGACACTTCTCTGTAAGCTGGCACTGGTGGCAAGGCATTGCTGCTACAGGGAACAACAAGTGGAGATGTGACACGGGCTCGACATGGAGTTGTGAAGACTGGTGAACGCGCTCAGAACTTGACTCCAGGGTACTGATTGTGATTGCACTGACTAATCATGATAAGTCAGTACGACCATAATCAGTTTCCACCTTCCAACCCGGCAAATATTTAGATTTTGATAAAAACGATTCAAAGCCTCTCAATTATTTTTGTTTGTACTTGAAGTATAAATATAAGAATAAAAAGAATATAATATACTTTCACACAAAACAAGCTCGGTGCAGCACTAATCACAGCAGGGGAACCCGGCCCTCCACCATCACCAACTCACGAAGCATGTGAACTGGACAGTGGCGGGCCGACCGAGCACCCCGGACACACAATACAGCGGAACGTAGCAGCGCGAAAGACACCCGACAGCGATGTTGTCCCATCAACGACGAATAGCTACCTCCCGAAGATTGAGATGTGAGCAGGCAAAGGCGCCTGAGGAAGGCCGTGGATGCCGGCGCAGCTGCCCCATTCACGGAAAACACTTAAGGTACAAAGGCACCACGCTCAACATTCACTACTCTCTCCTGATATTGAAGTCTCTTAGCGCCCTCATGTTGCCGAAGAGCGCGTCCAGGCCTCTGGACGCATAGGAAAAGCGTCAGGATTAACACCCTTACATCAAAAAATGCATCTTGCCCACGCGTCCAGAAACCTCTAGCGCTCACATCAAGGCGAGCCTCGACAGAGGTGTTCGCCGACCTGGCCTGTAAAACCTCACCCTCGCAGGGGCGAGAGGTGGCTCTACAGACACACTGGGGCAAACCTCGGTCAAGGCAACAGCGAACAGATCTCGCAGTTCATTATGTCGAATAGTTGGGAATCCCCCAAAAGCACAATTCAAAGCATGGCTAGTGGAAAAACCCGCCCCACAAGCACATACAGCAGGGGTGTCACGCAGCGGCCAGTCATAGCGTAACGCAATGGCATCGCAAAAGTCTCCCTTGGATAATTCAAAACCATGCTCAGCAATAGGGAGCGGCGACAACCATGATAAAACACCTGGGTGACCCAGTTCTCCCACGCGACTATTAACTTCCAAAGACAGGTGCGATTGAAGAGCACGCAAGCGCTCTGCCTGCACAATCAGTCAGTACGACCGTAATCAGTCAGTACGACCATAATCAGTCGGCACGACCATAATCAGTCGGCACGACCATAATCAGTCGGCACGACCATAACCAGTCGGCACGACCATAACCAGTCGGCACGACCATAACCAGTCGGCACGACCATAACCAGTCGGCTCGACCATAACCAGTCGGCACGACTATTATCATAATCAGTCAGCACGACCATAGTCAGTCAGCACGACCATAGTCAGTCAGCACGACCATAGTCAGTCAGCACGACCATAACCAGTCGGCACGACCATAACCAGTCGGCACGACCATAACCAGTCGGCACGACCATAACCAGTCGGCACGACCATAACCAGTCGGCACGGCCATAACCAGTCGGCACGACTATAACCAGTCGGCACGACCATGACCAGTCGGCACCATGACCAGTCGGCACGACCATGACCAGTCGGCACGACCATGACCAGTCGGCACGACCATGACCAGTCGGCACGACCATGACCAGTCGGCACGACCATGACCAGTCGGACCATGACCAGTCGGCACGACCATGACCAGTCGGCACAACCATGACCAGTCGGCACGACCATGACCAGTCGGCACGACCATGACCAGTCGGCACGACCATGACCAGTCGGCACGACCATGATCAGTCGGCACGACCATGATCAGTCGGCACGACCATGACCAATGACCAGTCGGCACGACCATAACCAATCTGGACGACCATAACCAGCACGACCATAACCAGTCGGCACGACCATAACCAGTCGGCACGACCATAACCGGTCGGCACGACCATAACCGGTCGGCACGACCATAACCGGTCGGCACGACCATAACCGGTCGGCACGACCATAACCGGTCGGCACGACCATAACCGGTCGGCACGACCATAACCGGTCGGCACGACCATAACCGGTCGGCACGACCATAACCGGTCGGCACGACCATAACCGGTCGGCACGACCATAACCGGTCGGCACGACCATAACCGGTCGGCACGACCATAACCGGTCGGCACGACCATAACCGGTCGGCACGACCATAACCGGTCGGCACGACCATAACCGGTCGGCACGACCATAACCGGTCGGCACGACCATAACCAGCTTGAATCTGTGAAGTTGACTTGGCATCAAGTCGTAGGGCGGCTCAGCAGTAACAGGGACAATAGAGGCTGGTGCGAGCTTTCCAACTAATATGGTACTGGAAATAAAGGGGCAAGAAAACCCAACCCTTGATAAGAGTGCGCAGGCAAAATATGTACGAACATTGAGTTTTGGTAGTGAAACAAATCGTGCGGTGTGCAACGACTTTGCAAGCATCTCGTACATAAAGCTATTGGCTTGCACTGACCAGGCAACCATCAAAACCATCAAGTACAGTACTGGCCAAAGAAATCCAACCTCGTGAATAAAATAGCACCGGGCGCTACGCAGCTCTAGCACTGTACATACTAGTCTGTGCACTCGAACACGACGCTACTTTATTCATGAGGTTGGATTTCTCTGACCAGCACTGTACAGTAAACCTGGTTTAAGCGACCACCCCACGGTGCAAGCAAAAGCGGTCGTCACGGCCAGGTGGTTTTTGGAACCAGGTTCCATACATTCGTGGCATATCTGATTGTACTTCCATGTAGTCATATTGACAGGCGTGGAGCATAGAATACTTTCGTGCAGGCATCCCGCACTGTCACTTGTCACTTCTGTTGACTGCATGCACTTGCTTCAGACTGAGCGCACTTCAACCCTGTTGCAGTCAGCCCTGCCAGTCAAGATGGCACTTTTGGCTGGTTTTGGTCGCTGTGTGCAGATCTAATATGGCACTTGGCACACTAAAAAAGTCGGTCGCTGGTCGCGCAAGGCAGGTGGTTGCTGTATCCAGTGCCGTTTCTGTGTAGAACTGTCCGTGCATGGAAAAACGGTCGCTAAAACCAGAGGTCGCTTACACCACGCTTTGCTGTACTTGACCTGGTGAGTGGCTGTTCAGATTAGTCATGAACGCAATCCTTCTTAACCAGATAGGAGATCCTTTTTGTACCCCCGAGTTTTGCATCACTGCAACACTAAATATTTCCTAGGGATGCTTTCTACCAAGCCAGCACAACTGTGAGGTGTGAATGGTGTTTTCCTGTTTTTGTGTGTGTGTCCATGTGTGTGTGTATGTGTGTGTGTGTGTGTGTGTCCATGTGTGTGTGTGTCCATGTGTGTGTGTGTGCGCGTGTGTGCGTGTGTGTGTGTGTGTGTGCACGTGTGCGCTGTACTTAGTTGGCTGCAGGTGCACGGTCTTGCAGCGTGCCGTCTGACTATCCTGGACGCTCTGCGGCCCACGGTCATTGAACAGCAGGCAAACTTTGTGCCTATCCTCAACAAACACGTGAGCAGCCGCGTCTTCAACGAGGTGAGGGTGTGCGAGTGCATATGGCTATAGAAACTGGCTGTGTATTGAGCTAACGACATCACCTTGCCTCCTATCACCAGGGTGCATGTGGCCAGACTAGGGCCATCATACTTTATAACATGCATTCGAGAACGTATGTACTTGTGGGAATCAAAGGTCGGAGATTGCAATTTCCCTACTTGAAAAGTGCAGCAGGCTGCGTCTGTACAAAGTTGTCAAAGCTTCAGCTCTTGGTTTGGCGCAGGCAATGGAGGTTTTAGCTGTTGATCTCATGGCACACCTATTGCGTGGCAGACCTCAGTGGAGACTTGTCACATGACCAGCCTTTTATAGTCATAATATTATGACCGTGCCACAAGTCACATAATACAGATCATGTGATCACGGAAGAACTCTGCACCGTTTGAGTAGTATCTACTGGCCAGTATGGTGGATTGGCAGAGGTAACACCAAGAGTATATGTTGGACTCAGTAGAGCGTCCAGCCCCTATATGATGTCCAAGCCCTATATAGAGTCCATTGGTCCAAAATCCACTGTACAGAGTCCAAACTTGGAATCAACTGTGAGCTCAAAGTTTCGATGGACATCACTCCCTGTATAGAGTCCAGCCAATTGGCTTCACCCCTATATAGAGTCCATTGGTCCAAAATCAACTGTACGGAGTCCAAACTTTGAAATCAACTATAAAGAGTCTTTATGTGGACAACACCCCCTGTATAAAGTCCAGCCAATTAGGCATCCCCTATCGAGTTCGAAAATAGACATAGGATCTGCTGTAAGCAGTGAATATTAACCAGAAAACGGCCTCTCCCTTTAATCCTTTACATCATTCACTTCTCAAGATAAAAAAATATGGATTGAGGCGCCACTGCAGCCACTTCATTACATGAAAAACCCTACAAACACCATCCTCAAATCAAGTGGTCTCTTCGCAGACGCTGCAAATTACAATATCTCAATCATGTAGTGTTGCCAAATTATTGTGCACGCACACACACATGCACACACCCACACAATGCCAAGAAAATACCTAGAAAAAAACCAAGAATCGAAAGAGAATAATGGTGAGCCCAGGATTAATTATTTGTTTTCAAATTATTGTGCGCGCGCGCACACACACACACAAACTTATACAACGCCAAGAAAACACCAAGAAAAGAGTAGAGACACAATACACACGCAACTCCAACAGCCATGCAAACGTCCACCCATTTACATGTAAAGTCAAGAGGGATAACAAATAATTATACGAAACGAATGCGTACGGGGACAGGTACACGCACGTTTACATACACGTAGTAGTGTAAGAGAGTAACATAGTGCAGTGGTCAGCATAATACTAGCACATGCTGAGAGTGCAATAGCAAGCTTCACCATCGCTCATGGCCATGCAAATGTTCAGCAGCACTCAGTTCCGCAAGCTTCTGAAGATCAGCACACCTGCAACAAATAGATAGCACAAGGATACGCTTATTACCATAACGATGCATGGGAGCACACAACTACCAAGTTCTCAACGAATGTGATGCTAAATGAAAATCAATCCACTCAAAGACCTGTGAACTGGTGATGGTGGGGACAATAATCTATTAGTAATACGAAGAATAAGATCGTTTGTGCACACTCAAGACGCACAGACACACCAACATATATGTAGTGTACACAGTGTTTCACTTCACTGCAACTAAATTGAAATGAGCTGATTTGAACAATCTGTACAGCGTTGCTGTCAGTCAGTCTTCCCCAAGATGGAAATGCAATGATTTGTTGTCACGAGGCAGTTTCACTGGCACAATGTCATGTTCGTGACATCAAAACGGTTACTTCATGGAATACGAGTATTATCTTGAGAAGCTTTTTCTTGTCATTGGCACACAAGCAATCCTCCTAGTCCTACTACTACTAGTACACTGGCACTGCGTTTGTGGATCCCATTGTATTTGACATCATACTACAGGAAGAGTGTCGTGGAGTTCACATAATTCAATGATCACAGGGATAAAAATACATTTCTCATGAAATAAAATAATAATTGATGATAGCTAGACGATCATATACGATTGATGCAAAGTCCTTGCAGTCCTTGAGGACTATTACGAAGTGGTTGATTACTTTTAGGGCATTCATTCAAGCAACATCAAACAAACGCGATACGCTCCTTGAAAATGGAAAAAAATTCAAGCATAACGACAGAACAGCAGACCAATCGAAACGAGTAAAAGCTTCCTTACCTCAGTCATCGTCCTGCCATGTAGTTGGACAGCCTTTTGACACGGTGGTACAGGCAGCTCTTGTCCAGTCAAACAGGGGTATCCTTGTGGCGTCGAACGAAAGAGAGTGTCAGTGTATCTGACTCGTCAGATTGCAACTGTGCTGAACTTTTCTCTTTCTCCGCTTTCTGCTTTCATCCCTCGCTCTGATGAAACCGTTCAAACGTCTTACTGGCAGCAATGGCCAGCCAAACAGGGGATCCTTGTGGCGTCGAACGAAAGAGAGCGTCAGTGTACCTGACTCGTCAGATTTGAACTGTGCTGAACTTTTCTCGTTCTGCAATTTCTGCTTTCATCCCGCGCACTGATGAAACGTCTTCAGAGAACCACAAGACGCTTTCCAGATTTGATTTTGAACGTCTCCTTATCCTCCTTGGTTAGCTCGAGACAGATTACTGTCAGCAACTGCACAGCAGAATTGGCAGCCATGGCTGAAGTGAAGAAAGGAATGCGCTGCCACGAGGCAAGCAAAACTGAAAATGTGTTCTCTTTCGGGCACAACACACAGGACGGCGTGACTGGATAAACTGGACTCCTGGACCGTGAATAGGGGACTTGTAGAAAAAGTGTACTCCTTATAGGGGATTGCGCGGCAGGATGAAGCTGATCAAAACTGAGTGGACTCCTGGACTCTGTATAGTGGATTTTGGACCAATGGACTCTATATAGGGTGCTGGACATCATATAGTGCATGGACTCTATACTGAGTCCTACATATATAACCTCCCAAGAGTGTGCAACTCCTGATTTCTATGGGGTTCGCACGTGGTGTAGTGTTTCAATTGTACGTTACCAGCCCGTTGTGCAAGCAGCGGAGTAATAAAAAATGCACTCTCTGACAGAAACTCACTGCACGTATGCAACTCGCCAGCATGATCATGGTAGATATTCAGATTACGCGCTAGCTATCCTTCGTTTGTACGTGGTAGTACAAACGTACCTGGGACACGTGATGTGCGTTTTCGCCGTCGGAGACCCCATATGCGGAGTTGCACACTCTTGGGAGCTTATAATTATACTCTTGGTAGCATGCATCTGAAATCGAGGCATCGCCTGATCTTGTTCACACTGCAGATTATGCCGCTACGGCACGTTGCTGATGAGACGGGGCATGTGTCCATCGTCAATCCACAGGCCGTCGATCTGAAGTCGTACGAAGAGAAGCTATCGGCGGCACTGGACAAGGTCCAGGAGTAAGTGCTGGCGTGAAACTTAGAATTATGGTTCATGATGAGTCACTGCGTGATTATTATGAGTCACTATGTGATCATGATGAGTCATTGTGTGATCATGATGAGTCATTAGAGAGGTTCCGCACTACGTAAAGTTGAGCAACTTTACGTAAAGTTGAGCAACTTT